>NC_138971.1:176435000-176920000 GCF_055761805.1 Camellia sinensis | reverse complement strand
TTTGACGTCAAAGATGGTCCTTTCTGGATTAACAGCTGCTTGATTCTTTGCAGCCTCACCGATCAGTCTCTCGGAATCAGTGAAACCAACCCATGATGGAGTAATACGGTTTCCTTGGTCATTTGCTATGATCTCTACATGACCATTTTTGTAAACACCAACACAAGAATAGGTTGTTCCAAGATCTATCCCAATGACTGTGCCCAACTTTGTGGCTTCCTCTTTGGCAATGGAAATTGCAGATAGACAACCTGTTATGCAAAATATGGTTATTCAATAACAGTTTATAATATAAGTTAATCATATTTTCATTAAGAACTTAGTTCAGTTATCAGCAAGATTTCACAATCAAAACAGAGAATAAAAAAAGGAAAGCTGGTAAATATACAATTTTAGTTCATTATGATGCCAATATAAGCTGACAATGACATGAAAAAAAAAAACATGGTATAATTCTATTAAAATTCAGAGTGAGAGAAAATATGATTTTCACCTTATTTGGTTTGAATCTCTTTTTGAAAATTGAGTTTTTTATTTTCATTGAATTTTTTTAATATTTTAAGAAAATTTTTTAGTTTTTAAATACACCTAGTGTAAATACACTTAAAAAGTATAATATTTGTAAAAACAATCTTTCAAAAATTCACTAAATGCCAAAAATATATAAAAAAAAATACAAAAACTTCGTACATTTTTGTATTCTTATGTATTTATTGATTTTTTTTTTACAAACACTTACTTTTTAGACACATCTAGATCAGGCGCATCTAAAAACTAAAAAAAAAAAAATTGCTTATAAAAACAATTCACTAAAACACACGAAAAAATAAAAAAAAAAATAATAAAACAATTTTCAGAAAATTTGAGTTCACAAATTGGAACCAAACAAATGTCGTTCCTATGTGCATCTTCAGTAAGCATTAAAGAGTTGCCATTGACACTAGTGTTAAAACAAACAAGAGCAACTCTACTCATGTCAAATGCAGGCTCATTATAATGAGAAGGTAGTTCATCTATAAAATGATTTTGACAACAATCAGAGGATCAAGAAGTTCTCAGGCAATGCCAGCTCATGAATCAGCTTATATAACACGTAGATACAACGCATGTAATTGTAATGCACAATCATATATCCTGTGTGTAATTGTAATGCACAATCATATATCCTGTGTGTATAAGCATGCAACGAAAATGTACTTGACCAGATTCGTTTCAGATTTTACAAATATCTAATTCAAAACTAAAAAGGAAAAACATACTACAATGCTTTTAAATCTACGTTTCTTAAATAGTGCATGTTTTTCTAGAAGAAACGTCATTGCAACCATCACTAGATCGCTAATAGCTTCAATACATCGCAAAATTGATAGAGAAAACCGTCGATCCTAATCAGATCTACTAAAATGAATATACAAATTCATCGACAAACTGATTTAAGAGCTGTGAAAGAGATTAAAAGGTAAATCTACAAGTAGTGCCAGATCTACTACATTTTGCAAATCAACCACACAAACAACGATCGCAAAAACTATCATGATCGTCGAAATCAGATCTGTAAGCAAAGAAAGAGGAGCATATTACCGAAGAAGACGATTGCTAATACGATCAGAGAGCCGCTCCTCCTCCACGAGCCGCCCATGGCTTCCGTCCTCTCTCTCTCTCTCTCTCTCTCTCTAGACTCTCTCTCTCTATATATAAATATATGTAGACGATGAATTTGAATGTATGTATAGATGCGAAGAATCAGAGAGATTTGAGAAGAAGAGAGAGGTGTTATGGCTTTTTAAATGTGTTGGGAGTGGTTTTCGTAAGAACGAGCTTGGCTTCGAGTGAGTGATTCCGAATTTGATGTCCGCGTCTATCGTTAACTCATTTTTATGTCTAACGAGAAGAAGAGTAATGATGACCGAACATGTCATCCTTGGTGACGTGGACCAATCATATTCAAGGATCGATTCGTTTTAGCCAATCACAAATAGGTCTCGCGATGGTATGATCTTGGCCGTTTATTTCACTGCGTGCCGTTGACTACTCGGTTTCTTTCGTTTTTTTTAAGGAGAATTGCACTTAATTGTTTTTATAATTTGAAATTTGTAAACTTTTTAATTATAGCACATTTTATTTTAAATTTTAATTTTTTTAAAATAAAAATAATTGAAGATATCATTACTTAATTTTAAGAGTAAAATTATCAATTTTATAAAATATAAACTAATTTGATAAAAATATATGTCAAAAATATTTTTGAATTTCAAAAAAAGATAAATTATAAACACATAAATTACAAATTATTCCATTGTGGTTCTAGAAATTACATTATGCCTCATAAGATTTCTAATTTCATAACAAATAGGTCATTTTGTTAATAAATCATCAAGTTAATTAACAGTTTTTAGTAATGTTAAAATTTTATTTCAATTAGTAATTCAAATAATTTTATTATTGTACAGGTGAACAATTAGAAATTTCACTTTTTCAATTAATTATGTTAAATAAAAAAATCTGACAGTGAAGTATTTGTAATTTTTCAAACTACAGGGGACAATTCATATTTTAAGTAAATCTCAGGGGTTGTATTTGCAATGTATCCTTTAAAAAATTATTTCTACCTATTAAAGATAAATTATGTAAAATTGATAAATCTCTTAGACATTTATTTATTTATTTATTAAATTAATTTTTATTATGTTTTTTGATGATTATAATGTAATGGGTGGTTGTTTTTATTTTCATTCAATTAGTTTCTATTTTTTCCAAAAGTTAAATATGACAACAACATTGATATCATTATTAAACCAATTTATTAAATCAAAATATCCAAAACTAAAAATAATTCATATATTAATATATCGATTACACATTAAAATCCTAACAACCACTCATTATATAATCATCATCCAAACACAAAATAAAAATTAATTTAGTAAAAAAAAAAAAAGTCTAAAAAATTTATCAATTTTACATAATTTTTTCTTTGGTTGGTAGAAATAATTTTTAAAAATTTAAAAATATTTTTTTGACATTTATTTTTATCAAATTATTATTTTATCAAATTGGCAATTTTACCCTTGAAATTAAGCAATGATACCTTCAATTGTCATTATTTGGAACAAGATTCAAAATTCAGGGTTAAATGTGTCACAATTGAAAAATCATGAACCAAAATAACACAAATCCCAAACTATAGAGACTGTTAGTGTAATTCGCCCTCTTTTTTTTTTCTTGAGAAAACTACAAATGAGGCCAACTTTTAAAAATAATTACGAATAGATAATTAAAATTTATAAATTTTACCATTAATCTGATTTTTTTTTTCATCTTTCAACAGATATATTACTTTCCTTTTTTCTTTCTTTCCCTCATCATTGTATTGAGATATTATTAAGATCATCTCACATCCTTTCTTCTTCTTTTTATTCTTCCTATAATTATTATTAATAATTTGACCCCAAAAAAAGGGTTAAATTTTTAATTTGATATGAGATGCTTCCATTTTCATTTATTTCAAAATTTCACCAATTCTTTTAAATATTTTAAATTTATCTCTAAAAGGTTTTTCATCAAATTTTCTAAAAAAAAAAAAACTTATTTTATCTTGATTTAATGAAAAATTTTGTGAACACTCGATTTTATGCAAGTTTGATGAAGTAATTAGAAGTTATTTTTATCAAATTTTCATTAAATTTAGAATTGATAAAAAAAATGATGAAAAATAATAATATGTAATTGTTAACAATTATTTCAATACATTCAAATTATATCTAACTTTAAAATAATGAAATTTTAAAATGCAATTGCTAAATATGTTTCACAAAACATGTTTAAAAATCACATTATTGTAGGAATAAAAGGCAAAAAATATTTTGTTTAATAATTGAACGTGTTGGTACAATTTACAGGCAATAGTAATTTTCACTGACAATTTTATTCTTCCACAAAAATTTGACTTTAGAATTTGTGAAAATTAGCAATATTTTTTTTTGAAGTCTTTGGCTCTAGCAATAAGTGGAGGACAAAAAAAAAGTTTTTGCTAATAAAGCATCTTTATAGGATTTATTTGGGCCTTGAGTTGTGTCGACTGGCAAGGGTGGAGGTAATTGGTGTGTATCGTCGTAAGTATAATAATAAATTTGAATTTTTGTCTAAAACATCAGGATGTTTTTTAAGGTACATAAAATTATTTTTTTAGTCATATATCCAAGTTTCGTTTAGTTTTAGATTTTTTATTAAAAAATATAAAAAGATAAAATTAATTACATAAATTAATAAGATAAATATCACATAATTATTATATTTTTTCTCTCAAAAAAATCAAAACGTCAAACCAAATGAGGCTAAAAGAGTCTCAATACAAAAAAATTAACTAAAAAAGTCAATGCCAAACAAAGACTTTAATAAGTTTTCCTATAATGAATTTATATATCATATAAAGAAAATGAGATTTCTAACCCACAAACTTTGTAAGAACTCTAATATTCCTAATTTTTTAATTTTTTTGATTTAAAAAAAGAGTATGGCTTCTGTGCAGTCCTGGATCGGACTGGACCGTGCTGTTGGGCTTGTGGGGGCCACCACGGGTCCCGTTTTGATAATCTAAACCGTTCAATGTGTAGAACTCGTCGAGTACTAAATGCTTGTATAAAATTACATTGATCGGATATCGATAGCTATATGATCAAATCAGTTTCGTATTAAAAAAATTGGACGGTGAACAAATTAACGGTTGACAAAAAACTGTTTTGATCATATAGCTGTCGATATCCGATCAACGTGATTTTTTACAGGCATATAGTACTCGACGATTTCTACATATTGAACGGTTCAGATTATCAAAACGGGACCCGTGGTGGGCCCAACAGCACGGTCCAATCCGATCCCGGACTGGACAGAAGCCATACCCTAAAAAAAAAACTTAATATTTATTGACTTCTCCCAACCCACGAGCCTTTTTAACTCTTCTCATACCTACTACTACACCCTTTTCAACTTCTTCAATACACTATGGTTAGTGATGCGATTGTTAAATTATTTTAAAAAAAATAATTTGTATATTAAAAAAATATCTAAAATAAATATAAATTCTTATTAAAAATAAATTCAAAATAAACTTCTCACCCAAACAATTCTTAACTTTCAAACAATTAAAAAAATCTCCATTCACTAGCTTTTATTTTATAACCTCACGTCGAGAAAAAAAAAAAAAAAGAAATAGTAAATTGTTTCACTTACATAGTGTGATTCCTATACTCCTATTTATATTAGCAAAGTGAGATTTTTAGTAAGAAGTTTTATGATCAATATCTTATACTAATTTTTTTAATTTTCTTAATTTTAAACAATTAAGAAAATCCCGATTAATTATCATATTTTTATTAAATAATATATTATTTTATTATGTGCATAGCACGAGTGATATACTAATATATATAGAATGAAAAGTTTCTATTTACTCCACAATTTAATATCGTTATATTTTTATTTTAAATTTTTTTATTATAATTTTGTTCCTACATGAATCTATAGTTAAGAAATTTGTAGTTTTAAAAATATAATTGCTCAACCCAACCACTCTCATCATCATTATTTGTCACCTGACCTTCACCACCACCTATGGGTGTTTGTGATTCGATTTTAGACGGTTTATCGATTGGTTTGGACCAACTTACATGTATGCGATTTGAGAAAAATTTAATCTACAGTGTAGGTTGCAATTTGTACATATAGAGTTCGCAAATGTGCCAGCGGTTTGCGAATTGAACTTTTTGTCAATCTCCAGATTCAATAATATAAGATTGATTTCAATTTCAAAAGTAATTAACAGATTAAATTTCTCCTCCATGAAGAAGTAGATTTAATTTCCTACAATGTTCACAGAGCAAACAAAAACAAATAAAAACAAAAACATTGAAAAACAATGTTCTGAAACTAGGTGTGGCAATTTGAACCCAGCCCGACGAAGACCCGACTCCCCGACCCCAATTTGAGCGATTTTTTCCCAAAAAATATCCCTAACGGGGCGGGGCTGGTATTGAAAAATCAATCCCCGATCAATTTTGGGTCGGGGACGAGGATAAGTGTCCCAGTCCCGTACCCGGCCCGTCCCCGTCCCCGTCCCAATTTGTCCCCGAAATAAAATTACTATAATACCCTATATTTATATATATATATATATGATCCTTCACACACTGAGATTCAGTCTGATCTTATCTCATCTCTTGGTCTCTCTCTCTCTCTCTCTCTCTCTCTCTCTCTCTCTCTCTTCGTCCCCTTTATCTCTTTTCTCCTCACCGCCAACTACCACATCTCCCGTAGTCGCCCAATCGCCACGACTACCACCTTCGTAGCCGCAATCTTCTTGCGAAACGACCTCATCTTCTCTGCTTCGAACACGCACAGCCGCCCTACGCACAGCCGATGAAGATCCAAATCCATACGCTCAGTCGCCAGAGTTGCTCAGCTGCAAGATCTGATCTAATCTGATCTGATCCATGTGTACAAGATCCAAATCCATATCTAGATCTATTTCTATTTGATCTGTTTTATTATACACAAATTTAATTTGTTTTCATTATTATACACATCTATTTCCTATGCAGATCAAAGAATCAGTTTTGTACTTTTATCTGGAATATCATCATTTGTGGGGGTAGCACCACCAGCTGCTGCAACAGTTTTAGCATCCCTAGTTGATTTTACAGTTTGGAGTTCATATTTACCCTCTTTTCCCCCCCTCCCCCATTTCCTTTTCAAAGCTGTAGAATTCGTTATAATGGAAATTAAGTAAATTTATAATTGATGTTGATTGCATGAACTTGAGGCCTACTTGACATAAATTTGATTTACACATATTTGTTGTTCCTGATGATGATGATGATGTTGTTGTTGTTGATGATAAATTGTTGTATTTTCTGAAGCTTTTTTTTTTTGGCCGGGGAATATTCGGGGTCGGGGAAACCCGGTCCCCGTTAGAGGCGAGGAAGGGGGCGGTGATAGGTTCCCTGTCAGGGATCGGGGCCGAGGACGGGGGAAATTAGACCATCGGGGATCGGGGACGAGGAGGGTGATCCCCAGCCCCATCCCGGCCCGTTGCCATTCCTATCTGAAACAATATTTTCTACAACATTGCTTTTTGTATCATGAAATTAAGGTTTGGTGTGTTGGCCAAAAATATCTAGGATAAAATAAATGAAATCAACGGTTCAGGTTTTTTTTATGAAAATATATATCTATATATATAAGTGCGGGAAGATTCTTGCGGGTGCGGATTAAACTCGCAACCCACAATTATGTCATATTTTAAACCGCATCCGCTCGCATTATGTCTGCAAAACCGCCCATTGTATGTTGATCGATTTGAGTTGTGTGAGTTGTGCGATTCAGATAACCCGATGCCCAACCCTACCACCACCTCATCTCCCTCCCTCTCTCTCTCTCTCTCTCTCTCTCTCCCCCCCCCCCTTCTTCCACCACTTTCCTTGTAGTTATATTTTGCTTTCGTTTGGAATGTGGATTGACTTTTTAATTTTTTGACTATTTTAGTTTGGGGTTAAAAAATCTCATTTAAGATGGGCTTTTAACTTTTTTGACTTTTGTGAGAAAAAAAAAATAATTTTGATTTTGATTTGACATTTTATCTTATTAATTTTTTAACTTATTTTGTCTTTTTTAGTTAAAATAGTAAAAAAAAACCCATGCCAAACATAGCCTTTGTCAAAAATATTTAAGAATAATATCTACCCAAGATAATGAAAGAATCATAGAAAATTTTAAAAAAATTATTATTAAAGTTAGTAAAATTTTTAACTAATCTATTTTTTTATTTTTTTTTAAAAAAAGAAAGAATTGTTATTTCTCTAAAATCTAGCATTGATTATTGATTCGACTAAATTACGATGATATTAAAATTGCAAAGACAACTTTGAGCCAATAAAAAATTATAGAGTAAATTACAAATATGCCTTATGAGGTATGTTTAAAATATAATTTGATTATTGTGGTTCTGAAAATTGTATCCTGCCTGTTGGCTGTATAATTTGTAAAAGCTAATCACAATTTAACACATGGCATGAAGAGGGTAATTTAAGGAGTTAATATAAGATGCCAACCAAAGTCAGACACGTGTCAGCCCGTATTGATAATAATGGATCTGCGTAGCACTAGAACAATCGAGGGATATAAGGTGATGTGGCCTAACGGTTACTCACAAAGTTCAAATTCAAAATCAAGAGAGAAGCCTAACTGCAAAGGTGTCGTAGTGGGACTGACTGTGAGAGAGCATGTTCAGCAATCATGGGAGGACATTTCGACGGTTAGAAGCCCACTTCGACGGTTATCATTGAGAAGTATAAATAGCAGAGAAGACCCTAGAATAAAGAATCCAGACTCAAATGAAAAAACCAGTTTATTTACTTTGTTTTCCCTTCCAGTTTTTACAATTCTTTGCATTTCTGTACTTCGATTCCTATACTGCACTTCATTCATAGGATTAGTTTCAAATAGCTTGTTGTTGTAAACCTTTACGAGGCTAGGTCAGATCATTGTAAGTTTTTCATTTTTACTTAATGAAATTCTAAAATTATTCTTCACTTGTTATTTACTAAATTCTCCTAAACAAGTCATTAGTAAAAGTCCTCTTCATTGAGGCTGAAAGAATTAAAACACAATCGTCTGATAAATGGTTGGCACTTAATCTTCTGTAAGGACTGACTGGTCCTTGCTAACACACTTAAAATTACAATATTAACCTTCGAAAGCCAAAAAGCCAACATATATTTTTGGCACACCCGGTGGGACTAATCGAAATGGCTAGACGTAGGAGATAAGGAGAAAATGAGCGCCTAGAAGAAGGTGTGAAAGGAGAGGTAGAAGTACCCGATCTAGAGGATAATGTGATAACACATCCTATAGAAGCACACATATCTCATCAGAACCTATGGTCGAACAGACCAGTAATTCAAAACATGCACCACATGTTCAAAATATTGGACGAGGTTATGGAATTAGACCATCCACTGTTCCATCTACTTAGTCAATGAATCCATGGGGAGGCCTGGTAGATGCCATGGGACAATAGTTAATGAACACAATGGAAAGATGGACAATATCCTTTATGGATCGGATAAATTCCCATCAACCAACTAACACAAGGCATATGGAGGAAAATTCAAATGTTTCTCAGCAAAGATTGGCGAGAGATAAACAGCCTATGCAAAGTAATGGACACACTAATGGTCAGACTAGTAATCAAAATTATGAAAGACCATCACCTATACCTCAGTCATGGTATGAGCCTTTTTTGAGGCCTATGGTAAATCAAAATAACAGCGAAGCTAAACAAATTGGTGGATTTGATCCAACAAAAGAAAATGGCATGAGAATGTTTCTAAATCCCATGTTCGAAGCCACACCTGGCACAAGGGGGTTCACTAATCCTCTGTTTGAATTCATACCTAGGGAGGTTGGAAGGGTTTCCTGCGGCTGTGAGAGAAACAACACATGTTCCTCCTATTGTAGCCCCTTTCACAGGTCCTTTCACAGGACAGGCTTAGAGAGGTCAACCATACCCTCAACAACAGCCAGTACCACAGGGACAACCAGTTCCAAATATACCTCCCTATGGACCAAGAGTACCTCAAGCACCAGGGTTTCCACCAAATCCTGTGTTTGTTCCTCCAATGGTAGTCCAATAAGAACAAAATATAGTTCTTAGAGACCAAATTACTGATGTTGTCAGATAAATGTGTGAACCTATGGCTCAGGGGATTCAAACTCCTGTGTTTAAGAAGCCATACCCAGAATGGGTGGATAGGGTGCATGAATACTCAAAGGGGTTTAGAATACTAGAATTTGCTTTTTTTTATGGGAATGGAAACCAGTCAACAATAAAACACATCGTTAGGTTCGCAGCGCAACGTGGTGAATTTACCAATAATGATTACATGAAATTAAGACTTTTTCCAAATTCTCTAACTAGGGCAACTTTTTTATGGTATATTAACTTTATACCTGGCTCTATCCAAACTTGGCAATAAATGGAGGAGGCATTTCATGCCCAATTCTTCCAAACAGAGCCAGAAGTTTCCATGGCAGACTTGGCAAGATTGAGTCAAAGGCTTGATGAGAAGGCTGTTCAATTTATTGCCAAATTCAAAAGAGCACAAAACAAGTGTAAGGTCATTCTACCAGAGCCTAAATTTGTGAGATTGGCTCAAAATGATTTAGAGTTTAGGCTTCGAAAGAAGTTTGACTCAACTGAGTTTCGAGACTTAGTGGAATTAACCTATAAGGTGTCTAGATATGAATCATTACTTGAGGAATAACAAGATCGAAGTAATGCATCATACAAGACTTATTATAGAGACCCTAATTACGAGATTAATGCAGCAGAGATCGTAGGAAAAGAGCCTGTGATCTGTGGGGCATTAATTCATAAGGACACTACAATAGACCAGCAGTTTAAAAAGAAAGACCTTCATAGGAAATACTCTTTTGATTTAATAAAGTCAGATGACATTTTTGATCATTTGCTTGCAGCAAATTTCCTAAAGTTATCAAAGGGACTTAACATTCATTCCCCAAAAGAACTTAAAGGGAAAATGTATTGTAAATGGCACAATTCTTGGTCTCATTCAACTAAAAACTGTATTATTTTTCAAGACAGGATCCAAGAACATATTCGAAAGGGGAGTTTAAAATTCCCAACTAAAGCAGAGAAAGCTATGGGGATTGACACTAATCCATTCATAGAGATTGGAGAAGTTACAGCCAATGTTGTTGTGCTAAACTTCCAGAACCTATCCTTGAAAGAATTGGAAGAAGTTAATGTGCAGATGCATGTTGCCAGCCAGACTACTGTTAAGAAAGATACTAGAAGTTCACCAACAAATAGGCAGAGCTTTGCAGGCCAAATGGAGGATTCTAGTGAGGAGGCACTGGATGATGACTTCCTAGAGGCAGCTGTCATGCAAAGGATGTGTCCCAAATACAGGTTAAGTTACAAATGGTTGAGAGGACTCCCAATTAATGGGAAAGAGTATTACAAGGATTTGCAGAGACGTCTTAAACTAACTAGTACCTACAACAAGAGGCCATACCCAATTGGTCCCAGACAGCAGCCATTCTTGGCTGAACCATCAACCACTAAAGTGCATTCCAAGGGCAAGAGACCTCTACATGAGTTTAGACCACCAAACTATTATAGGATGGAAGGCAATTATCCTGAGATGAGGCCTGAAGTGGGCTCAAGTTATGGAATCAGAGCCAAAGATTGGCCTCCAATATCAGCCTCAAACAAAATGCAAGGTAATTACCCTGACAGAAGGCCTAAATTAGGCTCAAGACAGGGGATCAGGGCCAAGCAGTGGCCTCCATAGGCAGCTTCGAAGCTGGCTTCAAAGGCAGAAAGATCTAGTTCAACAACTGAACTAGTAAGTTCATGGATACCTGGGGTTCCAGATTGGTTTTGTTATGCAGAATAAGCCTAAAGAATTCCTTGCCCAAAGAGGTGTTTTTGGAGAACAAGGTAGAATGGTTAAACCTTCCTTGGTGGCTCTAAATAATTGAGTGTTACTAAAGCACCCAAAAACAAAGGAACCAAATATGGTTCCAGTAATTTCTAGGTCTCAAAGGAGGAAGATCCAGCGAAGGTAAAGGATCTGAAGGAAAGTGTAGAGAGTTCTTCATTGACCTAGCCAAAAGGCCAGACAGAGGAAAGAGAAAATCCAAAATTTGATCATAGTCCAAAATTGGCTCCTCAGAATAAAAGAAGTTTCAATAAAGAACAGTTGGCTAAAGTTCACACTGAACTGAAAGCCAAGGAAAGGTCCAGCTTAGCAGGTCTTGAAAAGGCCTTGATAGAAATCAACAGTGAGACAGAAGGAGAAATGAAACTAGGTCAAAGGAAAGAAATGGCTGAGGATGAGATGTTTGAAGCCTTCATGGCTGAACAAAAATTTTTGGTCGAAAAACCAGCAAGGGCAGACCATTCGAAGGAAGTCACTAGCACTGAAGTACCAGAGTGCAATATGGAAGATGCTTCTGAAATAACTAAACAAGTTATCCTGGAAAAGAAACAAGTGCAGCCAGCAGTTGTCACGACCCAGAACCGCCCCTATGGGTTTAGCATCGTAACCGACCAGTAATCCTTGGATTATCGAAGGCCTCTGAACAGAATAATATATATAACAGGGGCTACAGAAACAAATATATAAACCTACATAGTCCATAGAGTTGTGTAGACATACATGGGACAGAGAATTTAAATTTTTCATATACATACATACATACATACATACATACAGATGTGGCGTTGTAAATACAGTAGTCTTACAACACTCAAGCCACTTACACAAGATTTCAAACGTGTTCAGACCAGACATAAACAATTAGAAGGTACAAAAGTCCCAAGGACACAAAAACTTGGGTAGATCCCAAAAAGGAACCTCCATGGGAGACGTGATGGCTGGCTGACACCAAAACTCGCCAGGCAACATCTCAGGCCTGGTCACGTGCCTGCTCACCTACAGACATACAAATAATACAGTGAGCTAGAGCCCAGTGAATAATAAGTAGGTAAAGGGTTTTAATGAATGATGTCCAACATAGAGTTAGAAATCAGAGTTTATATCAGAAACATATTCTTATCGAAAACATAGTCTTATGCATATTCAGATTTCAAATCAGAAATAGATTCAGATACATATTCATGTTCGTATTCATATTCAGATTTTACATAAGATCATACGTGGTACACCCCTTAGCTATCATATCAACTTGGTCCTGAGACCCACATATATAGTCAGTACCGGTGACCACAAAGGTCCATATCTTACACGCAAGTAGCCATGGTATTGTTACCCCCACGCAAGAGCCACGTGAACATAGGCCTCGGTATTATTACCCCAGGCAAGGGCCACGTGAATATAAGCCACAGTATTGTTACCCTTGGGCGAGGGCCACGTACATATTGGTCACGGTATTCTTACCCCCGGGCAAGGGCGTGAACTAAGAATGCTACAAATATGTTTCAGTAAAAATGGACATTTATTCATAATTCATAAATAGCATTTCAGAAAACAGATCGTATCATATCAGTTAGAAAATACTTATAATTAAACATAACTTTACAGAGTTATTACTCACAGTTAACAAATGGCTCCAAGTAAACAAGTAGAGTAGGAAACTCACTAATCCTGAGGCGCGTGACCTACATAACATGACAGTGACATACATTGAAACACACGTTCGAATTGCACATAACACATGTTCTTGTCCTAAGTGTGTTCCTAGCCTTTATCCTCATTATAGTGTGTTAATCATATTATTTAATTTTGATGATGTCTAAATATTATTTGTAAAAATCTAGATTTTTTAATATACATATTATTTGACACAAAATATCATCTGTTTAAAATATATATATATTTGTTAAATATTATTTAATTAAAAATATTTTTGAAAACTCTACTATTCACTTTTTGAAAAATTAGGCTGATCACTATTTACTTTTTGACAAAATTAAAATTGATTAATTAGATTGATTGATTAGTTGTATTATTTTGACAAATTTGATATTAATGGGTTGTCTTCTTTTGACAAAATTGATATAGAGTGGAAGGCTATATTTAATTTAAATTCTCTACAACATATACAGAAAAATAGTATATATGATCAGATCTATTATAAATATTACTTAAAGGGATTTTACTATATATGCAAATATTTGATTAGAATATTATATAGAATGCATATAATATAAATAGAATACATCACGTGAGCAATTAAATTTTTTACACTGCATTGATTATATCATATTATAATAAAACAAGAAGAAAAAGATGGAGTTATATATTATAATAAAACAAGATAGAGCAAATCATTTGCATGTTTGAAAGTGATGAACTTTGTATTAAATTGTCTACAAAAACGGTGGCTCCATGCTTGAAAAAACAAAAAAACAAAAAACAAAAAAAAAAAGAAAAAATTAGTCTTACTTTTATCTTTTTAATTATTAACATTTGCTGACTATTTAAAATCAAGGAGCGTGCTTATGTAAGCCATGACGTCAGCAAGGAGCGTTCAAAATGTATATTTTTGTGTATAAATAGAAGTGTTGGGTGTGGAGAAAAATCAAGAACTTGAAAAGAAAATTTTCTGTGAGCTCCAAAATTCTGAGTGTAATAACCCGACGCTTGTGCATGTTTTCTGATATACTTTCAGACCCTATTTTGTGTTTTGAATGCTTATTGTGAAAGCCTATGAGAAATTAAGGTTATGTAAGTGAACTCCATGTTTAAGGTTGTCTATCTGTTTAATAAGAAAAGTATCTGTTACATTAGAATGTTTGAATCATAAATTGGAAGCCTTAGGGGCTTAATTATCTGAAATTGATTTTAAATATGTGATCAGCATAATTTTTAGGTAATGTTAAGCATTTCTGGGAAATTTCAATTTCGGATGTTTAAATGATTGATTTTTGTCTTTATTCACCTATATCTATATATGTATGCTCCCTCCCTAGACAATTATTTAGCCCTAGTTATCATCTCAAATATTGTTTAAGTGGAGGAAACTAGAGAGGAAGGGGAAGTCATCAAGAAGAAAGATTGGAACCTTGTGAGGGATTGCAGAATTCAGGATCCAAGGTATGTGTGTTGCTTGAATTATGCTCTCTTGTTAAGTTCTCTTTTGAATAACTTCCTTGAAGGATTATGTAAGTTAGAGTGTGTGGGGATTTAATGAAAAGAAAATATGTTTTCTCAATATGTGATGTTGAAGTAAGTTGCTTATGCATGTATGTGAAGAGACTAGCTTTTATGTCTTATTTTCTCATGAAAGTTATGAAGGGTATATATATATATAGCTATGATGTTATATGATGTTGGATGCAAAAGAAAACTAGATTGTGGGTAAGAATTAGCTACTTCTAACTAGATTAATGTATGTATTGGAAGCTTTTATTAGCATGAGTTTTAAGTTATGGACTCCCAATTGAACATGCTAAATTGAGCCTTGTGAAGATGTACCAAAAGATGTGTTTTTGTTGCAAATTTCGGACCAAAACAGGGGAATCGCCGCACGTGCGGGAGTCACTGTCGCACATGCGGCATATGCTGAATTTTGAGGGTTTGGTTCTGCTTAAAAGGCACGTGCGGGGGAATTTTGCCGCACGTGCAAAGGAGTTTGTCGTACGTGCGGGGCTCACAGCCGCATGTGCGGCCCATGCTGAAAAACAGGGGTTGCTCCATTTTGCGTGTAGGACCCTCTAATATTGTCGGAATATATATTTGATGCCTTTTCGATGTGTATTAATTCCTTTGAAGTAAAGCGAAACAGGAAGTAATTTGATATGAAAGCTGAACTAAATTGTAAGTTTTGAATGTGTGCAGGGCACACTCCGGGAGGAACAAGCACGTCATCACAACACTGTGAGTAGTAGTACGCTTCACATATAGCTAATGATTGTCATTAGCATTCTATTCATGCATGACTATTATGTATGTAATTATGTGAATGAAGCCAAGCATGAAAAGAAATAAAGGAAAGAATGAAATACTTTCACATGACTTTAAGTATTTGTAAGACTCGAGGCCTATGGCCATTCCGTATAAGTTGTTACGATATGAAACAAAGTGCTACACGGAACTAAGTGCTACGAAGTGAGTCACCTCTAGAATCCGTGTGAGACACCTCTTGAGTTCATACAAGCATGTTCAAGGGCTTAATGCCAAATGATTCAAGGGCTTAATGCCAACTTATTGAAGGGCCTCGTGCCACCATGTTCAAGGGCTTAACGCCACCATGTTTAAGGGCCTTGTGCCACTACGTTTAAGGGCTTATAGCCATCATGTTTCAAGATATTGTGTTTCAAGCCTTTACGTTTCAAGAATGGGCCTAAGGCCGTTATGAAATTAGTACAGAATTAGACTAACTATGTGTTCATCATCTTACGCTTTGATGTATTATATTTCAAGCTAAGCATCGTTTTATTTAAGTATTACTATTCACTGAGCCTGGCTCACTCTGTGTTATGTCTGTTTCTGTAGGTAACCAACCAGGTGGTCAGTCCTAGCCATGACGCTTGTTTTTCTTTTGTCAACCTTCGTGTGTCCAGACACTGTGCAAGGCCATTTATTTTGTGAAGTCTGTTAAGATGTTGGCTTACTTTTTGATTGCCCATCTAAGGTCGAATGTATATAACTTCAATGGTTTTTGTGTATGCCCAATTATAGGGCTGGGACTGTAATTGGGCATGTATATAACCGATGCTCTGTGATATAGTTTGGGACTTTATCTATCTACTATGGTACATGTGATGTATGGGATCCTGGCATGTAGAAGTATCTCAATGGAGTTTATATGTTCCATTATTTTCATATTACGTGCTTCCGATAAGACCCCGTATGTTATGTACATCAGGTTACATGTCCATTTCTGAACGGGTCATGCCCAAACTTTTAGGGGCGGGTTTGAGGGCGTGACACTGAGTATATTTTATTCTGCTCTTTCACTTTCAAATCTAAGTCTAGCCTTTGTTCTTACACTTTCATATCTACTCTTTGTGAGAAAATTATTGTAAAAGAGGGTTTAAGTGCCACTTATTCTTATTCCTTATTTTTGTGAGAGATTTTATAAGGGTAAGACATTTATTGTTGAGTGAGACTCAATAGATAAGAGTAAGTCCTGTGCCAAATTCACAAGCTTGGTGGTGTATTTATTCAATTGATAGTAAAGAAATTCTCAAGGAGGTTCCTTGGGGAGTGGACGTAAGCCTGGCATGCCGAACCACTATAAATCTCCGTGTTTGATTTTCTCTCCCTATCTCTCTTACTTTTATATTGATAATTATTATTCTGTTTTTTTTTTATTAAAATTCTGAATATTGTGTTAATTTTAATATTGTGAAATTTTCAATAACCCAATTCACCTCCATTCTTGGGTTGCCTACCTAGGATAACAATTGGTATCAGAGCCTAAACTCTAGTTTGTGTGACTTAACCGTCTTAGAGTAGATCATGGAAACCCCTAGTTATTCTTTACCCGAGGGACAAGCATCCAATAGGCCACCACTATTTAGCGGCACAAATTTTAGCTATTGAAAAATTAGGATGACCATACATATTCAATCTAATGATTATGAATGCTGAAAAATTATTTGCAACGGTCCAAAAATTCCTACTAAAACCGTAAATGGACTTAGGGTACCAAAACCTGAAGATGAGTGGGATGAATCAGATACTAGAATGGCCCAAATTAATATCAAAACTACAAACATGTTGTAATGCGCCTTAGATGCCAACGAGTTTAACAGAATTTCCACATGTAAAATCGCAAAAGAAATTTGGGACAAGCTTATAGTAACTCATGAGAGAACCAAACAAGTTAAAGAATCTAGAGTCAGTTTGCTAGTCCATAATTATGAACTCTTTAAAATGAAGCCTGATGAGACTATACTCACTTTACTGGTATTATTAATAGTTTAACTTCTCTTGGAAAAATATATACTAATGTTGAAATTGTAAGAAAACTGCTTAGGTCATTGCCAAAAAGTTAGGAGACAAAAGTCATTGCCATTATCGAAGCCAAAAATTTATCAAAGGTAAGTCTAGATGAGTTAATTGGATCTCTCTTAACTCATGAGCTCATAATGCAAGAAGGAAAGGAAGAGGAGGACAACAACAAGATGAAATGAATAGCCTTTAAATCCACCTCGAAACATCAAGAGGATAAGGAAGATGATTTAGATGAAGATGAGGAAATGGCATTCATCACTAGAAAGTTCTAAAGGTTTGTGAGAAAGAAACAAGGCGTACGAAATTTTTTCAGAAAAGACTTCAACAACAGGGATTTTCAAAGAGGAGAAAATCACAAAAATCTGAAGTAACCTGCTACGAATGCAACAAACCTAGACACTACAAATCAGAATGTCCAGAACTTAAGAAAAAATTCAAGAAAGACAAGAAGAAAGCTATGATTGTAGCATGGAGAGAAGATAGTGATGAAAGCGACATAGAAACTGAAGTTTGCAAAAATGAGGTTGCTAACCTATGCTTAATGGCACTTGAAAACGAAAATGAGGTAAATGACGAATCATTTACATTTGATGAATTACAATTAGCTTTTGATAAATTACATGCTGAATTTAAGAAACTTAGTTTGAAAAGTAATTGTCAAAATAAAGTTATTTCAAGTTTATCAAAAGAAAATGAATCATTGACTTCCAAGATAAATGTTTTAGAAAATGAAGCTATGAAAATGAAAAAGGAAAATGAGATTTTAACTCGAAAAGAGTCTTCAATTTCTGAAAAACATTTAGTTATATTATATTGCAAAAAGAAAACGAGTCTTTAAAAAAGAAGCAAATTATTTTGAAAGAAAATATTGAAGACTTGAAAAATACTCTTTCAAAATTCACTCAAGGTAGAGAAATTTAGATAAAATTCTTAAAAATCAAAATCGTACTTTTGGTAAAGCCGGAATTGGATATAAACCTTTTTCAAAAGTAAAAATTATCAAAAATGGCTTTGTGTATGCATCTTCTAATCACTCTTATCTCACATGTCATTTTTGTGGTATAAAAGGTCATATTTCACCTTCATGTCCTGTTAAAAGAAATAATTTTACTAAAATAAAAAAAATGTGGGTCCCTAAAGACATTTCAAGAGTATCAAATCCTAACTTTTATGGACCCAAAAAAAAATGGGTACCAATAGAAAAATCAAATTTTTGTAGGTATATTTCAAAACAAAATCCAGTAACGATAGATGGTATCTCGACAATGCATGTTCGAGGCATATGACTGGAAATAAAGCTATGTTCGCCACACTTCAACCAAAGGATGGCAGATATGTGACTTTTAGCGATAATAGCAAGGATAAAATCATTGGTGTAGGAAGTATTGGTAAAAATCTCTCTCCTATTACTGAAAATATTTTATTTGTTAAAGGTTTAAAACATAACTTGCTTAGCATTAGTCAATTATGTGATAAAGGTTATAGAGTTATTTTTGAGAAAACTCATTGCACTATTAAAAACACCCTAGAAAGCAAAACTTTATTTGTAGATTATAGACATGAGAATGTATATGTGTTTGATTTACATGATTTATCTTCTCATTTTAATATTAAATGTTTATCTGCTATAAATGATAATGGTTGGCTTTGACATAGAAGATTAGGACATGTTCATTTTGATTTAATTTCCAAACTTTCAAAAAATGAGTTAGTCATAGGTTTACCAAAAATTATTTTTGAAAAATATAAACTTTGTGGTGCATGTCAATTTAGAAAACAAACTAGAATTTCTTTTAAATCCAAAAATATCATTTCAACTACTGGACTGCTTCAACTCTTGTATATTGATCTATTCGGACCATCTAGAACATTAAGTTTAGGAGGAAAATCTTATGCCCTTGTTTGTGTTGATGATTATACTAAATATACATGGGTATTATTTTTAGCACACAAAAATGAAGCTTGTTATAATTTCTCAAAACTTCGTAAAAGAATTCAAAATGAGAAAAATCTTAATATTTGTAGTATTAGAAGTGGCCATGGTATAGAATTTGAAAATGATGATTTTATTATGTTTTGTGATGACTTAGGAATAGATCATAATTTCTCAGCCCCTAGGACTCCTCAACAAAATGGTGTAGTTGAAAGAAAAAATAGAACTCTTGAAGAAATGGCCCGTACTATGCTTTGTGAAAATAATTTGCCTAAATATTTTTGGGCGGAAACTATTAACACTGCATGCTATATTATAAACCGCGCCATGATTAGACCTATTCTTAAGAAAACCCCTTATGAACTTTGGAAAGGTAGAAAACCTAATATTAGTCACTTGCATGCTTTTAGTTGTAAATGTTTTGTATTAAATAACAATAAAGATAACTTAGGAAAATTTGATACTAAATCGGATGAATCTATATTTCTTGGTTATTCTATGTCCAGTAAAGCTTATAGAGTATTCAATAAAAGAACTTTACTTGTTGAAGAATCTGTGCATGTTGTTTTTGATGAATCTAACGACATTATTTCCAAGAATCTTGTAAGTAATGATATTGTAGAAAATCAACTAAGCATGGAGAGCATTTACAAAAAGAAAAATGAAGAAAATCTATTACGCGAACATGAAGAAGAAATGACAATGGAGAAACTTCAAGAAATATATGTTCTTCCAGAAAGTGACTCAAATCTACCAAAAGAATGGAAGTATGCTCATGGCCACCCCAAAGACCTCATCATAGGTGATGTGGCGGAAGGTATAAAAACTCGTTCCTCTGTTAGAAATATTTGTGGTAACTTAGCGTTTGTTTCACAAATTGAACCAAAATCATTTTTAGAAGCTGAAAATGATGAAAAATGGATTTTAGCAATGCAAGAAGAATTAAATCAATTTAAAAGACATGAAGTTTGGTTTTTGACCCCTCGACCTAAGGATCATCCCGTTATTGGTACAAAATGGGTTTTTCAAAATAAAATGGACGAATCTGAAGTTGTTACTAGAAATAAAGCTAGATTAATAGCTCAAGGCTATAATCAAGAAGAGGGAATTGATTTTGATGAAAATTTTACATCAGTTGCTAGACTTGAAGTTATTAGAATGTTACTTGCTTTTATGTGTTTTAAAGATTTTAAATTATATCAAATGGATGTTAAAAGTGTTTTTTTAAATGGGTACATTTCGGAGAAAGTCTATGTTGAACAACCTCCCGGTTTTGAAAATCATAAATACCCGGATCATGTTTTCAAACTTTCAAAAGCCTTATATGGCTTAAAACAAGCTTCTAGAGCATGGTATGAAAGATTGAGTAATTTTCTACTTGACAAAGGTTTTTGTAGAGAAAAAATTGATACAATACTTTTTATAAAAATCAAAAAGAAAGATATGCTAATTGTTCAAATTTATGTTGATGATATCATTTTTTGTGCTACTAATGAAAATTTGTGCAAAGAATTTGCTAAAGATATGCAGGGTGAATTTGAAATGAATATGATGGGGGAGTTAAATTACTTCTTTGGTCTACAAATTAAACAAACTAATGATGGAATTCATTTAAATCAAACGAAATATATCAAGGATCTACTCAAAAGGTTTGAAATTGAATCATCAAAGCCTGCAGCAACTTCAATGAGCACATCGATAAAAATCGACAAAGATGAGCAAGGAAAACCTGTAGATGAAAAGAAATATCGAGGTATGATTGGTTCTTTACTCTACCTTACTGCAAGTAGACCCGACATAATGTTTAGTGTTTGTATGTGTGCACGTTTTCAATCCGCACCGAAAGAGTCACATATCACCGCAGTCAAACATATTTTCAGATATCTTGTCGGCCCTCCAAATTTGGGATTATGGTATCCTAAGGGAACCACCTTTGAACTTTTTGGTTACTCAAATGCCGACTTTGTGGGATGTAGACTTGACCGAAAAAGCACTAGTGGCACTTGTCATTTTCTTAGACACTCTCTCACTTCTTGGTTTTGCAAAAAACAAAACTCAGTGGCTTTGTCAACTGCTGAAACAGAATACATTACCGCCACTGAGTGTTGTGCACAATTGCTTTGGATGAAACAACAACTTCAAGATTTTGGACTTCAATATGATCATATTCCTATAAAATGTGACAACACAAGTGCCATTAACCTTTCAAAAAATCCTATTAAGCACTCATGCACTAAACACATTGAAATAAGACATCATTTTCTAAGAGATCATGTACTCAAAGGTGACATTGAACTCAAATTTGTGCCTACAAATCGTCAATTAGCTGACATATTTACCAAGCCTCTAAATGAAGAACAATTTTGTTATATTAGAACAGAACTTGGTATGATGAATTCTCCAATATAATGTTTATATTAAAAATAATTTTTTTAAATAAATAATTAAATAAAATATTTCTAATAATAATTATAAATAATAATAAAAATAAAAAATAATAATAATAAAATTATATACATATATTTTCTCTCTCTCACCCATTCTCTCATTTACTCTCTCTTTTTCTCTTTCTCTTGCTCTCTCGCTCTCTCCTTCTTCCTCATACGCTCAGTTGACTCCATCTTCACCTTCACCATAGCCTACAACCAACTCTACCATCCACCATCCCCAGAATCATCCATCACTTTCATCACTACCATCATCCACCCAAATCCCTCACCAATCTTCCGAACTCCATCACTTCTCTACCCAAAATCTACATCACCATCTTTACCGATTCATCAAGTTCTATCACCGAGCCATCAAGTTCTGTGAATGATCCATCAAGATCCGTGACTGATCCATCAAGATCCATTGCCGATCTACACTAATTCATCACCTATCTACCCAATCTTCTCCATTTCTTCCGATCATCAAGGTCTTCACCGATCAACATGTTAAAATTCTTTTTGCACTGTGTTATATTTTTGTACTTGTTGTATGTGCTCCAAACTCTCTTGGATTTAATAATGGTTGCTTCGACCTTGTTTGAAGAAATTGTTTTTATTTTTATTTTCTCCTTTTATGCTAGTGCACTTGGTGCAGTTGTTTATGGCCGGATCTTAATGACCTTTAGTATTATAGATTGGTAATTTGTTTCTTCAAATTTATATAATTTTTAATGCATTAATTTAGGGGAGGCTCATATATTTTGAGATTAACACTTATTATAAAAATATAAAAAATAAATAAATAAATAAATAATAAATAAATAAAATATAAAAAATATAAATAAATAAATAAATAAATAAAGGGGCGTGTGTACATTTTGTGCATAATTTTAGGGGGAGTATATATACATTTTTTTTTTACTCCTTATTTGCAATACTTCTTATCTCCACCAACAAACGATTTTTTTTTTTTGTGCAAAGACAGAATTTAAAAAAGATAAAATAATAACAAATAAATAAATAAGAAATGCTTGCAATTTTATTTCAGAAGAATAAAATATTACTCGATTACATGTAAATTTTCAAAAGGCTTCATAGATTTTTTTCGTTTCGCTTCTCTCAACAATTTTTCATGAGCCTCTTTTACATGCTTCTCTCTATTTTCGACTTCTGTGAGTCTCGGCATTATAACCGTTGCATAATATTGCACCACATTCTCTAACTGTGCATTTTTCCCTTTTACCTATTTCTTCTCCTTACACATATTAACCAGTTGTTATTTTAACAAGCACACATCATCTCTTCATTGCTGATTTTCTTGTACTCTTACTTATAATCGTTGCGCCATATTGGACACTGTAGTCATTGCCTGTGTACTAAGAGCCATAGTGTTATTAATAGTATCGATATCATTTCGATTACCAACAACGCTAGGACCCTCATTTACAGACATAGCATGTGCCTGCACCACTGGTATCCTCTCATTTGCTTGCATTACAGGCACTTCATGCAGGTCCGAACCATTGATGGCTAAGGTAAGGAATGACATGATTACACAAGAAGGTAAAACAATTTTTTCTCTCCAACACTTGATATTTTCGTCTCTTTGTCTATCATCCTTGTCACTTTTTATACACTCCATCGATCCAATCATCGATGCATATCTACTCAAATATTTTGTTTGTCAACATTTTGTGTGCTCAAGATGCTCCAAAATTCCACAATAATCTCGACAAGACCTATGGACCATTATTATATTTTTGGCATCTCAGATTATTTTACCAAATATGTTTGTTTCCTATCATCATATTTTATTTTAATTTTATTTTGTGTCAAATCCATACAAATATTGCCATCATCAAAAAGGGGGAGATTGTTAATCATATTATTTAATTTTGATGATATCTAAAGTATTATTTGCAAAAATCTGGATTTTTTAATATACATATTATTTTACACAAAATATTATCTGTTTAAAATATATATATTTGTTAAATATTATTTAAATAAAAATATTTTTGAAAATTTTACTATTCACTTTTTGAAAAATTAGGTTGATCACTATTTACTTTTTGACAAAATTAAAATTGATTAATTATATTGATTGATTGGTTGTATTATTTGGACAAATTTGGTATTAATGGGTTGTCTTTTTTTTGATAAAATTGATATGGAATGGAAGGCTATATTTAATTTAAATTCTCTACAACATATACAGAAAAATAGTATATATGATCAGATCTATTATAAATATTACCTAAAGAGATTTTACTATATATGCAAATATTTGATTAGAATATTATATAGAATGACTATAATATAAATAGAATACATCACGTGAACAATTAAATTTTTTACACTACATTGATTATATCATATTATAATAAAACAAGAAAAAAAAGATGGAGTTATATATTATAATAAAACAAGATAGAGCAAATCATTTGCATGTTTGAAAGTTGTGAACTTTGTATTAAATTGTCTACAAAAACGGTGGCTCCATGCTTGAAAAAACAAAAAAAAAAAAGAAAAGAAAAGAAAAAATTAGTCTTACTTTTATCTTTTTAATTATTAACATTTGCTGACTATTTAAAATCAAGGAGCATGCTTATATAAGCCATGACGTCAGCAAGGTGCGTCTAACGGGTATATTTTTGTGTATAAATAGAAGTGTTGGGTGTGGAGAAAAATCAAGAACTTGAAGAGAAAATTTTCTGTGAGCTCCAAAATTCTGAGTATATTGTATTCTGCTTTTTCACTTTCAGATCTAAGTCTAGCCTTTGTTCTTACACTTTCATATCTGCTCTTTGTGAGAGAATTATTGTAAAAGAGGGTTTAAGTACCACTTATTCTTATTCCTTATTTTTGTGAGAGATTTTGTAAGGGTAAGACATTTATTGTTGAGTGAGACTCAATAGATAAGAGTAAGTCCTATGCCAAATCCACAAGCTTGGTGGTGTATTTATTCAATTGATAGTAAAGAAATTATCAAGGAGGTTCCTTGGGGAGTGGACGTAGGCCTGGCATGTCAAACCACTATAAATCTCAGTGTTTGATTTTCTCTCCCTATCTCTCTTACTTTTATATTGATAATTATTATTCTATTTTTTTTATTAAAATTCAGAATATTGTGTTAATTTTAATATTGTGAAATTTTTAATAACCCAATTCTCCCCCCCTCTTAGGTTGCCTACCTGGGATAACATAGTGTCTTAAACATGGCCTAGGAATGCCTAGGATGGAATGAGGATGCAAAATGCATTTGAAAACATTTTCCAAAACTTGCTAAAAACAGGGTTCACGCTCGAGCGTGGCTTTCCCCGCTCGAACGGACATACAAGAAGTGAAGGTTTGCTCGAGCGTGACTTCCCTTGCTCGAACGGACTGTAAACTTTGGAAAAAGTACTGGTTGCTATTTTTCATGCTCGACGGACGTTCGATACTCGTTCGAGCGTGAGACTCAGACCCTCACTTGAGCGTGACTTCTGTCGCTCGAGCGTGCTGCAAAACATATGAACTTTTAGATATATGCATTTCACGCTCGAGCGAGCTTCCAGTCGCTCAAGCGGAAGTGCACGCACTTAGGGTGCTCGCTCGAGCGTGAACTCCTACGCTCGAGCGTGGATTCAAATTCTGGAATTTCCAGATTTGATCTCCAAGCTCCAAACTCAAACCAAACACTCCAAAACTCATCCTCTTGGGCCAAAATTCTGGAAAACACTTAGAGACTCACAAAACATCAAGCTTTAAAAATTATTTCATGAAATCAAGGCCCCAAGAGATGGCAATTGGTCACAAATCCAACTTAAACTTCATGAATGCTCTAAAACATGACATGCATGCATTTCCTTAAACTCAATCACCCCCAAAACATGATCAATTTAGACAAATTAGTAGTAAACATGGTGAGTCCTCAAAATATGATTTAAATGGACACATGCATGAAAGAATTCTTTGAAACCATGCTCAATTTGTGAAGAAAAGAACATGCATGCATGGTATGACACAATTATACTCCATTCTAATGCAATTTCTTCATGAATTCACCTAATTCACTTGAAGTCTTGTAAAATCTACTTCAATTACACCATTAAGAGTTTGATTCCTTACCTGGAGACTTGGACTCACAAAGGTTGAAGTTAGAACTCCAAAATTCTTTTCAATCTCACAACATTCCCAGCAAATCCTTTGTGTTGAGCTCAATTACTCCCAACTCTCCCTCTCTCACGTTTTCTACCAGGAAAAGCTCAAAATGTATTGTGATGAAGGAAAAAGGAGGAGTGAAAGCTTAAGTGGTGCCTTAAACAGGCTTGGATAAAAGTGTAATTATTTAAGGTTAAATAAGTGGACATTAATTTAATCCAATTTAATCATTCCAAATCGAATTTCAATTAAACCTACCATAAAATTCTATAAATTCTAAATAGCACATAAATCAAGTCAATTCCCGAATCGGATGCCGATAAGGCCTTCAATTCACAGAATAAAGTATAAACATGAACAGATCTTCCTACGACAACAGATATAGACACAATTAATACAACACGCACAAGCAATTTAGTTCAGAATTTCATCTTAATTACTTATTAAGCATAATTAATCATGGGCTAGCACTAATCATGGGTTGGGGTTGTTACAGCAGTTCAGTTTGGCTCATTTCCTCCAGTATCAGTAAATATGGTGCATATACTGCCACAGGAGTTCCAAGCTAAAGATGGAAACCAAGAAGGCCAGGAGATTGATCTTATTCTAGTTTCTAGTGAAGATTCACAAGTTAGCATGGTTCAAGATGAGTCTGAAGTAGCCACACTAATGGAAATTGAAGATGGGAGTGAGAAAGTGAGTATTAATATCTCATATCCTTTTGAGTATCCTACAAACATCCATGACACAGCATGTCAATCCCTTGTATATCAAGGCTTTTTTTGATGGGATACAAATGAATAGGGTATTGGTGGATAATGGGGCAACAATGAACCTACTTCCGAAATCCTCTTTGAAGAAACTGGGAAAAAAGATCCCCAGATTAATCCCAACCAGCACAACCATTGCTGGTTTTGCTGGGGATAAGCAGATGGCTCATGGTATTTTGCCCATCAACCTGAGTATGGGAACTAGAGATTGCATGACGACATTCTTTGTTATTGATAGTAATGCTAAGTATAATACTTTACTTGGCAGGGATTAGATTCACACCAACAAATGTGTGTCTTCCTCTCTACATCAGAAGATAATGATGGCCTTATGTAATGGAGAGACAGAAGAGATCAATGCAGATCATCAACCATTTATTTCTTGTGCTGACTTTGCAGAGGCCAAGTTGTATACTGAAGGAGTGACACCACTCAGTATATTGAGAAAACCTGATGGTTCAGCCGAAGTGACGGCTAATGAGGAAGTAGCACACTTGAAACACTTAGTGTAGGAGAGTGCTGATGAAGAATTTGTCATTAATGATGATAATGATGCCTGGTTGTAGGTAAGAAGATGAAACCCAAGAAGCCATACCCTTGGCTTTAATTAAGTTTTCAATGTTGGATATAAAATCGATAGTCCAGAAGGTTCAAGAACAAGAGAAAGAAGCCATGGTAGTTGGCCGTAAGCAGGGGCAACAACAGGTCATGTCTTTGACCTTTGATAAATACTGTGCATTAGACATCGAAACAAAGGTCCAGGAGATACAGGAGGAAGAAGCCTTATGGACAGACTTTGTCTATGAGGAAGAAGGCAAAGATGTTGAACTAGAGAAAGTGGGAGCAAAACAAAGCAAAGAAATTGCTTAGAGGATAGAAGATGTTAAAAGAGAAGCATTAGTGCGTGCTCAAGTACAAGACCCCTCGGAAGAAATCAATTTAGGGGAATGTTCTGCACATCAACCTATTTATATCAGTGCGTGGTTAAGTCCTTGAGATAGAAGCCAATTATTGGTTGTCTTAAAACAATATAAGGATTGCTTCGCTTGGTCTTATAATGAGCTACCTAGATTGGACAGATCACTAGTAGAAAATAGGTTTCCTATAAAGCCTAATTTCAAGCCATACAAGCAAAAACCAAGAAGAATGAGTCCTGAGGTGGTTCAGAAGGTCAATGAGGAAATTCTTAGGCTCCTTAAGGCAAGCTTTATTAGAACAGCCAGATATGTTGAATGGCTGTCCAATATTGTGCCTGTAGTTAAAAAGAATGGTAAAATGAGGGTATGTATCAATTTAGAAACTTGAACTTAGCAACTCCAAAAGATGAGTACCCCATGTCCATAGTAGATTTGTTGGTGAACAGTTCAGCGGGGCACAAGATTTTGTCTCTGATGAATGGGCATTCTAGTTACAACCAAATTTGCATTGCAAAGGAGGATATTTATAAGACAGCATTCAGATGTCTAGGGAACATTGGCACCTTTGAATGAGTCAAAATGTAATTTGGTTTGAAGAATGCTGGAATTGCATATCAAAGGATAATGAACACTATCTTTCATGATCTCATTGGAGGATATTTAGAGTGTCACATTGATGATATTATAGTAAAATCCTAGTCCATGAAAGAACACTTTGGTACACTTGAAAGCAACTTTCGAAAGAATGAAAAAGTTCAAATTGAAGCTTAATCCTCTCAAATGTGCGTTTGGCGTATCAGCTGGAAACTTCTTGGGCTATGTAGTACACAAAAAGAGAATACAGATTGATCAGAATAAAGCCAAAGCCATCATTGAGGCCAAGCCTCCATCAAGTAAGAAAGAAGTACAAAAGTTCCTTGGTTAGGTTAATTTTCTTCAAAAATTTATTTCTAACACTGCAGGGAAAACTAAAGTATTTTCTTCTTTATTAAAGCTGAAAAATGAAGAGGAGTTTGTGTGGACAACAAAGTATCAAATTGCTTTCAAAGGAATTAAAGCCTACTTGGCCAAGCCTCTAGTGCTGATGCCACCAAAGAGTGACAAGCCCTTGAAATTGTACATTGCTGCAGCAGAAGATTCATTGGGAGTTTTCTTAGCCCAGGATAATGAAGAAGGCAAGGAGCAAGCAGTTTATTACCTTAGTAGGTTTTTAAATTCTTGTGAATGTAAATATTCAGCTGTAGAAAAGTTGTGTCTTACATTGTATTTTGCTGCAATGAAATTAAGATACTATCTTTTACCTACAGTCGTCTTGGTAATTGCAACCACAGATTTGGTTAAGTATATGCTATCTAGACCTATGTTAAAAGGAAGAATTGGCAAATGGATACTAGTCTTATCAGAATTTCATCTAGAATATGTCCTCCAAAAGGCAGTAAAAAGACAAGTTTTAGCTAATTTCTTGGCAGATCATCCATGTCAGACAAAAAGCCAAAAGATAATGGATCTTGGTATAGTTAATATTGAGTCATGGCAAATGTGGTTTTATGGATTAAAAACCAATGTTCTAATTGGAATTGGTGTGGTGATTAGTCACCACAGGGAGTAGAAACCACACATGGTTTCAGAGTTAATGAAATTACTTGTTTCAATAATCAAGCTGAATATGAAGCTTTAATAATGGGATTGGAAATACTTATTGGATTACAAGTTCATGCATAGGGGTGTAATTTTGGCCCGTGGCCCGTGGGAGGCCAGAAGCCCGCCCACGGCTTGAGGTGGGCCCGGCCTGTTAAGGCCCGTTTAGGCCCGGGCCCAAGCCCAGCCCGAGGCCTTGGGCTAGGGCCTAGGCCATCGTTTTGAAGCCCAGCCCGACCTATGGGCCCACTCGACTGAATGTTATTTTTAATGGAAAATAACAAAATTTTAGTGGAAAAAATAAAAAAAATAAATAAAAAAAATTGTTTAGGCCCCCCTAAGCCTGCCCAAAGCCCAAGCCCAGGCCTAAGCCCAGGGGCCTGGCCCGAGGCTCGGCCCATTGGCCCGTCCAAAGCCTGAATACCCCTAGGCTTAGGCTTGGGCTTGGGCCTGGGCCTAGTTTTCTGGCCCATGGGCCAGGCCGACCTGGCCCGATTTTTGGTGAAAACCCGCAAGGCCCGACATGGGCCGGGCCGGGCCAGCCAAAATTACACCTCTACTCATGCAGTTGATATATTTAGAGATTCTCAATTGGTGGTCAACCAAGTGAAGAGAATTTTCAAATATCAAAGTGCAAGCATGTTGCCATACTCCTATGTTTGGAAAGTGGGTTTTGTGGCTTTTTTGGCTAAAATAGCCACAAAAAATAAAATAGGTTTTTTAGTCTAATAAGACAAAATATCACACCTAACCCATAATCATTATATTTTTTCTCTTACAAAAAAGTCAAAAAAGCCAAAAAAGCCAAAAGCCCTTTCCAAACCAGGCTTTTTAGCCCCGGGCTAAAATAGCTAAAAAAGCCAAAAAGCCAACCCACTTCCCAAACGAATATGTTGTTGCATTACATTTGTTTTCTCAGTTTCAGATAGCAAATGTGACTTATATCCCAAGGGTCATGAATAACAAAGCCAATGATATAGCTCAGAAAGTTTCGAATTTCAGAAAAAGGGATGGCACTCAAATGAACATAAGTCAAGCAATATATCAAAAACTAATACCACCTTTAGCTAAAATGAATGTGGTGTTAGAAGTCAATCATAATGACTTACAAGATCAAGATTGGAGGCATCCAATAATGCAGTACCTAACTAGCCCATCATCGAAAGCCAGCAGAAAGATCAAATTACAATCTATGCAATACATAGTGTATGGTAATGCTCTTTACAAAAAGGGAGTAGATGGGTTGTTATTAGAATGTCTAGGGCTAAAGGAGGCATTGACAGCCATGGCTGAAGTCCATAAAGGCATTTGTGGTGCTCATCAGCCTAGTGTGAAGATAAGATGGTTGTTTCGAAGGCATTCTTACTATTGGCCCACCATCCTTAAATATTGTATAGAATATGCTAGAGGTTGCCAAGCAAACCAAAAGCATGGCATGATAAGACATGTGTCAATAACTGATTTGCATGCAGTTGTAAAATCTTGGTCATTTAGAGGTTGGGCTATGGATATGATAGGGAAAATACAACAACCCTCTTCAAAGCACCATTGTTTCATCTTAGTGGCCACAGACTACTTCACTAAGTGGGTCAAAGCTAAACCATATAAAACTGTAGACCAAACAGAAGTTATTGGATTTATTAAAGATCTGATTCACAGGTTTGGCATCCCACAGACCATAACTGTGGATAATGGGACTGTGTTTGATGGAAAGATAGTAAAGTCTTTCACGACAGAGTTAGGAATTAGCCTTGTTAATTCCATCCCTTATTATGCACAAGCAAATGGTCAGGTAGAATCATCCAATAAGTCTTTGAAAAAAGGAATACAGAGAGTTGTGAAAAACAATCCTAGGGATTGACATAACTTGTTGTTGGATGTACTGTGGGCTTATAGGACTTCTCCAAGGTCAAGTACAGGAGTTACTCTTTATGCCTTAGTATATGGGCATGATGCAGTGTTATCTGTAGAGATTAACATTAAGTCCTTAAGGGTGAGCTGTCAAGACCAGTTAGGCCCTGAGCAATACTATCAAAGCATGTTCTTGGAATTAGAAAATGTGGATGAAGTTAGAATTTTGGCATTAACTAGCATTCTCTTTCAAAAGAAGAAAGCAGCCAAAAACTATAATAAGAAAGTCAAGCACATTAGTTTTGATGATGGTGATTTGGTATGGAAAACAATACTCCTAATAGGAATTAAAAATCATAAGTTTGGCAAATGGTCACCTAATTGGAAAGGACCATATCAAGTTCATAGAGTATTGCCTGGGGGAACATATCACTTGAGGAATTTGAATGGGTATGTACACCCTAAGAAAATTAATGACAGGTACTTGAAACCTGATTATCCAACTATATGGGAAACACAAGAGGTGTAGAAAATGCTAAAATAGAGAAGTATGAAAACACTCAAATAGTAAATAAAGATTCTATTTCATAAAGAGTTAAGTACATGAAGCCATAGATTGGCCCAAAAGTCAATACAATGTTTCAGTTATTCCCTTACAATTGATTCTCTACTCCTAAAAGATAGGAACAACTGAATGGCTGTAGCCATGTCCTGCCTTTGATCAGCCAGCCCTTGGTTGGTGATATGAAGCTTTGTAGCAGTTCGATCCAAAGCCAAGTTAACTGCTGATAACTCTTTCTCTAATTGAGCTTTCTTCTACAAAAGCTGGGTCCGAAATTGAGAAGCAGAAGAATGTTGTCCTTTCAATTCAGACACCTCAGTATGTATATGAGAAATAAATTCCTTGTCTTTTGATAGCTTCTCCTCTGCAGCTTTGGCAATATGACAAATGTTGACATAAAAATCTATGGTAACTGCTACCTGGGACAAGTGACTTGAAATAGCCATGTTGGATTGCTCAAGGATCTTGCAGCACTGGAGGAAACCATTCTTGATAATACGTCTTTGCAAGGCTTCGAATGGAGTCCTTGAGAATAATGTTAACAATTCCAAACAGGTATCCAAGTCCAGTGAAGGTAAAGAAGCCCTACTGGTGGTGGAAGAGCTCTAAAAAATTTCCAAGAAAGAGTCAGCCAGAACCAATGGCTCAACTTCATTATTGGCTGATGAAATGGTAGAAGGTATGTCAAAAAGGCTAGCCAGCCTAGCTTCAAAAATGTCCATCTCTTCCACTGACATTGGTGGCGCAGAAAGGGCTTTAGTGAAAAGAAGAGATGGCTGCATAGGGATAGGAGACGAGAATGAAGTGTCCCTAGCAATTTCCATAGTCCTAGCCACTAGTAAGTCAAGAGAAGAAGGACTGGAGCTGAATAGTGATGGTGGACAAATAATTGGTGAGTTACCAGTATCTTTACTGGGAGTATCAGTTATTACTGAAGATGAAGTGATAACTGGGATCTCTTCAGGTGGAGAATGAGCAGCCAGGATTGTAGGAAGAGTAAATTGGGCTGAGGTAAAGGTTAGATGAGGAAGATATGGAGTTAAGTCAAAGGATAAGGATATAGGAATACCCTGCTTCAAAAAAGGTATGGAGAATGTAGAGCTAGGGAGTGAAAGTATTGTTTGGATCGCCTCTACATTCAAGGGCGTATTAATGTCGACCTTTTTTCTCTTTTTCGAGGCTGCCTCTGATGGTTTTTTAACTTTAGATAAGACTAAGGAAACCTTTGTCGAAGGAGAATGTAGAATAACTATTGCTGCAAATCAGAACGTAAGAAGCAACGGTAAGTTTTATTGCTAAAACTTTGGGAAAAGGACTTGTCAAAACAAAAACGAAAACTGAAGGAAATTACCAGTGTCAAAAGTAGTAGCTGGAGAACTGCGAAGAGCATAACGTTCAACAGTTTGTTGCCTTCTTGCAGTTTCTCTTTGAAGTGCATCCGCAGCAGCTGTCTCATTCCTTATTATTTACTGCTGTCTTCTTTTCTAAGACCTTTGAAAAACCACTAATTCTTTGGATTGCTCTTCCTCGACTGCCTTGGCAGCCGCTTGATGAGCAGGGTCATTATTGAAATTCGAGGGAGAGATTGTTATTTTCTTTTTCCTCTTAAGTAGTGGTTCTTCAGATACTTCCTTCTCTTCAGGTACTTTATCATCTTCAAGACTAAGCACAAGTTTTCTCTTCTTTTGTTGTTGATGTTGTTTGTCCTTAAGAATGTTTAGGGATTGAGCCCTTTGAGGAGAATCTACTTGTGAAGCTCCTACATGAAAAGAAAGCTATAAATAAAAGAGTTAAGCATTATAAAAAAAAAAAAAGAGAAAAGAAAGATAAGGAATATATGCATTTCTTCGAAGCAGCCCTAGTAACTCTAGGAGAAGGATGAGAGGTAGAAGGAGCTCTCTTTGTGTCAGTAGGAGCAAAACCTGGGATAGCAGGAACTGTAGAAGGAGTGATGGGCCCAGTTCCCTTAGGCTAGGTCTGAGAAGGCAAGTCCAGTCCCACTGGTAGGTCTTTGGGAGGTATTGCTAGAAGCACCTCCATATTTGCTAACCACCAGTTTTGATATCTCTTCAGTACAGTGCCTTGTGGGATGAAGGAAGTGAACTAAAATTTGATTAAGTCCTGAATGAGTTTGGAGGTTGCTTTCTCTAGCCTGGGTTTTTTTACCTTCAGCTCTCTAGAGGTAAGATTGGAGTTGGTTTGACTGCAGAGAGGAATAGGGATCCCTTGGGTAAGCCCAAATTGCCTGGCAAATTGAGCAAGGCAGTAGGCTTCTGTTATGCACTTGTAAGCCCTAGGATTTAAAGTGCCAATAAAAAGCTCTCTTTGAGTTAAAATAGAATCCAACATATCCTTGTGCTGAGGCTCGGAACAGTTTCTATCAGCCAAGAAAGTCCTCAACCAGGCTGGGCCAATATTAGTTTCGAAAGGACAGAAGAAGGTGTAAGAAGAAGGAGAAGCTGAAAGTTGATGAAAGAAAGTAAAATAGAAGGCAAATGTGGAAGGATAAAGTGAAACTCTGGCATATTTTATTCCATAAGAGGTAGGGTTTGATAGCAAAAATTTCAAACACCTAGAATGCAAAGCAGTGAAATAAGCAAAAAAACAGAACTGTAATATCTAGAGTAGTCCCCCTTGATTGGCATTTAAAGTTTTTTCACAAAACTGGGAGCAAGCTCTATACACATGGCCTAGAACATATGGAGCTAATGCTATTTTCTTCCCCAAAGCCAGAGCCTTAACAATGGAAGCAAACTCAGGCATAATTCTCTGAGAGGAAGTACAAAACAAGAATTTACAAAGCCAATACAAAAGAAATGAGAAGAACTCTCTGCCTGACACAGGGCCTTCCCTTGGGTTTTCAGAATGTACAAAACCACTAAAGGAGGAGTTCAAAGGAGGGATGAAAAATGGCACGTTAAGGTCGAGGTAGTCAGGACCAAAAGGAGTGCCAATAGGGGATAACCCTAAGAGATGACATACATCCAGAATGATAGGGGCCATTATACCGCATCGCAATTGAAAAAAGTTAAAAGAAGAATTCCAAAAACATAATGCAGCAGGTATAAGGAAAGGGTCTTCAGGAATAGGACTGGCCAGTCAAAGAGCATCAAAGAGGCAGAGTTCCTGAAGGTCAAATGTCCTAGCGGGGACAACTCGATCATACCATTCTTCAATTTAGGTCTCATTGTAGGCCAGCAGTGGTGGGGTCGATTTAAGCTCTAGTTTTCCCAGTCAAGGCCCCCCTCATAGAGTAAGCAATGATCCTCCAGACGAGCGTATAAGGCAGGGAGTTGAGCAGGGGCCTCCCTGAAAATGGGTCCATGTACATACTCCCCTTGAGCATGACGGCGATGAATAAGAATGCGCCCATCAACAGCACACCGTTCACCACCTTTGTACTTTTCACATTCTTCATTGATGAGTCTCCTTAAAGCTACAGAGCGACTCAGACGCTCAATGGTTTGCACTTTCAGAGAAGCCATTACTGAAGGGGTGAAAAAGGAAGGTGAGTAAGAAGCGAAAGTTGCAGATGAGTTCAAAAGGAAGAGAAAGGAATTTTTGGGCAAGTAGGTAAGTGGAGTACGAAAGAAAGGGGTTTTTAAATCTTTTTGTCCAAAAGTTACCCGAACAAGTTGAGTGGGTCAGGTGGATCTGAAATGATTATTTTATGATTTGGGTCCATGTGAAATTAAAACCCTTATTTTAAAATATGGAGGGTTCCAAGTTTAAAATGAAGAAAAGTTTCTAGAGGGAAACATATGTCGAGTATCCGGATCGGTTTCGAAAAGCAAGTATTTGGCTTCGAAATTAAGATTTGGCTTTAAAGCCAGATGTCCAACATCTTGCAAGGTCTTCAAAAGCAGGTAGTTGACTTTGAAGCACGTTTCATACCTAAGAGTATAAGAATGCTTAGGTTTTTGTTTGCTTCAAGAGGATTAAAAACTTGTTTTTAGGTTTCTTGTTGAAAATAAAATCCTTCGAAGTAAACTTTGAAATACTCTGCAGCTAGAATTTGTTTGTTTTAGACCTCAAAGTTACAAAAAATCAATAATTGGTTAAGCAGTGAAAGAACCCAAAGGGACTCACTCCTTAAGAATAAAGCAGTGTAAATCCCTAAGGGAAGTTTCCATACTTCGAAACACGTAGACTATTTTTTCGAAGCAAAGATAGTTAATTCGAAGCTGTTGATTGTGTTAACCATATTATTGGAATGAGAAGACCGAAGGCAAAGATTGTCAGTTATACTCCATATGTTTGGAGATATTTAAATTAGGTTTCAAGTATTCCATTGGAAATGTTCAAATCAAGTTTCGAAGAACAAAATTGGTAAATTCGAAGCTCTAATTTTGTTTGATTTAGGCAAATAGAATGGTCACAAGTATGCAATTAGAATATAAAATCAGACAATGCCGAACAAACAAAGAAAAACCTAGCTTTATTGATATGAAAATAATTACATTAAAAAGCCTTATTGGCTACAAATTCAATCTCACAAAAATAAGAAATAGAGAGAATAACAAGGTCATGAAATTTGTCCCAACAGTGGTCAATGAATTTATGTTCCTTATTTATTCTGTCATCTGTCCTATCCAAGCTGGGTTGTTGTAGCTAATATGTTCTTATTTGATAGAAAAGTTGTTCAGCTTTCATTTCGAACTCCATTTCCTTCAATCCTTGTTCCATCTCATCCATATCTAGATTATCCCAGTATGCAGAATCCTTATTCTTGAAGTTATTATATTCATCAATGAGATTCTCTGCTTCATACTGAGTTTGAATTCGATGGGTCGAGATTTTGTCCAAAGAATTAGTGGTAGCCAAAGAAATTTGGTACCTATGGAGAAGAAGTGGGAGTTGATCTAGAAACATCTGAAGTTCTGCTTGAGCAATCGGGTTGAGGACATGACCCCGAGTCATAATGTCATAGGCCCATCAAAAGTTCTTAAGAGGAATACCATCTTCAAGAACATTGAAGCGCAAGTGAGAAAAGGTTGCAAGCAAAAGTTGAGCTTGGTATCGCTCAAATGTAGTGGGAAGATCTGGAGGTTGGTAGGAAGGAAGGAATTGATTCTCGAAAAGAGTAAGTTTCAGTTCCTCCATCCAGTGAGGATTTTGAGGAAGAGGAGGTGTAGGAGGGTCCATCCCAAAAGAAGGAGGGAGCTGGGGGTTATTGTCACAACCCAAACCCGCCCCTATGGGTTTAGCATCGCAACCGGCCAGTAATCCGTGATTACTGAAGGCCTGCTTAACAGTAATGACAGTAATACAGAGTAAAGGGGCTGGCGGAAGCCAAAACAGTAAATAAAAGATGTCCAATGAGCTGTAATAGTCTGAATGCAAAAAGACTTTTTATAAACATGCCACATTGATAACCAAAACATATGTACATGCGACATATACACAAACATCTATGTCAGGGGCTAAATCCCTAACTATAACTGCACAGTTAAGTCTTAAACATTTATTACAAAACAGAGACAGGAGGGTGAAACTGAGACACCCCAAAACAACCTTAGGTTGAACGAACTTGGAACCTCGAAGTGAGGCGCGGTGGGTGGCTTGACAAAACAAGAGCTTAACCTGACACTCATAGCATCGGTCTGATGCCTGGACACCTACATATATATATATATATATATGAACAGTGAGCTAAAGTCCAGTGAATAACAAATGCATAAAAGGGTTAAGAATGAATGTCCTTTCACTAATTAAAACAGTCATTTAGAATTCATAACAGTTATACGTGGTACGTCCAATAACAAAACAGTACAATAGGTCTTAACAGACCGAACAGTCAGTTGATGGCCATCACAGCAGTAAACAGTAGTGGTCCCGACGTTGGAACCGACAGAGATCTCTGTAACAGTAACAGAAACAGTAACAATAGATTGCTATGAATACCACGAGTACAGTTTACAAATAGGACAAATATTCATTCATTGAATAATAGCATTTCAGTAAGCAGTACAGTTGATCACTCAGAAAATAATCATAATTGAACATATCTTTACAACATTGTTACTCACAGAGTACTGGGCTACAGGCAGCTAATGAGCGTCCTCGGATGCCAACCCTACAGTTGCAGAACGAACACACACTCGGGATTAATAACTTAGTTCCTAACTATACTGGTGTGGTTCTATAACATTATCCTCATTAAGATGCCTTAAACATGGCCTAGGAATGCGTAAGATGGAATGAGGATGCAAAAATGTACCTTAAAACACTTTTCAAAATTTTGCTGAAACAGGGGTCTCGCTCGAGCGTGGCTTTCTACGCTCGAGCGGACATGCAGAGAAAGAAGCTCCGCTCGAGCGTGACTTCCCTCACTCGAGTGGACTGTAAACTCATGAAAAAGTACTGGATGCATGATTTTCACGTTCGACGGACGCTCGACCTCCGCTCGAGCGTGAGACTCAGACCCTCGCTCGAGCGTGAATTTTCTCGCTCAAGCGGACTGCAAAACATATGAACTTCTAGGCATATGCATTTCACGCTCGAGTGTGACTTCCTACGCTCGAGCGGAAGTGCATGTGCTCAGAGTGTACGCTCGAGCGTGAAGTCCTCCGCTCGAGTGTGGATCCAAAATCTGGAATTTCCAAATTGATCCACAAGCACAAAATTCAACTTCTAAAGCTTCAAACTCGATTCTTTTGGGCTAATTTTCTGGAAAACACTTGAAGACTCATAGTACAACATATTTCAAAGATCAATTTATGAAATCAAGCCCAAAAGTAAGCCAATTGAACATAAAATTAAGTGTAAATACGAAGAATAATGCAAAATCATAAATGCATGAGTTTCCAAGAGCTCTAGTGTTCCAAAACAAGATCAAATGCAATGTTGAGCTCAAAATCATGGTGAATTTATGGACCTCTACCAAAATATGAACATGCATGTAAGAGTTTTCATAAAAACAACCTCAAAATGCAAGAATATGTACATGCATGCATGAGTTAGCTCACAATTCAAGTCTTTCAAATTAATTCTTGACTTTAAACTCCAAATCTCCATGAACCATGCAAGAAACAACTTAATTTCATAATGAAGAAGGTGAATTCCTACCTTATGTCTTGAATTCTAGATGTGGAAGCTCAAATATGCAAATTCCCTTCAATTCTTCTAAGTTCAAACAATTCTTGATGAATTCAATCTCCTACCAAGTCTCTCTCTCTATCTCTCACAGTTTTGGTCTAGGAAAAGTGATGAAGAGTGATGCCAAGCATATATAAATCAAGACTAAATAAAGGGCCTAGCATTGTCCACTTAATGGCAATAAGGTAATTACTTGAACTAATGCGATTTAACATTATTTAATCTAATTTAAACGTTCCAAATCAAATTTCAATTAAACCTACCATAAAATCACATAAATTCTAATTAGTATAAAATATCAATCAATTTCTGAATCGGTCGTCGATAAAACTTTCAATTCGCAGTTTGCAATTAAAACACGAACAGACAGACAGATAGAAATGCTATTAAAGTAGTACATTCATGCAATCAATTCAGAATTTCAGTTTGATCAATTACTTATCATGCTTAATCAGAGATTAACACTAATTAGAGGTGAGGGTTGTCACAATTATTCACACATTCAAGCCAGTCAGAAGAGCAAAATTTTGCCTTCTTGACTAAGAATGACAGATTGTATCCTTGTGCTTCCTCTGGACGAGGAGTTGCTCGCACTATCATCGTAGGCATGGAAGATGTGTACCACACTACAAGTAAGTTGTCCTCCAGATTGCATCAGCGATCGATGGATGCATAGGGGTACACCACCGAGCTCCGAGCAAAATGTGGGATAGACAGAGGATCAGCGAATTCGACGAATCGATGGCGAATTCGACGAATCGATGGTGAATTCTCTCTCTTAGTTTGGATTTATCAAGTTCTGGCCAACTTCCTCAACCAGTAGACTTGGAGGAAGAATGAGCAACTGTGTCCCATGCAGAGGTTGGTGGGGTAGAGGAAGAAATAATTGTGTCCCATGCAGAAGATGGTGAGGCAAAAGAAGAGTTTTCAAGATCCATTTTTGCAAATGCATAATCCAAGGGTTCGTAATTGGCAAACTTTGGGTCTAAAGGCTGGTACGTTACAAAAGTTTCCATAACTTTCATAAATAGAGGTGGATAGGTGTAATCAGTAAATGCATTGAGATTCTTTCGAGGCCTATAATTATCTTCCATAGACTCATCGTCTGCTCGATCAATGTAAGAAAAGGTTTGCTTGGCCATAAAGATTGTATCAGCCTTTTCGAATGCTCAGATAGTGAGAAATGTTCAAGGCGTAGAAGAGAATTTAATGAAGTACAAGCATTGCAATGATGGACGTTGGTTGCATTTCTAAGAAGATACAAAGCCCATGCACGTCGTAGGACGTGGATAAAGTGCCTTGATCCACTAATATCAACAAGTATTAGGTATATTAATGCGGGGGGTAATGTTGGCTGTATAATTTGTAAAAGCCAATCACAATTCAACACGTAGCATGAAGAAGGTAATTTAGGGAGTTAATATAGGATGCCAACCAAAGTTAGACACGTGTCAGCCTGTATTGATAATAATGGATCTGCATAGCACTGGAACAATCGAGAGATATAAGGTGATATGGTCTAACGGTTACGCACAAAGTTCAAATTCAAAATCAAGAGGGAAGCCTAACTGCAAAGGTGGCTTAGTGGGACTTACTGTGAGAGAGCATGTTTAGCAATCATGGGAGGACATTTCGATGATTAGAAGCCCACTTCGGTGGTTATCATTGAGAAGTATAAATAGCAGAGAAGGCCCCAGAATGAAGGATCTAGACTCAGATCAAAAAACCATTTTATTTACTTTGTTTTCCCTTCTAGATTTTATAGTTCTTTACATTTTTGTACTTCGATTCCTGTTCTGTACTATACTTCATTCATAAGAATAGTTTCAAATAGCTTGTTGTTATAAACCTTTACGAGACTGGATCAGCTCATTGTAAGTTTTTCATTTTTACTTAATGAAATTCTGAAATTATTCTTTACTTGTTGTTATTTACCAAATTCTCCTAAACAAGTCACCAGTAAAAGTCATTTTCATTGAGGTTGAGAGAACTAAAACATAATCATCTGATAAATGGTTGGCACTTAATCTTCTTTAAGGACTAATTGATCCTTACTGACACGCTTAAAATTACAATATTAATCTTTGAAAGTCAAAAAGCCAACACGGCCCCTTAAACATTTTAATTTCATAATAAATGATCTATTTTATTAATAAATCATTAAATCAATCAATAATTTTTTAATTATATCAAAAATTTATTTCAATTATTAATTCAAATAATTTTATTATTTTATAGGAGAACAGCTAATAATTTTATTTTTTTAAATAAAAAATTATGACAAATTACATTTTTTTTTTTTTTTTTCATAATTTGCCTTCTAACATTTTTCCTCAAATTTATACAAATCAATTCGATTGGTTGCTAATTTTCTACGTGCACGCTAAACTCTGATCCGCCCAACCCAAGTATTTATTTGTGTCCGCAACGCAACCGCAATCAACTCCTTTCCCATTTCCAATGTAGTTCGTTCCTCAGGCAACTGAATCCATAGTTGACTGTACTACACACACTCTCTCTCTGTCTCCAACACATTTCCTAACTAACTCCCCAATCACCCACGGCCCTCCCTCCATCTCTCTCTTGCTCTCTTCTGTAACACAAAGCATTTTGAATCCCTAACCCTAAAATCTCAACCATAATGGCAATCGCATCGCCTTCCGCTCCGACCTTCTCAGCTTTCTTCTGCTCTAGCTGGACCGAGTCAACTCGCTCTATCCGTTTCTCCACTGTCCCATCTCACCGGATTCGCCCTCCTCCTCATCGACTCCTCACGATCACAGCTCGTCTCAACTCTTCGATTCCCTCCAATGGCTTCGTCTCCCCCGATAATGGTGATCTCCAGTACGAGCTCCAGCACGGTGTCTCGCTCTCGCATCACCGCCGGAATGGCTCGCCGGTGTTCGTGACGCTTCCGGTCGACGCCGTGAACGCCTCCGGCCAGATGCGGCGGCGGAAGGCCATGACTCAGTCGTTCCGTGCTCTCGTGGCCGCCGGGGTTGAGGGCGTGGTGATGGAGGTCTGGTGGGGGCTCGTGGAGAGGGACGCCCCTGGGGTTTACAATTGGCAAGGCTATGCGGAAATTGTATCGCTGGCCAGGCGTTGTGGATTGAAGGTTCGAGCTGTTATGGCGTTTCATCAGTGCGGTACAGGACCTGGCGATCCCTTCTGGTTGGTTTAATTTGATCTTGTTAAATTTTAATTTCTCGTTTACTGTCCCACACAAAATAGGAATTTACTACCATTTTAGGTTGAATATAAATATCCATAGAGATATACATGTGCTTGCCTTTATGTGGATATGTTTATGCTGCTGCTTCGTATAGGTTAGGCGAAATGTTCAGACTCTGATAAATAAACACATCAATTTCAGAGTATGGTAATTGATAAGTAAACAGACCAGTACTGTTTATAGTGTAAAGTATATCTGGGGACTATGATTGGTAAGTCTTCCATTGCATTTGTGCATAATATATGAGAACATGGGTATTTAGATAATAACAGTTCTTCGGTTCTTCAAATAATTTAGAATTAGTTTCTTTTAAATTTTGGGATGTATCTTTCAGGGAAATGGGATTGTGTGCCATTTCCAATTTACTCATTTTTAGCCTCCAGTTATTACATTAAAAATACTTTGTAGCATCATCCAATAGCATTTCAGCATTAGTACGGCTGTTTTTTCTTTCTAGTTCAATAAATGAAGTTTTGATGGATTTTTGAGACATTTTATTTTATTTTTTGTTCTTGATGTTCATATTTTATGCTATTGGAATATGTTGTGTTTTGGGGCTCCATCCTGCCATATCCATCTTCCCCTCAAATAGAAATCATGGGCAACCCATAGGGTGTTAATTTTAAAGAACAAATTGTCTTTCAAATGATTTTAGGTGTGGATTACTTGGCAAGAGTAAAATTTAGCTGCAAACTTAAACCATTTAGTTCCCAAGTGTTTATTTTGGAGTGTCCATACTTCGAAACTAAAAATGAATGTACGGAGTTTTGTGATCGAAATTTCTACTATCCAGTTAAGGAACTCATGAGTGGCTCTGTTGCACCATTGAATTAGCTTTTGTGAAAAGTAGAGAAAAAAAAAGTGGTGGGAGGTGGGGATTGGAGTATAGCTTGTAGTACAGTCTTAGGGATGATATGGATACTTCTGAAATTTTCTGTATTTGAATGATTTAAACAAAAGTTGCATTATTTCTTCACTTTCTTAGAAATTTCCTTTTTTTGTCTTTATCTACTTGTTTTTCTTCTTGCGGCCGCCTTCTAGGATTATCTCATAAAATGTAAGTGTGGAGCTTGCCCAATAAATGTTTTTGTTTGATTTGTTGATGTCCACTTGTGTTTTATTATTCTTTTGAGGAAGTTTGATTGGTGAATTAAAAATTCAATTGGGCAATTCTTTGGCATTTCAGTTTTCTTTTTATTAGCATGCTTTCGTGTTATGGATGTGTTGTGTTCATTTATTTATTTTGAACAACTATTGTTGTGTTTATTTGTTCGAATATTTTTTTTGAATGGCTTCCACAAGTGTTGTCATTCTTTATTGACTTTCTTAAAAATTTCTGCCTTTTTTGTGTCTTTATTTGTTTGCTTCTCATTTTTTTTTTTGGATTTCCTCCTAGGATTTTCTTCTTCTTCTCTTCTTCTTCTTTTTCTGGTGCCTTTGTGACTTTCTTTCATGGATGTTCTTGCTCGATTCTCATTTGTTGAGGTAGACTTGCATTTTAGTATTCATTTGAGGGCATTTCAGTTTTTATTAGCACACTTTTGTGTTATGGTTGTGCTTATTTGTTCAACTCTTTTCCTTCTTAGTATGTGAATTCCGGACTGGGGATGCGAGGGGAGAGATACAAAAGTTATTATTGAGATCCAAGAATGCTTGGTAATCTCAAACAAATTAGCTTCCTTTCATTTTAAGTTGGTCTTCCAAACTCTAGAATTGCCCATCTCTTTGTTTGCTTCTGCGTGTGTCCGTGTTTGTGATTTGGGGATCAAATCACATGCATGTAGGTGTGCCACTGTCTGCTGTGCAGTCATGTGTAATTGCATATTTATTGAAAGTAAAATCAAAGTTATATGCTGTGTATACACATCACACGTACTAAAATTCAAATGCATGCCTGAGGTGTTCATTTATCACATTAAAAACCAAAAAGGAAAAAAATGGATACAAAAGACCTAATAAAGTTGACACTCACAAAAAAGCAAGATAACATACACCCACCCACATGCTGACACGCGGATGCACAAGTAATACATTTTGGCTTTGTTTATACAATATCAAGGGTCACGATGTCTTGTAATGTCTAGGACCATATTTGCTTGAATCAAATTGTTCTATGAGATATCTGAATCTTAGTTGAGGTTCGAAATTTCTTTAAAGTCACGTTTATATTATATTTTTCTATAGAATGATTGTTCCCTCTTTTAAGAATCCATCCATTCAATTTTCCTCTGCAAGCCTTTCTTTTCATGTGTTATTGGCTCTGAAGTCTTTCTATCTTACGCTGAAGGATTCCTCTTCCTCAATGGGTGCTTGAAGAAATGGATAAAAATCCAGATTTAGCATATTCTGACAGGTTCGGAAGAAGAAATATGGAATACATTTCCCTAGGATGCGACATTCTTCCTGTTCTGCGTGGACGATCACCAATCCAAGCATACGCAGATTTCATGAGGAACTTTAGAGAGACTTTCAATCCTTTCCTTGGTGGCATCATAACAGTAAGATGATTGGGTATTATGCTTTTAGTCATTTCATATGTCTTTATTGTTCAACACTGAAATCAGGTTTTCATGGTTTTTGTTGTTTAATTGTAGGGAATTCAAGTTGGAATGGGTCCTGCCGGTGAACTAAGATACCCTTCATGCCCTTCTCATAAGCTTACCTGGGCTTGGCGCTCTCGTGAGCTTGGAGAGTTTCAGTGCTATGATAAGGTAGGTAGAAGGTTCTTGGCTTTTATCAATAAGCATGTCATTGAATCTCTCCAAGTGCATGAGGAATTATACAAATCATTTTTGCTCTTTTGCCTTGTCATTTTTGCTTTTGGACATGTTGTCTATCCTGATCTCTGTTTTAATTAGATTGTTTTTTTTTCTTCTGCCCAGTATATGCTTGCATCTTTGAATGCTTGTGCACGTGAGGTTGGAATGCGAGAGTGGGCAAATGGTGGCCCTATTGGTGCTAGCAACTTGATGCATGATCCGGAAAGCACTGAATTTTTCAGGACTGATGGTTCATGGAATACACCATATGGTAAGTTTTTTCTTGAATGGTACTCGGGGATGTTGCTTCTGCACGGGGAGAGGATATGTTTGGAAACAGAGACCATTTTTAGGGGTACTGAAGTTAATACATCAGGAAAAGTGGCTGCAATTCACTGGCATTATGGCACGCAATCTCATCCATCTGAGTTAACTGCTGGCTATTACAATACTTCATTCCGAGATGGATACGTACCCATTACTCGCATGTTTGGTAGGTATGGATTTACCTTATGTTGTACGTGTTTTGAAATGCAAGATGCAGATGAGCAGCAGATGAACACTGTCAGTAGTCCAGAAGGTTTTCTTCGACAACTTCTACTGGCTGCAAGGATTTGTGATGTTCCCCTGGAGGGTGAAAATTCTGCAGCTAGTTTGGATGATGATTCGTTTCGACAAGTGCTAAAGATGTCGAAGTTCTACTCAGATGGCCGAGAAACACCATCCTTTTCATTCAACTATGTCAGAATGGACAAAAACTTATTCGAATATCGTAACTGGGTCACTTTTACTAGTTTTGTGAAGCAAATGTCAGATACAAATAGTTTTCGAGCCAAACTAGATTTTGGAGGAGGTGGTGATACTCGCATGTCTTCTAAATCAGCTGCGGATGTTGGTGTAGTTCTTGCGTACTAGATGGAAGTATGTTTTCACTCCCACCATTCAATGTGTATAATTGATACCTAATGACCACTTCTGATCAATTGTTGTGAAGTGTGTAGTAATGCTTCATTTTTTTTTTGAAGAGTTTCTTATTTTTCTATTTGGAAGTAGTGTTTTGATGTATTATAGATATTTCCTTCTTCATATTTGACTCTACATCAGTTTATATGTCTTCCCACTTGGAATGAAGTTCATTCATCCCACTCAAATGTTAACTTGTTTGAAGTTTCATTGCCCCTCTCTGGATAAGAAGAAAACGCGCCATCACCTACAGCCCTTTCCTCTGCGGGCTACTTGTGTTTCTGCAATCCAAATACCTTGGTGACTCTAACCACTTTTTCTTTCTTTTTTCCTTTTACCATTTCTAGTGCCCACTTTTATGCATTAAAAGGTGTGATCTTGTTTTAGCTTGTTTTCACAAACCATAACTCCCGGTGCTTTCTGATTCAGAAATTCATTAATGTCTTTACTGCTACGAGTTTGTATATGAAATGTCGCTATGATATGTTGCGAATAAGATGAGTGTTTTTATTATCATCTAACATTGCATGGGGAAAACAATAATAATAATAATAATAATAATAAGTCTTAAGTGCGTTTTGTTTGAGTTTTTTGGATTAAGTTTTTTGAAAATTGAATTTTTTAATTTTTGTATTTTGTTGTTTTTAGTGAATATTTTTAAAATTTTAAACATTTTTTTTAATTTTTTAGATGCACGTTACTTAGATGTATTTAAAAAAGAAAAAATATTTTAAAAAATTAATAAAGACATAAAAATATAAAAAATGTACTAAATTTTTGTATTTTTTTGTATTTATTGAATTTTTAAAAGATTTTTTTCATAAATTTTTTATTTTTTAGGCATATTTATGTTAGGTATGTTTAAAAAGTAAAAAAAAAAATATTTAAAATATTAAGAAAATTCAGTAAAAATAAAAAAATAAGAAAAACAAGAAAAAAGAATTTTAAAAAAAATATTTTTTGAAAAACCTAACCAAGCAAGCTATAAAAGTATGTAGAATGTTAAATTTAGAAAGTCAGCAATGAACAAAACCCATCCATAACCTCCCTAGGGGTTGCAATTTCAATAGGACTGGAAGTTCAGGGGACACGCCGGGCACAACAAATCATTCGACTCATTTGGATTGAAGGGTTAATTATTCAATAGTCAGAATTTATGTAATACACTTAATCAATAACTTAGTAAAAAAATTATAAACGAAACAATATTAAAGAGTTGTTTGGGATGACTTAAATAAGTGTATTTTTTATCTTTTTATGAAAAGATGTGCAAAAAAGTAGAGAGGTGATGTGATAAAAAAAAGATAAAAAGATAGATTATTTGAGGGAATAAAGCTTTGGACCCCCAGTGGGGGTACTGGGGTCCCTTCCCATTGGTCAAAAAAAACAAAACAATTTTTTTTTTTTTTTTTGAGTTTCCAGCCACCCCTAGGCCGACACGTGGCACTGGGGTCACCCCAACTGGGGGTCTGTAGCATTACTGTTATTTGAGGTATGCCAAACTTGACCTAACTCATATTTGTTAAGTAATTGAAATATAATAAATGACTCACCTAATATATTTTGACATTCTTCATTTGACGGAAGTTTTAAATAACTAATGTCATATGTTATTTCAAGAAAATTAAAACTAAAAAAAAATTGAATTGAAGATTAGATTGAAAAATTTCCGGGTTCACCTTGGGAAGGAGATAATTTGCTTGAAAGTTGTTTCATCCATGTAATTATGCAAAACTAAAACTCCGAGTTAGTAAATTCGAATTAAGAAACTAACGGTCCATTTACGCACATACACAAAAATAAATAAATAAAAATAATACGGGATTTTTTTTAAACGTGTTCAAAAGTTTTCCACCGTTGGATTTCATCTGTGTGAATATTATATTTTGAATCCAACGGTTGCGAGAGTTTGCACTCCTGTCACGGCAGGTATCAACTTTTACTGTGGCTGGTGATCCAACGAAATCATGTGTGGTCTCTCCAGCCAAAAATTATCGGGTGCTCTCGAAGCACTCAATATTCGTTCCAGCGAGACCCTCGTTGGCCCCCACAATCTCAATACACACACACACACACACTCTCTCTCTCTCTCTGTCTCTCACATTGTCTTCCTCTATCTGAAGCTAACCACAACAGTAATAACGCACACCTCACGGTTCTCTCACCTCACACAAACACACCATTATCGACAGTTGAGAATGGTGGCAAGTTCTAATCTTTAGCTTAGTCCTCCCTCTTAATGCCGTCTCCATAACACTTTGTCTCTCTCTCTCTCTCTCTCTCTCTATCCATATATATATATATATATAGGTTGATCTTATCTGGGTTCTGCATTTCTTGAGTAGTAACCATGCCGGGTCTAGTTTCAGTCAAAACGCCACCGGAAGCTCCGCCGCTCCGAATCGCAGTTCCCGATGAAAACAACCACCAGATCCGAACCAATTCCGACCGATCCGAACCCATAAACCCCAAAACAACATCGCCGATCCCTCGCCGTCCTCCCTCTCCTTCCCCATCAACTTCTCGGGCCAAGCCATCTCCAGATCGGAGCTCCGGCAAGAAAAAATCGCCTGAAAAACCGCTCATCGACGAGTCCTCGCTCGACAACCCAGATCTCGGTCCATTCCTCCTAAAACTCGCGCGCGACACGATCGCGTCCGGCGATGGGCCGAGCAAGGCGTTGGACTACGCGCTCCGAGCTTCGAAATCGTTCGAGCGCTGCACCGTCGATGGCGAGCCGAGCTTGGATCTGGCGATGAGCTTGCACGTCGTCGCGGCGATTTATTGTAGTTTGGGAAGGTTTGAGGAGGCGATTCCAGTGCTCGAGAGAGCAATTAGCGTTCCTACAGTGTCTAGAGGTGCAGATCATGCTCTCGCGGCATTTTCAGGGTATATGCAGCTCGGCGACACGCATTCAATGCTTGGGCAGCTGGATCGATCGATCGATTGTTATAAAGAGGGGTTGAAAATTCAGATGGAGGCTTTGGGAGACACAGATCCGAGAGTTGCAGAGACTTGCAGGTGAAATCATCGTCTTTTTACTCCATTTATGGTGAATATTACTCTGTTTTGTGTTGATCGGTCTAACATTTTATGAAAATTTATATGAATTATATAATTTAGCCCCTAATCGAGCTGAACTGTACTTTACTAGTAGTTTCATTGGACACAGGAACTTAAAAATCTGATCTTTCTCATAAATTGTTAATTTGGTTTTATATATAATTCAACTCAGATATTCTAAGCTGTTTGCCAAAATTGAATGGCTCAGTTATTTGTTCCATGGCTTTCAAAATAGAAATTCATGGATGTGAAAGGGTCTCTTTCAAATGCTACGTGGAGCACAAAGGTGCCATGGATTAAGAATATTATACATTTTGAAAATGTTGGCTTAAAAATTGGATTGATGAAATTCCAAGTTTGGAGATTTGAAGTATCTCAGTTGTAGTCTAGCGAACATTAAAATGAATTTAATACAGGGAGTTAGAAGCAATAAGGGTTGAGCTACCGTAACAATTTGTCCTTCATTCTTGCAGTCAATATGTAGGATGATTGATATTGCTGGAAAATAGCTGACCTCTAGATAATGACATGAACCTTCCTTTTCCAGCATATGTTTGTTTTTGTTTTTTTTTGTAGTTGTCTTTATTGGTTTTGATAGCCAACTTCAATTTGTTCTATTAAGACTTCCTTGAGTTCATTTAAAGTTTCATGCTTTCATATTGATATGTGTAACATACTATTTTTAGTTTGTTTTGTGTTCCTTTAAATTTTCATGCTTATGTGGACTTGCCTTAAGGTGTTTTGGGTTGGCTGTAAACTTCATATTACTCTCTTAGTCTATTTATTCATCTAGACTTGTCGCTGGCAATGTGTAAGTTCACAAATCTATTCCAATGAAATTATTATTATTATTTTTTTGTGTCTGGAGTTTGTAAATTTACAGTTCAGTCACTACCATGATTCTTCTAATCTGGTGTTTGAAACTGATGGTTATTTTTTATATTTACCTGGTGGGCCATAATGTTATTTACAATTTTCTTTTCAAACTCATATTGTTTCTTCTTCAATGAACTGAAGAACTTAATTCTGTATAACTGCATAAAAACTGACAGGTATTTGGCTGAGGCCCATGTTCAAGCAATGCAATTTGATGAAGCAGAAAATTTGAGCAAGAAGACTCTTGAAATCCATCGTGTGCACAGTCCACCAGCATCTCTTGAGGAAGCGGCAGACCGCAGGTTGATGGCCCTCATATGTGAGGCTAAAGGAGATTACGAATCAGCTCTTGAACACCTTGTCCTTGCCAGCATGGCAATGATTGCCAATGGACAAGAAAATGAGGTTGCTTCAATTGATGTCAGCATTGGCAACATCTACATGTCCCTATCTCGCTTTGATGAGGCTGTCTTCTCCTACCAGAAGGCACTCACTGTCTTCAAATCATCAAAGGGTGACAACCACCCTTCAGTTGCCTCTGTTTTTGTACGTCTTGCTGACCTATACTACAAGACAGGGAAGCTGCGAGAGTCCAGATCCTATTGTGAAAATGCCCTTAGGATATATGCAAAACCTGTGCCTGGAACCACTGCAGAAGAGATTGCAAGTGGGATGACAGAAATTTCAGCCATTTATGAATCTTTTAATGAACCTGAGGAGGCACTGAAGCTCTTGCAGAAGGCAATGAAATTGTTGGAGGATAAACCAGGGCAGCAAACTACAATTGCAGGAATAGAAGCTAGAATGGGTGTTATGTTTTATATGGTTGGGAGATACGAAGAAGCACGGAACTCTTTCGAGAGCGCTGTAGCAAAACTTAGAGCTAGTGGTGAAAGGAAATCAGCATTTTTTGGGGTTTTGTTGAACCAAATGGGGTTGGCCTGCGTACAGTTGTTCAAGATAGATGAGGCTTGTGAGTTGTTTGAAGAGGCAAGAGAAATACTGGAACAGGAGTGCGGACCGTGTCATCAAGATACCCTTGGCGTGTATAGCAATCTTGCAGCAACTTATGATGCCATGGGAAGGTAATAATATCTCATTTCATACTACATTAAAATAGATATTTCTCGAGTTTTGATGATTGGATAATTTTTTTGGGTTTTCCACTTTAGAAGTAGTACATGGTTTTGCACTTGCTTTGGTTATTGGCTTTGTTTTCCTGTTCTTTTAGTGCTGCTCTATGCTTCCCTTATCTTTAAAGTCTGTCTGTTGACAATTGTGACCAGGAAAAGTTTAGAACCTCATAGATGCACTTAAGATCATGATTAATATTAGAACTATAAATGAGTCGAGTTGTGATATGCTCAAGCCCATCTAGAATGATGCAGGTTGTTGGTTGAGCCAAGAAACATGATTTTTGAGCTCAGCTTGTACAAGCTTGCATTACTCGAAGTAAATGATTGAAAATTTTGGAATTCAAAGGATGGATGAGCTTTTATAGTGTTGCTGCCACCTTCATATTGGTGCCGCCTTGCACAAATGTGCCTGACTTACTTATTCTGGACAAAGCCATATAATACAGCTAAATGAAAACAAATAATTCATTGATGTGAATTCATTAGAATTCTGGAAGTACTTTTCTTTCAATGTTGATCCTTTTGTAATTTCTTAGTATTTGCTCTCAAAAGCACTAATAATGCTTCTCAAAAACTAATCTAAGGGTGGCTAAATAGTCCCCTGATGTTGGTCACTGCCTTTTTTTTTTTCTTCCTCATGTGCGTCTTGTATTATTACAGAGTAGAAGATGCAATTGAGATTTTGGAGTATGTTCTCAAATTGAGAGAGGAGAAGCTTGGAACAGCGAATCCTGATTTTGATGATGAGAAGAAAAGGCTGGCTGATCTTCTCAAAGAAGCAGGCAGGTCTCGAAACAAAAAGGCAAAATCATTGGAAAACCTCATTGACCCCAACTCCAAGAGGACGAAGAAAGAGTCATCAAAGAAGTGGTCAGCGTTTGGATTCAGAACTTGATAGTATTTCTTCCACATTTGTCCATTTTCTTACACACCCCACATTCTGTAACATAGAGATCATGTATAGGTTTAATTTGTAATTTGGTGAGGCTTCTTGTATCTTGTGCTTTGAATTTCGACTGTTTTCCATTTTCATTTTTGTCTGTCATTTGTTTGATCTGATTTCTATTTGACCTGGAAGTTGTCACTGGAAAAGAAAATTGCTTTGTCCCTTTCTTCCATTAGGTGAAAATGTTTTGACTTTTGAGTGAATAAGTTAATATATGTTGGTATTTGTTGTGATGTTGCATACTTTTTTTCCCAATATTTTTTTGACTTTTTCACCCTTAAAGATATTCTGTGTAAGTATCATTTTGATTGCTTTCCAAACTGAGTTTTAATTTTTCTTTTTTCTTTTTTCTTTTTTCTTTTTTCTTTTTTCTTTTTGTCAGTTTCAACTAATTCAAAATCGAGAGTTCAACTTGAAGGTTATTGTTATGATTCCCTTCTCAGGATCAGCCTTTTAGCCACGATTTACTGTGATATACACATTTGAGTTAGAATAATGCTTGGACCCCCTTTTGGGGGTCACCCCTTTGCCACGTGGCGGGTGGTGATTGGAGGAGCAGGAAAAAAAAGAAAAAAAGAAAAATGTAACTAATGAGAGAGAGAGGGGGTCAAAGGGGGTGGGCGAAAAAGGGGGATGAATCATTGTTGTTTGAGTTATATCAAAGACAAGTGTACCAATTATGTTTTTATAGTGGAATGTGCTTTTTTAACTAATAAACTGACTTGTTAATCAGTGCTAAATGAAACCTAGTGAAAATCTGCCTCAGGCAATCCAATCCCATAATCATGCTTTCAATTAAATTTAAAATAATTTTATTTCAGTGTATATTTAGAAAAATATTTATAGATTAGTGATAAATTTTATCCATATTAAAAAATAAAATTATAAATTTTGTCATGCATTTGTAATTATTTTTTAAAGACATGTTATTTTCCCTTTAAATTTTAAGTTTGTGAGAGGGAGAGGACGGGTGATTATTCAGTATTTTAGGAGTATGCACACAACATGTTTCATAAGATTTTGATTAGTAAAAAGGGATAGGTACTCACAATTTATGTTGGGGATGGAGAACAACATAGAATTAAGTAAATGATGATTGACTTAAAATATGATCACATAATATTTCAAAATTATTGAATAATTTTCTGGGGAGGACCCATCCTATGGGGGGGGGGGGGGGGGGAGAGAGAAGCATCCAAATCAGATGGATAAATTCCCATAAATCAAAAGGATTCTATATATATGCTTTGATAAAAACTGCTAAATGATGAGAGCGAATTTAAAAAAGAAAAAAAGGTGGTCAAATTAAAACTTTTAAAGTCCTGATTAAAAGTGGAAGAAAACAGAAAAAAATGATCACCCCTGTTGCCAGAAAAAAATTAATAAATAAATGACAGCGTGTTCACATGTAAGCCGCGTGCCTCGTGATTTCGTTGATAAAATGCATATCCTAGTGTGGGTGAAACACAGTATTGGATCAATTTTTTTTAAAAAATAATTGAAGATATTAGAATTTATAGTTCATTTCAAGATAAATTTATTGGCATTGTTTAGGAATGGATTATTTTAATAATTTTTTATTTTTTTTACAAAAAAAAAATGTATAAAAAAAAAATAATATAATAATTTATAGTAATTTTTTAATTTTTTAACTGAAACTAAAAGTTACCAAACAAAACTTATATTTAATTTATTTAAATGATTTTAAAATTTACTCTTTTTTTTTTGTTTTTATCAAATCAAAAGAATGTATATTGTGACAAAATCACTATTTATTTTAACTTTTATTCGAGTGGATCAACCACTGCCAAATTAAAAGGACTTTCATTTACAAGTAATTGCATCGCATGCGTCACATCCTCATCTGCATTAAGGGTCTGTTTGTTGGATTTGTGAGGTTGATTATGGTTCTATTTTAATAAATTCAATCATTTATTTTCAAATTTTTTGGGTTTAGATTATTCATTAAAAAAAAATCGATAATTATAGTCGCATAATTTTATCAATGTCTTTAGAAAAAATAGACATCAAGTATGATTTTAGAATAGATGTATATTTTTGTGTAAACAAATCTGATGAAATTATTTAATTATATTATTGGGTTGAGTTCATTTTTATTTTATTTTATTTATGAATAATCTATATACAAAAACTTAAAAAAATAAACAATTTACAGTATTAAAAATACAACGGCAATGAGTTTTATAGACCAACACTACCAAATTGAACTTGGGTCCAACATAGGAGAAGTGCATTCAGGGGATGTTTGGTGCGGATTATGGGGTGATTATAACTTATTTTAATTTAGAAATTTATGCTACACTGGTCCCGTTTGGTAGAGTTGTGGGAAAGTGATTATAGATTATAGCTTAACAGATTATAACTTACAGCTGTGAGCATAAGCTGGTAACCTGTTTAGTATAGCTGTGGGATTATAGATTTAAGTAGCAGAATAGTGTTTGGTAAATAAACTGTAAAATAATTTTTTCTGTGTAATTGACCTTTTTGCCCTTATATGATATAAAAATGATAATTTTGCCATTTTTTTTTCAATTTTAATTTAAAAAAATTATTTCATTAATAAAAGTTAATATAATTAGTATTAATTAATATTAATAATTAATTTTTATTAGTATCAAATAATATTAATAATCAACCATTGTTATTAATTTGTATCAATTAATAATTAATTCATTATAAAAATATACAATAATCGACAATTGTTATTAAATTTTCTGATTCTGTTTTTATTAAATTTTTTTATTACAATTAATAATATAACAATTGTTATTTTTTTAATTTATTATTCTTTTTCATTACAATTAAATTGTGTAATTTATTTAATGGATATAAATTGCACAATTATTTCAATATTAATATATTATTTTTATTATTATTTTGTTTAATTTAGTTTTTTTTATTTTTATTTCATTTATTTTGTTCAATATTATTTTTATTATTTTGTTTTTAATTATTATTTTTGTTTTATTAATTTAATTTTTTTTTCCCCTTCTCTTCCTTCTTGAGCTATTCGTACGCCGTCGGTGGCTGCAACCCTCGCCACTGTCATGACCTGGAATGGTAGAGAGAGAGTGTTGTCGCTTGTCAGCGTTCACCCGCCTGAACAACGTCGGATATTTTCATTTTCATCAACGAGAGAAAGATGACGCTCACCATCGCGCTTTCAAACCCTATCTTCATCTTCATTTGCCGTCGTCACTGTTTACGATCTGGAACTGGTTCGTGAGAAACACAGAGAGAGAGAAAGAGAGAGAGAGAGAGAAAGACGACGGCAGATCTTCATCTTCATCAATGAGCAACCCAGACTCCGTCGTGTCGTCGTCCTCATCACCATCGCGCTTCCAAACCCTATTGACCCAACCATGCGCAGAGAGAGAGTGAGATTGCAGATCGAGAGAGAGAACCCAGATCTTCATCAGATCGAGTGCGATTGCAGATCGAGCAACCCAGATCTTCATCTTCATCGAGAGAGAAAGAGAGCACCACGCCAGAAATCGCCAATCACTCTTTGAGAGGAGTGAACAGTGTTTTCATTGTTGTTTATATAGTGGCATTTTCGTAAATAATGGAGATTAGGAGGGACATTTAAGTCATTTCACCCCCAATAGAGCAGTTGTGCGCTTAAGCACAATTAATAAGCATTCCCTAACCAACTTCTCAAATAAGTTGAAAATTAGCTTTATTTAAGCTATAAGTTGGTCAAATAAGCTGAACCAAACACATGTTTTTAGCTTAAATTAAGTTAAAAACTGAAATAAGCTGCTTATAAGTTCTACCAAACGGGACCAGTGTTTGGTGTAGCTTCTGCTTATAACTTTTTAGACAGAAATAGCTTAAATAAGCTAAAAAAAGTTGATTATTTAGAAGCTGGGGAAGAGGTGCTTTTAATTTCTGCTTTTTAATTATCAATTTTTAACTTATAATAAGTTGTATCAAACAGCACCTTAGACAACTCTACCATGCTACGCTCTCAATAGAGCTCAAATTGGTTTAAAGTGTGAATTTTGAAATTCAATTTTGTTCATACACTTATAAAGCCTTCGTTTGAGATATGGGTTAGTTTTTTTTTAGTTTTTGGCTATTTTAGCTTGGGGCTAAAAAGTCTCGTTTGTAATGGCTTTTTGATTTTTTTAACTTTTGTAAAAGAAAAAATAAAATAATTATAGTTTGAATGTGACATTTTATCTTATTAGCTTTTTAGTCTATTTTATCTTTTTATAACTAAAATAGTCTCAACCCAACATCCCAAACATAGGCTAAAATAGTCACAACCCAACATCCCAATTTTTTTTAATGAATAATATATACTTTTTGATTATACAAAATAGTTAAATTTATAATTTTAAATCGGATCAATACATTTTTAAATATGAAATCTATATTTTTAGACCATTATATCTTATATTTTGCTCACATGATCAAAAAATTTGTAAATAAATTTATTTTATGAATTTAGACTTGGATTCTCATTATTACATCCCTAGTAATAATATTCATTAATAAAAGGGACGATTTGTTATAAAATTAAAAATCTCAAGGGGTGGAACGTAATTTCCATAACCACAAGGAGTGATTCGTATTTTATTCAAATCTCAGGAGGTGTGTTTATAATTTATTCAAAATTTTAAAATGTACAATTTTAAAATAATAAATTTTAAATTTGATCTTATACATATCAAACTTATTTTTCATTCAGCACTTAAATTTTTATCAAATAACTTTTTAACTTAACAAATTTAATATTCAATTTTCAATAATTAATTTTTAATTTTTAACTTTATCAAATACCATTTCAGATGGGTTTTTGCTTACTTAATGCCAGGTATCATGAAAAAAATATCATGAAAATGATCATAAAAAATTCTCCACCGTTAGATTATACATATAAAAAAACACCACACACTAATCAAAGGATGAAAAATCTTCATGAAACATTTCATGATATTTTTTTTATGATCCCTAATATTATTGAATAATTATTGATAGTTTATTTAACAAGTGCTCGAAACATTGATTACCAAAATATTATATTTCTCAGCTGCTTAGGGATTTTTTGGTTAAAATAATCACAAAAAAATAAAATAGGCTTTTTAGTTCAATAAGACAAAGCATCACATTCAACTCATAATCATTACATTTTTTTTTTCTCATAAAAAGTCAAAAAAACCAAAAAATCTTTTCCAAACAAGACTTTTTAATCTCAAGCTAAAAACAAAAACTAAAAACACTAAAAAGCCAACTCACTCTCCAAACGAACCCCTTACTTTTATAACAGAAATGTGCAATCATTTGAAATGTTTTAACAAATGTCTCAAAAACTTTGTTAAATAAACCTATCTTCTTATTTACATAATTTTATAATTTTTTTGTATATAATATTTTTATTTGTATGGTGAGTGGCTGAAATATAAGTCAATGGATTCAAAATTGACTTGATCCTCATTATAGTTGAACATATGGCAAGTTAATTAATTTAACACCATTTTTTATTTGATATTAATCAAGGAATGAAATACCAAATACCAAGAGAGAAAATTCTTGAAAAGCTCAACCTAAAAAGGTATAAAATATTAAATTCAGTAGATATTTTTTTATTGGTGAGAGATTTATCAATTGTAAAATAGTTTGGTGATAAATCTGTTCATTCATATTATGTGTTCTAATCAATTTACATATGTGTAAAGATATCGACATTAACTCATTTCTTTTTTTTTATTGGGTATCATAACACAATCTCAATTTCACCAATATTATGTGTACGGGAAAGAAATACACCTTCTCGTATAATCCTGTTGATCAAGTTCGTGCTCCTCCGTACGACGTCGCTTTATCACCTGAAAACACAAATGTGAGCTAGCCGGCGGGTGTGTGCCGGAAACCTCTCCGATGCCTAAGTCAGTAAGCTTGACAAATAGACAAAAGCTCTGTGTATTCAGAAAGCAAAGTTGTGTGTTACCTCTCCAAAGGTAATATTTGTGAGCTTTTATAGGTTTCGTGTGGCACAATCCTAATAGGACTTCTACTCCTCCATGTAGAGTCCTCCTAGGATTCATACTCCTGTTGGATAATGCTTATCCTTTAACACCCTCACTGCTTAAACCAAGTGGGATGGTTTTTACTATGGCCGAACTACCATATGACCGAAATAAAACTACCATACTATACAGGCAGGTATGGCCGATCTGACTACTAGTTCGGCTCTTTCCTTCCTTGCTTCTATCCTGGCTGCGAATGCTAAGACCGAGCTATCCATAGAAGTGTCAAGCCGAACTAACTCAAACTTCCCTGAAGTTCTCTCACTCTGGTTAGAGGAGATGACCGGGCTAATCCGTAATATGCCGCAACCGAGCTACCCCAAAGCCTATCTGACAACCGAACTAACCGTAGTACTCCTTTTGACCGGTATATCCACTGCCTTTCGTATTTGGACCTATCTCAGCCCAACACCCAACTCAGCCCAATTTATATACATAAATTACCCTCTCATTATATATATAGAAAATCTATATACAAAATGATAAATGAGACCCACACATATATAAAAATTTATACGTATTCTGCACACATATTCTGTGAAAATAGTATTTCTCTTTTAATTTTTAAACAAATCTTATAAATGGTGATTTGCAGCACCAAATGAATGACAAGCACATATCTTAATAATGACCAACCTGTCAGACCATCGATCAGCAAGATTCACAATTTGATGGAACAAATGGTCTGGATCGCTTCATAGTTATCCAATAAACCATCACTAATAATTTTTTAACAACCCCGCCCGCGTATAAATGTAACAATCTCTATTATGGATTGGGAAAATTATCCGAAAAAATTGACTTTATTTTTATTTTTAAATTGATTTTCTAACTACCTTTTTACCATAAAATTTGCATTGGCACAACTGTACATCGTATCACTTGTGAAAGTTTCGATCACCGAAATAATTGACGTGGAACAAAATGTTCACATGTATACGTATAAACATTTTTTCTCACATCAATAACTATGGTGATTGAGTACTGCTATATCATTTACAACATAAAATAAAAAATATTTTGTTAACAGATTAAAAATGAGTGCAAAATTTTCATGTCACACATTTAAAAAAATAATAATAATCAATTTGTTTGGTTTTGATTTTTAAAAAACACTTTTAAAAAATTCTACTTTTTTATTTTTCTTATTTTTTTTTGTTTTCAATGATTTTTTTAAAAGTATAATATTTGTAAAAAAAGTCTATTTTTTCACAAATATTTTACTGTTTAGATATATCTAAGTAATGTGCATCTAAAAAAATAAAAGAATTGCTTAAAATTTTAAAAATATTCACTAAAAATAAAAAAATATGAAAAATAAAAAACTTAATTTTTAAAAAATTAAAACCAAACACACTGAATATTATTTTAAACTTATTAAAAAGTAAATTAAAAATAATAAGAATTTATGGAGTTACTTTATATGGATGTAGTGTAGTAAAAAATTGACTATAAATTGTAAATTAATGGGGATATTACAATTAATTTTTAAAAAAATAATTAAAATTATAAAAAAAATTCATGTATGTAAAATTATTTTATGAATGTGTCAATGAATTGTAAATGAGCAATGGTAGAGGGCCCAAATTCTGTGGCTCAAATGTGGTTCAAATGGTCAAAACGACGTTATTTTGAGTACAAAACAACATTTGAGCCAAAGAATTAGGCCCCCAAACATTTTTCATTGTAAATTCTTGTAAATTGATTGGGTTGCTACCTGAGAAATGCCAACGTAACGTGCACTGTAATGGATCAGTGGCTTGGCTGGTTGTCTGAAACCTGTGAGAAACCTTGGACCCAGTGCCAACACCCAACCCAACCCCACTCATTGACTCTCTCTCTCTCTCTCTCTCTCTCTCTCTCTATATATATATATATATATATCTCTCTCTATAGAACATATATCCGAGCAAGGATTTTTTTTTTCCAAAAATTCAGGTCTCCTTGTCCTCAATCACTCATAATTATTAAATTATTTGATAATCTCATGACTTAAGAATTTTAAAACAATCTAAAAATTGTAAGTGATTTGAGACACGAGGACAGAAATTTTTTAGGACAAGAGATCTTTGGATTATATATCCTATATCCTTATCTATATTCATTAATTGATTTATTTCCGAGTGTAGCTGTGAAATGTTACTGCCGAATACATGTTATGCAGGTGCCCGATTGTGTATATATAGATACTACTAGGTGTTGTATGAGATAAGACCAAACCGAACCTCTATTGCCTCCTTTAATATATTTATTATCTACTCTGTCTTTCACTACCCTACTTCTTAACAAACTCTTCTTCCTCTCTATCTTTACCTCTCTCTCTCTCTCTCATATTCCAATTTACAGCCATGGTTTCTACAGATGCCGCTCGAACCGCCGTCGGTGTTTTAGGTACGTGGATGAGTTAATTTGATCTTTTTACAAACACAATGAACATGTTTTTTCTTTTTTCTTTTCTTAACACTTTCATTTACATTACACATATAAACTTCTATGAGTGAGCGAGATGTTTTGGGTTTTGTCTTTTGATGTAATGGGGAACTGATGTGGTTTTGTTTTGTTTCAGGAAACATCATTTCAATCATCTTGTTCATGTCACCAGTGTAAGCTCTACTCAAATTTTTATGGGAAGTGATACAAGCCTAGATTTTTTTAACATTTATCTCTATTTTGCTTGGGAGAGAAAGGATTGATAGAAATAATTTTTCTCTATTTTGTTTGCTTAAATTTCACAAGAAAAAATAAAATAGAAAATGAAAGAAAGATTTCTTATGTTTTATTGAAATAATGACGTGACATTAAAATTTTCAAAAATATAAATTACTTTAATTTGTCTTCTTTTATTAAAAATAATAATAAAAAGTCTAATGACACAGAAAAAATTTAGAGAATCAAACACATACGGATGTGAAGAGGTGAGTCCCACATATGTGGGGTTCACATACGAGCCCCACCTTTTTAGCTTACATCTATCTGTAAAATTTAGCACTCACTAAATGATAAAATTAAATTTTATCAATTTATTATCCATTAATTTAACCTACATTTTTCTTCTATGTATAACATTATCTTTATCACAATAACTTCGATCAAAGTCTTTTCTTTTTATAATACCTAACTTGGATAGTGAGAAAAGAAACAGCTATAGCTTTTCGTAATATCAAAACTACTCATCTAATTTTTTCTTCTTCTTTGCATTTACTAAATCCAAACAACTAATTAATGCTAACTAATTTTCATTTCTTTCTTTTCAATTCAAATGGCCCATTCCAAACGGGATGAAAGGGTAATCCTAGATTTTTGACATTATCTCGGTGGTGAAAATAAATCTATTCACATGCATTTTTAATGTGTAAATAATATACAAAATATAATTGGTTCAAGATAGACTCTGTCATTTTACACCAATTAAATATATATATATATATATATATTATTTACATAAATGTGTGAACAAAACCTGACTCATTAGTGGTCAACTAGTTTTGTTGTGTCCCAGCCCTATACAAAAGGGATGTCGCATTTAAATGCCATCATTGAACTCAGATTATGAGAATGTATTGAACGAAAATTTAGTCGCACACCAATTACTCTCCCAATTACAAATAATTTTTTTTTATAAAGTGAACCCTACTTACTTTCTAAAATCTAATCAATTCATGTGTTATCTATCTTATTGTATGCAAGTGATCAATAAAATTTTTAGAAGGAGATCTTACTAATACACTTTTGTAATAATACAAAAATGATATATTTGATTATTCAGGCCAACTTTTGTTCAAATATGCAAGAAAGGGTCAGTTGAGCAGTACTCAGCAGCCCCATACCTAGCAACCCTAATCAACTGTGGACTCTGGGTCCTGTATGGACTGCCCATGGTGCACCCACATAGCTTGCTGGTCATAACCATTAATGGGTCAGGCTTGGTGATAGAGCTAGTTTATCTCCTCCTTTTCCTCACCTACACCGATCGGAAGAAGAGACTGAGAGTGCTACTGATAATACTGGGTGAGTTTGTAGTACTCGGCGCCCTCGGCGTTCTGGTTATGACTCTGGCTCACACCACCAAGCTCCGGTCGCTCATTGTCGGAAGTGTGGCCATGCTTGGTAATGTTATGATGTATGCTTCCCCGTTGTCCGTCATGGTTTGTCTCTCTCTCTCACCATCCATCATAATAGATATTTTGATTAATCCAAGAAATCACGTTATTTTATATAAGGGACATTATATTTTACTGTAAGTTTAAAAATAAAAAATAGATTAGATATAAATTTCATAAATATTAATAATTAAAATTTTAATTTTTTTTTAATTTTTTAATTTTTTATAAATTTGTAATTCTTTTTTTATTGAATTATAATTTTTTTTTAAAAAAATACTACCTTCATTAATAGCATTTGTCTTTTGTGTTTATGATGACGTATATACATCAGACATGTATCATGAAAATGGATAGATTCTCTCATGTTGCCCAACCGTAGATGTGTCGTCAAGTTAATTGTCTAATCTCAATCCATCATTTTGTAAGATTTAATTTGCATATTATTTACGTAAAAAAATTAAATTAATCAAATATCATTAATTATATAATCAAATGATGTTTATCTTAAAAATATATGGACCACAACCTTGATTTAAAAAATATGTTGTTCATTTTTTCAAGATAAATATGATTTAATCATATAATTATCGATATATAATTATTTTTATACTTATACTGTTCAATAAATCTTATAACATGAATGATTTAAATAGGCCTTACAATAAATCCATTGTGGTTGAACAATACCTCTTCAATTGAATGTCCAACCATATAGTCCATTGCCTATATCAACTCACACACTCTACTTAATTTGTGAAGAAAATTACATGAGCCCATTTGTTTTCGAGACAAATTCAATTATTACAAATTTTGAAATATATCGAAATTTAATGTGCTATGGTGGGATCTAAATTGAGTTATATTAGGGATTCCAAATAAGCTGTTGAATTTTTTATCAAATTTCTTACATTAGTGTGGGACCTACACACATGTAGGTTTGTGTGGATTCCACACTCATGTGAAAGGTTTTGTAGATTATTTGAGGTCTATAGCATTTTTCATCTAAATTTAAAATGAATATAATTTTTATATATATTTGGTACAAATTTGGATGTACCAATTGTGGGTAGGTAGGACCATAGCATTGCTCTTTAATTTGTTTAATAACTTGACAATTAACAAAATCTAAAATTTGGGAATGCAGAGAATGGTAATTTCGACAAAAAGTGTGGAGTACATGCCATTAACTCTTTCCCTGGCTTCCTGTGCTAATGGCATTTGCTGGACTACTTATGCCCTCATCCGTTTTGACCCCTTTCTCGCTGTAATCTATAGTCTCTCTCTCTCTCTCTCTCTCTCTAGAATGAAGTTATCTGGTTATATTTGCGAAAATCTAAGTACACATATAGTGCTAAGCACAGAATGAACACAAATGTTTCATTAAAAATGGGATCTACATGATGTGAGACTCATATGTGAAACCATTCCACTTTTTATGAGACACAAAATGATACATTATGATAATAACTATTACAAAAAATATCATCTTCCTATCCTAGTTGTATAATCAATTGAAAGAATTGAAACAATCTTTGCCTTTCATGGTTGCACTTTATAATGATGTTATACTAGTCATTTTTTATTTTTATTTTTTATTTGCTATTTAATAATAATGTTACACCTCTTAAGTTTTAGTTTTTATTTATTTATTTATAATTATATACTCCATCTGTTCCAAAATAATGGTCTCTTTTGGGGGAATCCAACTTTTTTTGATAGTACAATTATTGCATTTGAAAAAAAGTTGATTTTCCAAAATTAGCCTTTGGATAGTTCATTTTTTGAGAATATCAATGCCATAATTGTACTTTTTATATTGTTTATTAATTTAAAAGAAGGGAAAAATAAGAAATTTATATTATTTTTGTACTTGATTTTTGAAGAGGGACTAATATTTTGGGACAATGAAAAATGAAATAAGAGACAAATATTTTGGGACGGAGGGAGTATATATTTTAGATATAGCAAATTCAAGTGAGGCCTATTACTACTGTTGAATATTTGTGAAACTATTTTATCATGTGAAAAAAAAAAAAAAAAAAAAAAAAAAAAAGTGGTGAAGAAAATTTGGTAAAGTTGACATTGTTGTTAGAATATAAAATATTTTCAATTTAATTAGCTAGTTAGATAAGCAAATCTGAGCTTGCATCCTTCTTTAATGGGCCGATGGTTCTTCATTTTTTCAGGCTCCTAATGGGTTGGGCACGTTGTTTGGGTTGGCCCAGCTTATACTCTATGCGACATTTTACAAATCCACGAAGAAACAGATGTTGGAAAAGCAAGGCAAAGGTATTGAGATGGGCTTGGCTGAGCCCACCAATTCTGCAGAAGAGGCCGAAAAGATAAGCACTGCAGCTTCTGAGATCCACAGGACTTGATTTGGACACCTATCTGGTTTTCCTAAATGGGCCTAGGCCCATAAATAGCCCTATCAAAGTTTAATTTCTTGTTCGTCAATTTGAAGTATAAAAATAAAAATAAATAGTAAAGAAATTAATATCATAATATGTATGCTGTTTAAATAGTAAGGTCTTGGGTTTGAATTTTACTCACTTCTTTAAATAATATATTTTTATTTTATGATGGGAAAATTTGCCATGTGACAGATGTAGAAGTTATCACATTATTACATACCAAGTCATGTAGTCACATATATAATAATATAGATATATATTAGAAGTCACGGCACATGCTATGCATGCATATATGATCCCTTAATTTCAAAAAAATAAAAGTATAAACTATACAATAAAATTCAAAATCCAAAAATTAAAATGATTTTGAAAAAATCAGAAGTTGAGAGATTTGAAAGAAAGGAAGACGTCAACACTAAAAAATCTAAAAGGAAGACGTCAGAAGTTGACATTGCCCATTTTGCATATATGATTTTGAAATATTTTTAAAAAATCTAAAAGGAAGACGTCAACACTAATTCTAACATTCATATATATATATATATATATATATTAGCATAAATAGATATATTTAAAACTATTTACTTCATGATCCTGGAAATCAAATTTTTATAAATAAATCTAATGATAGTGATATTTTTAAGATCAACAATGTGATTAATCAAGAATTTTGGTGTAGTATATTTTACCGTTAAAATTATAAGCTATAAAAAAGATGGTATTTGATGTGAAACAAATTATCCTAAAATTTGTTTGTATACACATTACTTGTATTTCTTACTTTGTTCAGGTTCTAAACATGTTGTTTTGGCATAGAGGTTCTTCTCAACTCCACTGGCGTGCTTAGTTAAAAGTTGAGAAGAATTCTTTGAAGTTTATCTTAATTAGTGTGCTATTCTCAATGTCAAAATTTGACAAGAACTCTTCTTTCTATCTCTCACATGTGAGACCCACAGATGAAATTTAAATTTGACTTGTATGTAAAATACATGTTTATTATTATTATGAAATTAGCATGCTGACATGTGCAAGTGTTTTTGATTTTGTTATTTTGAGGAGGAGGGGGAATATGGTATACAAGTGTTACCAATATGACACAGAAAATGGAACTGCTGACAACCACCTTACCCTCAAAAACAATATACATTTTCTACCATCAAAACCTCTAGTTTTTAGGTACTCACTAACTTGGCCACTATAAGATTGCAGCATCCAACCTATCATATCTATTGATCTATCTCTTCAATCCACAGCTTTTGAGTAAGTTCTTGGAATCGACAACCTTTTCAAAAATCAATAGTCTGCCTAGTTGACTGACTGCCCAAACGAACTTGCAAATTTCACAATCTTGTAGATCTACAGTTCAGGCTACTAATACCCACTCTCTCTCGACATTGAAAGTCGTCAAGCTCCGACTCCAGCCTCTTTGCCAATTCTTCCTTCAACTCAACAAATCCTGTTTCTTGATCTCGAAGAGATTTGAAATTTCACAATATCTACCCCATAACCAAAAATCTACAACTTCACCCTATAATCTAACTCTACAAGAAGGGTGCTAGGAGGTTACCATATTTACAACCAAGTTCTTTCTCATTCCTCCGAGCTCTCACAGGAGCTCCCCAGATTGACCATTACATCATGAACTGACAGTCTGATTATATTGCTGCTTGAAGATTTTGATATATCCAGACACTCTTGCAGGTCCGCATCGCAGGCTATTAAAACCCATTCATGATCATCATCTAGATATTTGACATCAAAAGTACCTATCTCCAATTTCAGCCTTTTTGCCACTTCATCCTTCAGTCTGTGAATACCAGCATCTAAAGAAAGCCGAAATCTTATAATATCTTCTCTGTAGGTTGCTTTTATGGTCACAGTATTCATTTCTGGCCTGGCTGAAAAACATGGCGTTCTGTCAGTAGGAGTAGCCATGGTATCTCGAGGAACCAACTCAGAACATCGTAGGTTTGTCAAACCGTATTCTGGGACCTGTCCATCCAAAAGAAGCCCAGGACACAGATTTTTCAAATCATGTGAGCTTCCAGCATCCTCAATCAACATTCCGCCAAATGGCTCTTGGGGTTGTATTGTGGCAAGGGCATTGGGGATTGAAAATGAGGGTGAGAAATTCAATTCTTTTGCTGGTTGACACACCAGTTCAGGTGAGCCGCCTACTATGTATGTTTCATCAATAGGAATAACAGCCAGATCGTTTTGGGGCAAGGATTCATTTCCAGGACGAGGGCTACCTTGGCACGAACCATGGGAAGTAGGGGTCCCAGCACTCTCCTCTCTTGAGTAACTCCCTGTTTTGGACTGGCTTGAGCCTTCAACCAACTCGGGCATAAACTCATTTTGCTCATGAACAACATCTCCAAGCATTTTATTTGTTGTTGCAGCCTGTCCCTGAATTTCAGGTATCTTAGAGGCCATTGATTCATTTTTCCCCTCCACAACGTCAGTTGGTTTAGAGCCTGCTGAATTCTGTAGATTGGGTCCATTCAAACTGGCAGGCTGCGAGATGTGACTAACAGCAACAGGAAGTGAACTGGTGGTAGCAAGCGAAGTAAGAGTAAATGCTCCTTCAGCACCTTGTACAGATTCAATTACACGCTTTAGCTTCGAAAGTGAACGGTTAACCTTGTTGATCTTGCGAGATGGCCAACGAGAGATCCCATGCTGCCTACATATGCGCTTCATCGTAGTAGGGCAAACTGTAAATTTAAGTATCTTGATAAGAAAGTTCCATCTTCAAAACAAAAATCCAACAAAGTGGAAATGAAACAAGCAAATGATAAGAAAATGACTATTGAGTGTATATGCTTACCGCCAAGACTCTTTGCAGCATCTTTGAGACTTCCAGCAAAATATTTCTGTAGAACCTCTAAGCTGATTGATTTCTCCGCTTTTCCACGCTTTCTCTCTGATTTTTTTCTTGTGTCTTTACGCTCTGGAAGAGAAACAGCATTTTGGACTCCGTCTGCCCCACCAACACTCCCTTGAGTCCCTTTATTGTTTATAGCATCAGATTCAATCCTCAATTGCTCCTCCAGTGAATCAACAAGTACAATCTCTGGATCAGTTGGTAAGGTATTAGGGGCAGGTGGAAATAATGAACTTTGTGACATTTGAACAGATTCAAGTCCTGAATCAAGTTTCTCATCCATTGATTCTTCAATTATTTCAACACATGTCCCCTCCTCTTCAAGTTCTTTACCAGAAGCAACCTTAAGACTTCGGAAATGCTGCTTCATTGTTAAAAATATTGAGTCCAACAATGTATGTTGTTCTCTGTTGTCCCTGATGTCAGGTGGCAGAAAGAACTCTAAAATGTAATCATCACTTCCAGTGTGAGTGCTCCGTAAGCAGATTGCAAAAGAGCTAGTTAATCCAAACATGCGTGCATAATGTACTAACGGGTATTCAGTTTTGCAAAATTGGGTAATATCTTTACAGAAGCACGAGTTGAGAGACTCAAAGGCCCTCCCAGCAACCCCTTGTCCCTTTTGTAAGTGATGCTCGGAACAGGCCTCCCGGAATCCCCACATGCGAGCGTCTACAACATAAAAAGCTACATCCGTTGTGGACATGCAAACTTGTTCCATGCAGCCTCCATCAAAGCTACTGCAAGTCTTCTTCAAACCACCCCCATAGGCCAGAACACTGCGATGCCTACATGGAACCCAGGTCTGAGCCAAAGGTAATTTGTGAGTTTCACACACCACTGTCAGTATCTCCAAGATTTCAACCAGCGCTTCTTGGCGACCTTCATTACAAATCTGGTTCACAAGTAAATGGAGTGCATAAATATGTGAGAATACAAAATGAAAGAACACTACAATGGCTCTTCAAAGTATTGTTGCTGTTTACCTGTGTGCTTGGATGATCCAAAATCTCTGAACTTCTCAAATTTACTGCCTGCAGAGAAAATGAAATTATGTAAACTAAGGAATCTTGAAAGCCTTTTTTTGTTTGATAAATAGAATCTTGAAAGCTTTAATGGAAGAGCTAGACATGGAAAAAATATAGAAAGTAGGTTGTGAGAATAACGTTTACACAAAGCTCTGGCTACATTAAACTCGTTAAAGATGATGTATATGCAATCTTGTAGAATATTACAATGAAAGAGCATCTTCCAGCGATTTTAGTATTAGTATGATTACAAGAATATCCAAGATTCTTATGAATAAAAACATGTTCAATAGAGGACATAAGAACTTGGGCAATTGGAACCCCATGCCTATTTCTTAAATATTGAAATCAAAATATAGGATCATTAGTGGTGACATGACCTGGGACTGTATCCAGCCTTCATCCAAGTTGGGGAGTTATGGGCAGAAGGTGGGCCACTCCTTGTGTAGCACATTACAATTGACGCCACTCCATCACCCTCCCCACACACACAAAAAAAGGAAAAAAAAAGTAGTCTTCCACGATTATTTGTTTTCACATTCATATAATTTTATATCATAATCAATAACCGGAAATGAAATATTGTTTGGATGTGTCAACCATAACACATGAGAGAAAAAAAATATAAAATACACATATGGTCCCCAAAGTAAGCATTCCATGTCGTTTTGGAGCCCAAAGTTTTAACTTTGTCAATTTCATCGCTGAAGTATCCAATTTGAGTTTAAATTGTCTAATTTCAAACATCCCGTCTAAATCATTAAGACAATGATAATAAAAGCATAGTGAATTGTCCTACCATTCTCAAACACTCACCATGTATATCTAGGAATGACAAAGTAGGGTGATATTAGCATCAAACATTTATGATTTTTTTTTTTAGGAAATTGCAAAACCTACAGCCATGCATGGGCCATGAGCAGTATAATTCAAAATTTGATAAATAATCATAATAAGCAACACAATTTCTGAAAAGGATACCTATAATGACACGTACATCACTTGGTGCTTAGTATAGAACATAACATGAAACTGGACCTGCATTATATAAGAAGGGATGGTGAACCAACCTCAAGTGCTTTGCAGACTTTATCAACTTCAGGAGCATAGTTAATCTTTGGTGAAGTCATGATGAGCTCAAATACACCAACACAGGACTGCCCAGAAGGTTCAAAAACTGGCAAAGCTAAGGATCCCTGAACATTGTAATTCAGAGCATAAGTAAGCCGTGGATACTCTTTACTGGAGTAATACTGCACATTTGGAGTCCATTCCGGCATTTTTTGCTGGAAAACACGCCCAGGAAGCCCAAGGGCTCCGCCCCTCTCCCCACCTGCAGAAAACATGTACATCACAGAGGCCATTCTATACTGATAAAGCCCATTACTACGTGGGTCGAGAACAAAGGGTTGCCCAGAAGTTGTGAGTACATATCGATCCCCACTCTTCACAGGCGCCCAAACCTGAACTAGAACATTTTGGTCAGTTGATTCTTTGAAACATCGGAGTGCTTGTGCCATTCTTCCCTTAATGGCACAAGACCAATCTGGATAATCTAGTCGTGTCAATCTCAGTGGAGGAGGAAGCCTTCTATTATCACCACTTTCAGCCGGACTTTCATTTATCGAATCAGGATTGCCCGTATCTAGTAAAAAATTTTCAATTTAATAATAAATAATAAAGGGGATAATTCCGCAATTATAAAGGTAATATAGGCATGTAAATTTAAAGTCAAAGGACTAGTGAAGGGAAAAGGGAAAGCATCTACTAGGGTGTTTCACTTGTTTGGTTGTCTGGAAACTGAAGAAAAAGAAAAGAAAAACAAAATTAAAGATTCATAACCACCAACCCCCAACTAATTTCTTTTGTCGCTGTTGTGTGTTCCTAAAGAAAAAACTCAAATGAATACATAACTCTACAAAGCTCTCATCAGAGACCAAATTAAGGAAAGTTATAGGGTCTCATACTCCATTTTGCTCTTAATTAGTAATAAAGCAACCTATTTAATCAACAAGAACCACAAAACAACCTAATTACAGTAAAAAAATATACAAAAAATTAAATAAAACTTCATCGAAAATCGATTCATACAAAGCAAAAATGAGCTGAAATTAGACTAAAAAACGATCTAAGCAATAGAATTTCAGACTAGGCATTCTCAGAACAAAAACAATCGAAGAGACGATGACCTGTGACTAGCGTTGACGTGGTACTTCGGGCGTTATCATCGGGAAAAAACCACATAGAAGAGCAAGGTTGGTTGGAGGGCGGTAGACAAATCAGCGACGTCGGATTGGAGGAGATCTGATCGAACGGCCAGGAACCGTCGAGATCGAGATCCATGTCCGCCGCCGTGTGCGGTGGTGGTGTGATCAACGCTCTTGAGTTGGGAGAGAAATCCTGATTTTCTTCCTCGGAATCAGACATTTTCTCGAATGATTTTCCCAGGAATTTCTGAAGGGAGAAAAGATTGAGAAAGAAAGAAAGGGCAGTTGGTTAATAGCAGTCTGTGATTCCATAGAATCGGAATCCAATAGTCGCACTTACAAGTTGCAATTATTGTGAATAAAATAATAAAGAGGGATATAATCCTGTGGCTCACGCTTGTCATCTTTTCCTGCAAAACATATTTGTTATAAAACTTCCAACTTTTTGCTTTGTTGAAAACGTTCTGTTTTTTTTTTTTTTTTTTCCTTTTTTGTTGTTAAAATTTTAAGTTTTAATTTTAATTTTAGTTTTTTTTTTTTTAATAAAAATAACTCTCTTCTTTCCACGAAAAGAATTCATTTTACCTCTAATTCAATACAATTACACAATTAAATTTAATAATGAAAAAATTAGTGTAAAGTCCCTCTCTTATATTTAGTAATGGAAGAGATCCACAATTTTATTTTATAATGTCTAAGGTCCTCAACTTCCACACCCATATATGACAGAGAAATTTTTTTTCTTTTTTTTTTTTTTTTTTTTTTTTTTGTCTCTCACTCTAAACTTCTCCCTCTCCAAATTTGAAACAATTTCACTTCATTCCAATTCCAATACCAATTCATCAAAAAATAGATTTGAGGCTACACTCTCCAGTACATGATGGATGTAACTGAAGCATTCGAAGCTTCCGCCGACGCAGCAACGCAGCGTCGTGCAACTACGTTCACGATGCCAAGGCCATGGCGGCGACACATGCGGACATGAAGGAGTACCCGAACTCGTACGTGTTCATCATCGACATGCCTGGGCTGAAGTCAGGGGGAGAGGATCTTGATTCCTGGCCACGCTTCTGGAGGCCTTGTCCTCATGGCTCTGCAAACCATGAATAAAAGTAAACTGATGACCAGTGAATACCCTTAAACTTCTCAACTTCTCTCTCTCTCGTAATAGAAATAGTGGAAGTGAAGAATGGTTATGGTGGTGGTGGTGGAACCATCGTGTGCGTGACCGGAGCTTCAGGTTTCATCGGTTCATGGCTCGTTATGCGTCTTCTTCAACGTGGCTACTATGTCCGAGCCACAGTTCGCGATCGTGGTCTCCATCATCGTCTTCATCAAGGTTCAGGCGGAGGATTGGGAAGTTGATGAGGAAGTTTTTGTTGCCTGAGAATGCTAATCAGATCTCTGTTGTTTGTCAGGATGGTGTGTTCACTGAATTTCTCTGGAGAGAGAATCTAAAGTCCAGAGAAATTTAGTTAAAACACAGAGAATCTATAATTTCTCCGGAGAGAAATTCCGAAGTCCAGAGAAATTTTCAGGAGAAATTTTTTGGATTGAATTTTCTTTGTATCAATGTTGAGGGACCTTAGATATTATAAAAATATTTAGTGTCATTTATGCTATAAAATCTTAATATCAAGGACCTTAAAAAAAATCCCCTTTAATAATCTGTTTAATTGTTACTTTAATTGCACTTTTTATGTTAAAATTTTTCAATCTATATTTACTTGTGTTTAATTACCCCCTTAATTGCAAATTTTTATATTTAACTAATAACTATGGACAAAACACACAAAACATGGATATAAACATGATTACAACCAAACTTGGTAGTTCTTTTTTTTGGGTGAACAACTTGGTAGTTCATACCGTTCTCCAAACCTAAGTTCATATTTAAGTGTGCACAATTACACAATTAGCTGTGCACCAATACAAAGTGAAGCAAAATAATAAACAATCAGTAATGGAACAGAAACATCTCATTTATACTTAATTAAATTTATCATTCTCAAGAGGGGCTCGGCGAAATGACAATTTAAAATAAAAATTCCAAGATTATTTTGTTTTGTCATGAATACAGAGAACATGGAAACTAGTGATACCCACATTTTAAACTAAAAAACAAAATGGATATATATTTATAAATATTACAATCACAGCGACTTAGCTGCTATGGGAATACATCGAACTTTTCGCGTGTCTCTGCAGCTTTGTTGGATATTTTTAGAATTGACAACCTTATCAAGAACCAATAGTTTGATAACTTGATTGCCCATTGAAGTTTAGGATGTCACACAATCATACAAGTCTGCATCACATGCAATTAGAATCCATCCACTCAAGATCTTCATCATGATAATTGACATTGAAGCTACCATGCTCTAACTTCAGTTTCTTTGCCAATTCTTCCTTCAACTCAACAATTCCTGATGCTGACGAAAGCTTCAATTTCACGATAATTTTCTATAAGTTGCCCTTAGAGTCACAATCCTTGCATCTTGCCTATGAAGGTGAAACCTATTTTGTTATTGAAGCTGTCCCTCATGGGCTGAGAGATTTCTTACAAGCATTTGATCCTCTATCTTAGCTTGTCCACCAAACGATGACGACATCTTTTTTTTTATCCGTGGTTCAGGGGGTTTAGAACCTTGCGAGTTTGGATAACTGGATCCAACAACATCAGTATGTGAACTTGTAGGGGGGCTAAATGATCCTACTGCACCATGGACAAATTCAGTTACAAGCTTCGGCTCAAAGAGAGAACATTCAATTTTTTTGTTGCGAAATGGCCACAGATGGATCCCATGCTTCTGCATGATGCGCTTCAATGTAGATACGCTAACTACATCAACAAGAATTTACATTTGAGTATATTGAATTGTTGTAATCGTAATTCAAAGAAATTTATCTTCACTTGAGCAAAATAGCTAAGCATGTTATAGAACCAAGGACAAGGCTGCAAGAAAGACATTTGAATGTATAAGCTTACCACCAAGTTTCTTCGCAACATCCAAACGTTTGCGGTCAAAATGTTGCTGGAGAACTTCTAAACTAATTTCATCCTCAGCTATTCTACATTTTCTCTCTAGTGTCTTGATTGTATTTCTATTCTCTTGGTGAGAGATAGTAGTGCAACTCTTGTCTGCACCAACTACTTTTCCTATAATGTTTGTAGCATCAAATTCTTCAAAGGACTGTGTTTCTGATGAATCAATCTATATAATCTCCCCTTCATTTGAAAAGGCTTCAAGGTGCGATGAAGATCTAACGGATTGGGGCATTTCAATACATTGAAACATCGATTCAAGTTTCTCATCCATTGTTGGATTGACAGTTTCAACAAATCTTCTCTCTTCTAGAAAATGCACCTTCATTGTTGCCAATTGGAAGTTCAACAAGGAAAATCAGTAAATACGGATTTCACTACAAATTAAAAACATCAGTAAGAATTTTATCTACATAAACAACAATATTGATGAGATTCTAACCTCATATGAGTCCTGCATATTACATAAAACTAGGAAACATATATTGGCCATTAAGATTACTAGCATTTTGTAATACATTTGGGAATGTTTTCGGGTTTAAGTAATGTTTCTCGAAGTGAACTAAAGGCTAATCAGATAGGGAAAAGTTGGTTGAAAAGTTAAAGAGACCAAAATGAACGATATGGATAATTTTGGAAACCTAACTACTCCAAAATATTTGTCAAAATGCCCATAAATTTGGACAAATAAGCTTGCAAATTATATTGAAACCGATGGTTGTATGCACAGATACTACATCCAATAAAAATTGAAATAGAAACCATGGATATGTATTTGCTTTCTTTGCTATATCTATTGCTTGGCCATTTTTAATACCAAAATTCTAACATTTCCGTAATGACATCAATAACTAGCTAGTGACTTTCTTATCTTGGGATGTAAACTTTGGCAAAAAAGGAATTCCAAGTAATCTTTAGCAGTGAAATCAAAATGTATAACATTTTACTCATTTTCATATTTCTTTAGCTTTTCCAAACTATCAATTTTAAATAGTTGACCAATTTTACTGGGAAAAATGGAAATAAATTAACTTGTACAAAATGGAACAGAAAAACAAGTTTGCTGCTGAAGAATTCCCACTTATAATTGAAGATTTGACATTACACACGACATGAGATTGACAAACAGAACAGGGAAAGGACAAACCTGAGCAAGATCGTCCTGTGAAGTTGATTCTGTTAAGCATTGAAGTGACTGTGCCCCTCTCTCTTCAGCCACAAGAGGAGGTTGAGTTGGTGCATGTAGGCTTGGTGAATATACTTGTAATTCACTCGCTGAACACATCGAGTTGTCATTAATTTTAACTCTGGTCATAAAAATTCAGCTGTAATCTTGCGACTTCTCATGACAGGGATGAACCCAGATAGTATGCTCGTAATAACTGCATGTGTAAGAAACTAGATAAGAAAACTGCATGTTTTTGTACAGCTACTGACACACAACCAGCAATTAACTCATTTCTAACTAGCAAAAGAAATTAGCATAAAAGTTTTGACACAAGAAATTAGCATACAAGTTAAGTGTCAATTTCATCTTTCTTCAATATATAAACAGTAATGCTAGGTATCATGAAAAACCTTTCATGAAAATAATTATGAAAACTTTGTGACCCTTGGATTACATTTACAATAAAACACTACACACTAATCAAGGTAATCCAAAGATCATAAATCTTTCATGAAAATTTTTTCATGATCCCTAATTTTTCTCATATATAAATGGGCAGTTTTAAAATCATCATTAAAAAAAAGAAAAGAAAAAAGAAAAAGAAAGAGTAAATTGTTGGTTTATTTTCTTTTCTAATCTCTCTCTATTTCACTCCATTTATATTATGAAAAATAACACGAATTTAATTAGGTCTTGTTTGTCAATTATACATTTTAGTCAAAAAGTTAAAAAATCATTATAAATTATTGAGTCCGAATCCTCTGCCATTGTTTCTCGCAGTGGTTCAAGAACTTTTTTTTCTTTTTTTTTCCTCTGCTCTTATATTTTGCTTTTCAGCCTCTTTTTGTTTTGTCTGGTGTTTAACCTAGCCCCCTCTCAGTAAGACGCACAGAGGCGACGAACGGAGAGGCCGACGCGGCTCCTACAGCGAGGCGACGGAGGCGAAGAGAAGAGAGACAGCGGTGAGGTGACGGAGGAGATGAGAGGAGAGGAGAGGTAACGGTGAAGCGAGGGGAAGCAACAGTAGACAGATAGAGAGGGAGAGGCGACGACAACGAGGTCCGTTTCATCCCTTTCGTCTTCATTCTCATTTTTTTTACTCATATATATATATATATATATATGATTTGTTGCCATAGTTTGATTTGTTGTTCAAAAAATAGATGTGTTTGATTTGTTTTTTCTGGCGTTTGATTTATATATAGGGTTTGTTGTGGAAATAGATTTGTTGTTGATTTGAATTTTTTTCCCAATTTTTTTGATGATCTAGGGTTTGTTGTAGAAACAGATTTGTTGTTGAGTTGAATTTTTTTTCAATTTTTTTTGTTTCATTAGCATTTGATTTTTTTCCTCTGAGATTGAGCTTGCTTACATCCTGAGATAGAGAGTAGAGAATGTAAGACATTGTAATCAATTTCTCTATGATTAATTGAACACTGAATTTGAACACTGACATTAATAATCAAATTTAGTTGGAATAATGACATTAATAATCAATTTCTCTGTGATTAATTGAACATTGAATTTTCCATATGGTTTCTATTACTGATAACTGAATTCACCAAGGACATTGTGAAACCTGCACTTGGTGTGTTTGGTGTAGGTGGTGCTATGGCTGTGTATGGGGCTTTTGATGCAATTGTAAGTATGGCAACGTACAAATGAGTAGCTTTATGGGATGTTTTCAATGAATTAGCTCACAATAACAGTTCATTTTCTCTATTTTATGTGCATCAATTTTGACAATGCATCTTTTCTTTATCTCTTATATTTTTTTGATTTGGGGAAATAAGAATAAATTATGAGTTTACTACTTTCATTTTCATCAACCCTTATCTTCTGAGGGAAAAAGGAAAAAATAAAAGATATAAGTTTTTCTGTAGTTCTTTTTTTTTTAATTTTTATTAGTTGTGTTTGAAATAAGACAATTATATTTATTGTTGTGGTACTATGTTTGTGCTTTCTTCTATGATCTTATTTTCCCGTGGTTTGTGCTATCCAATTGTGGGAAGTTTTTACCCACAATCTTAATCATCATATTTAGTCTCATATGTTGGAGAGGAAAATGTTCAATACTAATGTGTCATAGCACGTAGGTACTGTAACAAGACCATCTTTGTTGTATAATTTGTTTGTTTGAGTCATCGAGTTTTTTGTACTCAGTTTATGCTTGCAATTTGTGTCAGTGTTCACTAGCTGTAGATCGGCTTACCTCTGGTCTGAAGTCAGTCACTCTAAGAATTTATGATGGAGTTTTTATTCAGATTATTGTACTGATCTGGTTTTGTATTATTGATAACTGAATTTTCCATTTGGTCTCTCTTTATGACTTGTGCTTGCTTGCTTTGATAGTTGATTAATTTCTGCTGTAGTGGTTGTTGACAGAAAACAGATTGTTTGAATGTATGGACTAAACAAAGCATTGATTATTATTTTATTTTACATCTTTGTTTGAATGTTGTCTTAAGTTGTAATAGACTGATTGTGTCATAAAATGCTCTTACTAGGATTAACATGTCAATGGGTTCAAACATTGATGTTGGATATTTGCAAAATAAAAGATGCAATTGTGGAAAAAAGGCAACAGTGTACATATTAGAATCAAAGAAAAATCCCGGGAGGCTGTATTTCAACTGTGTAGATAAGATATGTGAGTACTTTGCGTGGAGAACGGCTCCTACTGGGAATGCATCAAATATCCAAAGAAGAAGTAAAGCTATTCATATGAAGAATGAAGATGAGAGAGGGTATGATTATGATTTTAACAAAATCAATGAAATCATAAATAGATTGGAACGAGTTGAGGCAAACCAAGAAGCTATGAAACTGATTATGTTAACAATCATAGTGTTGGTTGGTTTTACCATGCTAATAGCACTACTGAAGTGAATGTAACCTTTTTTTTTTTTTGGTGGTTGTATTTGGATTTTGAATTTAGTAAACCTTAAACTATGTGTTTTGATATGAAAAGCTTAATGAAATTACCTATGCTATGTTAATAGTGATGTGCTTCTTTTTGTTTCTGTCAATGATAGTTGTACAGCTTTGAACCTATGGGTTTTGAAGTTGCTTTCTGATTTAATCTTTTCATTCATTCTTTTATATTGTTATTGTTGGTCATACTTGTTCTTATCAAGATAGGCCTTTGCTTTCTGCACTTGTGAAATGAAGCTATGCCCTCTGTTGTTTGCAATACAAATAGGATTTGGTAGTTCATTTGTACAAATGGCCTTGGACACACTACTGTTGCATATCTAATGATATGGGAAGACCAGAACTGTCCATCAAATAGAGGAAACATCCCTTCAAACTGGACTTCTTTACAAGGGTTTTAGAAATCTAAGATTTACTCAAGCTAAGGAACATATGACAATATGACATTCAAATATGACATATGACATTCAAATAACACCTGGTGGCAGCAACTTGAAGCATAATTACAATATTCTACAAGCATAATTACAATATTCTAGATTTGAATCCAGAAGTATAATTACAATATTCTACAACCTCTAATTTCAAACATTATCAATCTGTCCAAATTTGTCCAAAACAAAATAAATCTGTCCAAAAAAAATAGATAAAATAAACCTGAAGCATAATTACAATATTCTACAAGCATAATTACAATATTCTAGATTTGAATCTAGAAGTATAATTACAATATTCTACAACCTCTAATTTCAAACATTATCAATTTGTCCAAATTTGTCCAAAACAAAATAAATCTGTCAAAAAAAAATAGATAAAATAAATCTGTCCAAAACAAATAGATAAAATAAATGTGTCCAAAACAAAATAAATCTGTCTAAATCTATCCTAAACAAAATAAATTTGTCCAACATAGATAAAATCAACTTCTCAGGGATGTTCATCTACATGACTGTCAGCAAGATTGTGTGATGCTTGCGAGACTTGGATTGCAAAGTGTTGCACACTTGTACCTCAAAGCAACTCCTGAAAAGATCTTTGAGTGGGATAGACAGAAGGCATTGATTGAGGAGTGTTATTTCCCTGCAATAGAGCTAAATTTATTAAACTTTGATTACAATGTCAACTACCCTTTTAATGTAAACTATGTAACCAATAATAACTCACATCATATGTACCATCCATAAGAGGAGGACCACTTGTACCACCCATGAGAACTTGAGGTCGATGTTAAGATTGAGAAATATAGACACTATGACGATGATCCTAAATACAACCAATATAAAGTATGTAAACAAAAATTTTGAAAAAAAAAAAGAAACATTATTCAACATTAATATTACCTGATTAGAATTACTACCCATGACAAAATGAGGTTGTGATTGAGAAATATAGACACCAAGACCATGATCCTAAGTAAAACCAATATAAAGTATGTAAACAAAAAATTTGAAAAAAAAAGAAACATTATTCAACATTTTCTTAAAAGCTTGCACATAAATAAATATTACCTTATTAGAATTACTATCCGTGATGAAACGAGATTGTGATTGACCTTGGGAAATATAAACAACAGCACCCAACTACATTGCCAGGCAAACCAATTAAAGATAACAAAATTAAATGTCATCCGGATAGTCATAATTACATACTAGTGAACAGACTCAATAAAAGGAATTCATAAAATTAACCATACAAAGACCATATTACTATTAAATATTACCTGAATAGAATTACTATCCATGACGAAACGAGGTTGTGATTCATCTTGGGAAGTATAAACAGCAGCACCTGACTACATTGCCAGGCAAACCAATTAAAGATAACAAAAATTAAATGCCATCCGGATAGTTCATAATTTCATACTAGTGAATGGACTCAATGAAAGGAATTCATAAAACTAACCATACAAAGACCACATTACTATTAAATATTACTTGAATAGAATTACTACCCATGACGAAACGAGGTTGCGATTCACCTTGGGAAGTATAAACAGCAGCACCCGACTACATTGCCAGGAAAATAAATTAAAGATAACAAAAATTAAATGCCATCCAGATAGTTCATAATTTAAGACTGGTGAACGGACTCAATGAAAGGAATTCATAAAACTAACTATACAAAGACCACATTACTATTAAATATTACCTTAATAAAATTATTACCCATGCCGAAAGGAGGCTGAGATTCATATTGGGGAGTATAATCAGCAGCACCTTACATACAATGAAAAACCATAATGAAAGTGGGTCGTTAATAAAAAAAAAAAATCATTGTTTTAGTTTATTAATCTAATGCATTTTAATCATATGCAATTGTTCATGTAATTAACTGAATAGATTGCATCATTTTCTTCTTTGTAATAGATTTTTCCATCCCGCCTTTGATCCTCCTTCTTCCCTTACTAGTTGATTCTCTTTTCTTGAGTCCTTTAGCTTAAATTGGACAATCTACTTCATCACTCTGTGGGCATGTGTTGCTTGACGAATTTCTCAAATTAGTTACCTCCACTTGACCACAAATGTGGACACTTAATTTGTCTTCAACCATTACACTCAATTCTTCACCTTTTGAAACTGACAACTGATAAGTTTCTTCACTTTCAGCGGCTCTACTCGTTATTGCTCTAAACATGGTCATTAATGACCGATATCGGTCGCTTTGATGTAGTTTCACATCAGCCTTCACTTCATACCCACATCTATCTTTCATACTTTCAACCCTTGCTTTTTTAGTCCATCGTTTGAGTATATATTGTGGAAGAAGTTCCGTTGCGTTGAATATATCTCTAAGCACCTTCACACAATGTCAACACAATATGCCTTTCACTTCAAACTTCCTGCAACTACAACTCAAAGAACCACCTTTATCCATTGTCACATTCTTATCTTTTTTTCCATCTACCATTGTTCTTATTGTGAATATGGTACTCTCACTATCATTAATAGTGTCTATAATGGATGTTTTAATGGACTGCATGTACTCATTTTGGAATTCCTTAAAAAATATTTTCATGTAAATCTCTGCCACTTACTTTAACATCAAAGTTGGAATTAAAACCCTCGGTAATTTTTTAGACAAATTATACTCGACTTCCAATTCTTTATACCTCTTCTCATAAAGCACCCTCTCAAAATGCATGAAGAACTCCATCAAGTTATGGTCACAATTCAGATAATCCTTTAAAAATGCATTGAAGGATTCACTAAGTTGAGTAGTACTCATTCCAACTGCCCAAGAATTCATAATATAAGGCCATCCCCATTTCTCCTTCATGCGAAAAGTCTGCTCCAACCAATGATTGTCGTGTGTATCATACTTATCAAGCATTTGGTCCCACTGTATTTGGAATTCTTTTTCGTTATCAATGTCATGCATAAATTTTGAAAACACAGCCTTGACCCCTACATCATTGAAAACAGAACTTACATGCTTGACAGTATTTTGCATCAAATGCCATGTACAAAGTCGGTGGTTTGTATTGGGCATGACAATTGGAATGGCCTTAGCCATTGCGGCATCTTGATCTGTGAAAATAGTTTCCGGAGCTTTGTTTGACATTGCCTCCAAAAAAATTTGAAACAACCATGTAAAAGATTCACTAGTCTCATCATACATTAACGCTGCACCGAATATAACTGTTTCTCGATGATGATTAAATCCAACAAATGATCCAAAAGGTCTATGCTCGTTATTTAATTTGTAAGTAGTGTCAAAGGTCACTACATCACCGAACTGAGCATAGTTCATGATCATTTGAGCATCGGCCCAAAATATATTACTTATTTGCTCTTCACAATCTAATTGGACTGTATAAAAAAGGATGGATTTTCTATAGTTTTCTTACGAAAGTAATGCATCACACTACTCGCTTCTCCATATTCCAAATCTTTTGTCTCCTCGATGTTAAGTAATTTTTTTTGTCCAATTTCGTGAAACCAAGTGATGCTCTTCCACCAGATTCCCTACCAAATAGCTCACAAGTAGACCTAAGAGGAATTCTAGATTCTGAAGCCAATTCTGCTTCTATTGCTTGGGTGGTAGATATTTTTCTTTGGGATGGCAACATATGAATGCAATCTTGAGGCACAAGGTCATGATTATGGTGTTTAACAAAATCACAAGCAATATATTTTCTTGAAATTGTACAACCACATCTTACCTCTTGTCTCGGATTTTTGACAAGTGGATCTCGTTTGTCAATACCCCAACTTCCCTCTTTGTAACATACAAACGTTCGTGATGTTATCTTCTTCGTATGTTTGTTCTTGTTTGCATAGGCCTTCCTAATATTGAAGCCCACCTTTCCCCCATAGATATTGTAAAAGTCATATGCGGCTTGTTCAGAGTCAAATGGCATTTCCACTTTCGGCTTCCAACCATAATTGGAGTACTCATCAACAATATTATTTTCTTCCATTATCTGCAATTCAGTATCATACAAATAACAAGTTTTACCTATCCCTGTTCTTGCTATTTTTTTTTCTACAAATAACTAGGTCTTTAATAATCAATTTCTCTATTCTTGTTATTTTTTACACATCTCTCTTTTATATATAACAAAAAGGTTTAACCACATTTATACTGAATTGCAGGTACTGGGGGTGAATTGCACAAATCTGAATCATATATATATAATGGAAGAAAATTATATATGAATCCCTAGAAAATAATAGTTACAAATAAATGTGATTAACTATCCAACAACAAATATGAATCCACTACAACAGAAATCTAACAAATAAATGTTATTTATTATCTATCTAACAAATAAATGCGATTCACTATCTATCTAACTGAAAATAATATATAGAACAACAAATCTGAATTTAACAACAACAGATCAATTATCAAACCCAAGAATCAAATATATCCAACCCAAGAGTCAAATATAATTCATATATGAATCCCCAAATATCTGAATCTCTTATATATAGAACAACAAATTTAACTATAACAGATCAATCATCAAACCCAAGAATGAAATATATTAAACCTAATAATCAAATATAATTTACATATGAATCCCCAAAAATCTAAATCATATATATACAGAACATCAAATTTAACTACAATAGATTCAGTGAGTGAACCAAACCCACTTCAAAAATATATGGCCAGTTTCAGTGAGTGAACTCATTTCAAAAATCAATAACAAATCTAACCTAAGAATCATATGTATATATATATATATATACATACATACATATATATATAACAGCAAAATGATGAAATAGACTTCGTCGTCGCCGCAATGTCGCCTTTCCCGCTATCGCATCGCTGCCGGACTCACTATCACCCGCAATCTTTTATGTTGCTCCTTCGCCATCGTGTTGCTCCGCCATCTTCACCATCTCTTTCGTCTCTCAGTTCCTCTCTCAATTCGTGTTTGTTTCTCCGTTTCTCTCTCAGATCCTCACACCGACTTTCAGTCGCCTCTCGTGATGCCTCTCTTTCTCTCTGCTAAGGTTCATTGACTCAGATCGATGGTGCAAAGCAAAGAAGATGATACAGAAAAGAGAAAATAGGGAAATGAAAATTTTGAAGAAAAAAGAAAAATACTAAATAAAACGACGTCGTTTTATCCAAAACGACGTCATTTTGGAGACCACTACAGGAACCACTGCAGGAAACCATGGCAAATATAATCTGGACTCATAAATTATCACATTACTCTCTTTATTTTTTTACATATCTTTTCGTAAAAAGTTAAAAAAAAATATTAAAATAAATTGTTTCCAAGCGAGGCATTACTATTAATTTAATTTTAAAATAATGTAACATTATACCTTTAGATTTAGAGGGCCGAGGAGTCACATCAGGGCTGGCACTGCCATTAGCAGATGTGCGGCTAAAATGACAAAATGCTTTAGAGTCTTAATTCTTGAGTTCTAAAGCTAATTCTAATGAGTTGACAGCGTGTCCCACCCACTGTGATATGATGTTTTGATCTTGGTTTGTTTGTTTTTTTTTTTATTTTTTTCTCCTTGTCTATTAGAGTACCAAAATTAATGCTCTGAATCATTATTGAGCTAAAATATGGTGGAAGGTCTAAAACAGAAGGAAAGTCAAAGAAGTCCAGAGACAGTCTCTGATCTTGCTGTGGCACCATGTCGGTGCACTAATCGGTGTGCATCATCAGAGGCGAGAAGATGGGCATGTTCTTAACGTGCTCCATTAACGGATCTGATCCGATTTCATCAGGAGGAACCAATGACCTCTTCTCAGAATTTTGTTAGTATTCGTCTTCCTCGCATGTTTTCGGAACACTACTGGCAATTCCACGAACATGCATATATATAAAAAATTTATTTATGTACCAAAAACATAAAAGCATCCGAATCCAAATCCGAATGGATAAATGATGACGTCACATTGGGGTTCACTGAACCCTTTTTTCTTTCTGAGGGTTTTCTTTCAAACCCACGCAAAATCACTGCCGATATAGCGATCCCGGTTATCCCTTTACTGTTCTGTTGTATTCCGGACGCGGTTCCGTGGAGTTGGTAGTTGTACCTATCGTGTTGTCAACCTTTAAACCCTTTTTGTTTGAGTTTTAGAATGTGTTGGGCTTGGTTGTTACAGGTTGGTAGAGCTTTAGCTCCCATTGTTGTTGCCCAGTTTTTGAATGGTTCGCTCGAGCGGATCTTATTGTGTTCGAGCGGGGTTTACACACTTCCAGTATTTCGTGCCCCTGCAAAACTTCTGCAGGTGTGTTTTCTACGCTCGAGCGAGTTTCTTGCGCTCGAGTGGGTCGCGTTCGAGCGGGCTTGTTGGCGCTCGAGCGGGTAGTTCTTTTTCTGAAAAGTTCTGGGAGGTGAAAATCTATGCTCGAGCGAACTGGTTCTTCGCGCTCGAGCAAATGTGTTTTGCTTTTGTTTCTTGGTGCTCGAGCGGGCCTTCTTGAGCTCGAGCGTGACCAGATTTTGTGCTTGATGCTCGAACGTTCTATTCTCCGCTCGAGCGGGTCATACGTATATGAGTCATCCGCTGGGTAATTTTAAATCACTTTTTTACATTTCCTTTCTCTTTCTTACTTTCCCAAAATCGATTTTGAGAGCCTCTCTCTCTAGGATCTCTCTTCTCTCTAGGGTTTGATCTAGTTAGAGTGTCTCCCTATCCTTCGGCCTTTGTAAAAAGTGTGTTGATCGTTGAGGACTATATTTTGATCCAAGAATTTTGGGATTTGGAGCATTTTCGTTTCCTTCATCTTCTTTGTTGGGTTTCATCTTTGAGGTAGGGATTCCTACTCATCTTTATGGGCTTTGACCTAGATTGTGAGCTTTTGTATAAATGATTTTGGATTTTGGATTTTGGAAGTTAGGGTTTCAAATGTGTGATTTTGAAAAGAGGGGTTTGTTTCCTTTGAACCATAACTGTGTATTTGGGTTTCAAAATGAGTATGTTGATGTTTTTAGTAATATTTGGATCCTTGGGGGTCAAGATTGAGAAAAATGGGAGAAAGTCCTAAATTGTGTATAAATTAATTGGTATAATTAATTTGGAAAAGTTATGGATTTGTGAAATTGAGTTGAATATAATGTTAGTGGTTCATTATGAGATGGAATAGTAGAGTCAGATTAATAAATCGTTCACTTTTGAAAATGCGGATAATTTATCTGTTGGTGCTTTTATTATCTGTTTAAAAGTAATTGTCTTGGGCTACCGGTGGAGGGTAGTTTTGATTGTTGTAGACAATGCATGATGATTAGGCAAACCAAAACTAATCAATTGGATGTGTCATCGAATATGACGGTTGAAAGAATACATTAATTTTATGTATTGATTGAAATTGTATATGATAACTGTTTATATACATTGCTTTGTGTGGGAGGAGATGGGGGATGTACTCCACGGTTTATTGGAAGATGGAGGATGAACCCTTAAACTGGAAATTATTTGACATTGATACAGCACTACAATGTGTATCATTTGTGAAGTCTAGAAGTGTTTTGCTTGACATTGATACAACACTAAAATGTGTATCATTTGTATTGATTGATTGAACTTGTATATGATAACTGCTTTTATACATTGCTTTGTGTGAGAGGAGATGGGGGATGTACTCCACGGTTTATTGGAAGATGGGGGATGGACCTCTAAACCGGAAACTGTTTGACATTGATACAACACTACAATGTGTATCAGGTGGGAAGTATAGAAGTGTTTCTATGTTTATTTGATATAGCACTAAAATGTATATCATGTAGAAAGTATGGAAGTGTTTTGTTTGATTTGATATAGCACTAAAATGAATATCATTTAAGAAGCCTGGGAATGGTTGTCTGATTGTGATACAACACCAATATGTGTATCTATTATGAAGTATGAAATGTTTAAAATGAGTTATTATCTCACCTGAAATAGAAATACTGTAGCCATGAGATATGATCTTATTCAAAATGATTGGCCTAGTTCTGAATCGTAATTATAAATCAAGAATCTGATAGGAAATGGAAACTGGAATAGAACATGAATATATTAGTCATGGGATTGAATAGTGTTATAAGTTGTTGTGTACAAGTTAGACATTTATCAATCACTGACATTTTAGTTATCGTTCATACTATGTTTAGCATATCTCTACTGGGCGTTGGCTCACCCTATATGGGACATCATTTTCAGGTTCAGGCGTTGTGTCGTCTCCGAGACCTTAGCTTGGAAGATTAAGGAAGTTGAAGATTCTTATTTGTTAATTTTGTTGTATTACATGTATATCAAGCCAAGAGCTTAATTTGTATTATGAGTTAGTACTCTTCTTCTGTAACCCAAGTGTTGACTTGGAAAGTTGTAAGCCCATAGGGCATTTACTTTTATTGTTAACATGCATTACATTTTGTAAGAATACCCAGATGATTGTAACATAATATCTCTTTTTTGTACCTTGAATGTATGATATTATGGGTTATTTTTTAGGGCGTTACAGCCGGGACCATCCGAAACTTGTTTTCTGCAGGTTAGTTTCCGTCGGCTTCGTTTGACTTTTACACGGATAGTAATGGTAGACCAGACCAATGCTACAATAAAATTACTGTAAAATTGAAAAATATTTTGGATTCACAAAAAAATTCTTTCACAATTTAATTCACTATAAATTTTAATTCACTAATGCTATATTTAGTTAGAGAATTTAAAAAAGTGATTTAGAAAGGGAAAAAAAAATAGGTGTGAAATTAGGTAAAATATAAATATATTAGCTTATGCCCGTGGCACGGTGTAAATAATGTTAGAATTAGAATATAATTGTAACCCCAAAACTATTTAAATTTATTTTTTAATTTGATAAATTTACAAATTTATTATAAAATTTTGGAGTTCTCACAAAATTCCTCACGAAAACTCGATTTTGCTTATATAATAGATGTTGGTGAAAATACCAGAAAAATTATGGCTTTGTTTGGTTAGCCTCTCTAAATATATTTTCACCCCATGTTTTGCACATGGCGTTTGTTTAGAGTTTTCAAAATGTAATTCCACACCTAGTTTTGAAAACTCTGTCAAAGGCGGAAAAATTTGGGCTAACCGATCGTCCCACCGGTCGTGCGGCCGATTGACCGGAACAGTGCAATTTTTTTTTTTGTTTCCAATTGACATATGTTAATTTTTATATATTTGGAAAAAATATTTTCTGAACTTTTAAATTTTTTTTATGTGTTTTAATAGAATTTTGAGTTGTATGTTTGGTTATGAGTTGTAAGTTTTTGTATCAAATATCATATGCCACATCAAAAATTCCTCACTCAATTCAAAACTCTTTCACCAAACAAATTTTCCACACTCAAATCATAATTCCAAAACTCACAAACTCAAAATACAACTCATACTCTCAAATCATAGTTAGAAAGCTCTACCAAACGCAACCTATATTTTATTGATAAATAATGCAAACAAAATAAAATACAAATAGATCAGGTTGAGGCACTGATATCTCGTTTTCTTTAAGGAGATCAAGCCCAATACAATAGGAAAAACCTAAATACCGATACAGCAGTCACTAAACTATGACTTTTCTTCTCCAGGATACAACAGCCTGACCACTTGTCGTAGGGTTCTGGCCAACTCTGCACAAGATGGTGAACCCAAAGCTCCACCAAGAAAAATACCCTTCTTTGGCTAGTAATCTCTCAAATGTAAAAAATAGTTGGTGTGGAAAAGAGTAGATGAGAGAAACTATTTATAAGCCATTAGGACCTTACAATTTACACCAAAAAATAATAATGACCATTAAACTAGAGAAGATGGAGAGTCTCCAAATATTAACTCACCACCAAGTCCATGAACTTCCAATTAATCTCCATTCATGAACAAAACAAAAGGTTACCAAAAAACAATGAATCTCCATTCACCAAACAAAATGAGATTCATGAACAAGACAAAATAAGATTCATGAACAAGACCAAAAAAGTCACAAAAATAAATAAATAAATAAAATATATTAAAATGGTCTAACAATCTCTACCCATTTTAATATCAACAAGGACAAGAGAGATTACCAACCAAAGATAGACAGTATGCATCATGAAGGTGTGCTCTACATTGAACCTTCATTAGCAAAATAACAACCTCTACTCCAGAGTCAGTAATGGTCTCAGACTTGAACTATGAATACTTGGGGGACATAAAGTATTACTGCTCACACATAATAATTCAGGTGTTGACATAAGCTTTTAATAGCCAGCATATTATGGCCTTGTGCTAATCCTAGTTTTCATGAGTATATTTGAGAATAAGCCTTATTCTCATATAAAGCGGCCCCACTTCCATGCTCACATAGGTGAAATTTGTCAAGGATGTTCCTGTAATTTACACACCTCACTCAACAAGAGCTACAAAATTTCATTAAGAGTATAAAAACTCAACCCTCCAACATTACAGGACAAATGCACTTACATCATAGGGATGGATAACAAAATATTAAGGAGTACATTTTTTACAACCACTATATGATTTGTTCTTCCCATTGAACCTAGTTACAAGATCTCTGGTCCCCTAGTTGGGTATCCTTATATGGTTTATGATTTTATAGGCTTCAAACCCATCCCTCTCTATGTATTCCAGACCATATCTCTCGCCAAGGCCTTAGTTAACAGATTCGAAAGATTATCACAAGATTTTACATAATTCACAATTATGATGCCATTACTTAAATAGGATCTCATATTACTGTGTTTCCTTTGAATAGGTCTGGATTTACCATTATAAAAATGATTGTTCACTCTACCAATAGCAGTAGTGCTATCACAACGAATTAGCACATGAGGATTGGTTTTTCCCAAAAACGGATTTCATGTAGCAAATCTCTCAACCAATTTGCTCAGCTTCCATTGTAGAATTAGCAATTATAGTCTGTTTTTTAGACTTTCAACATATAGCACCACCACCCAAGGTAAAAATAAAACCTGAGGTAGAGAGAGAATCACCTGACTAAGTTTTCCAATCTACATCACTATATCCTTCAAGTACCGTAGGATACTTGTTATAAAACAAACCATAATTTTTGGTACCAAATAAATATCTCATAATTCTTCCCGTGGCTAGCCAATGATTTCGACTTGGCTTGTTAGTAAATTTGCTAAGTACTCCAACAACATATGCAATGTCAGGTTTAGTACAGTTAGTAGCATATCTCAAACTACCAATCATGCTAGCAGATTCTTTTTGATTAATCACTTCTTTTTCATTTGTTACAATAAATAAATGTATGCTTGCATCAAAAGGAGTAGCAACATGCTTACAGTCTAGAAAGTTATATTTCTTTAAAATTTTCTCAACATAATCGACTGATCAAGAAAAATGTCATCCTTAGTCTTAGTAATTTTAATTCCCAAAATAAAATTGGCTTTACCAAGATCTTTCATATCAAAGTGGCTATTAAGCATATTTTTAGTCTCATTTATAATATGCAAAGTAGAGCCAAAGATAAGTAGATCATCCACATATAGGCTAATAATCACATGTGCATTCTCACAAGCTTTATAATATATGCACTTATCACATTCATTAGTCTTATAGTCATTCTTAAGCATGCAAGAATCAAAGTTCTAATGCCACTGTTTAGGAGCTTGATTTAAACCATAAAGGGATTTAGTAAGCTTACACACCTTGCTTTTTTGGCCAGGCTCCACAAAGCCCTCGGGTTAGTCCATGTAAATCTTCTTATCTAGCTCTCCATTTAAAATCCTGTTTTCACATCCATTTGATGAATTTTTAAATCATGAATTGCAGCCACTGCTATCAACAGTCTAATGGATCTAACTCTAGTAACTAGAGAAAAAGTATCAAAGAAATCAAGATCAACTTATTGCTTAAAACCTTTAGTGACAAACCTCACTTTATATTTACATATAGTTTCATCCGATTTAAGTTTTTTACGAAGGACCCATTTATACCCAATAGTTTTATAACCTGGAGGTAAATCCACTAGCTTCCATGTTTTATTTAAAAGTAGTGAATCTATCTCATCATTTACAGCCTCTCTCCAGAAAATAACATCAGGTGATGATAAAGCTTCTTACACTGTAAAAGGAATTTCTTCCATATTGTAAAGATAATAATCAAGGCCAAAATCTTTTTCAACTATAGCTCATTTATTCCTTCTTGGTTGGATTTGAGAATTTTCTTGTTCTTGAAAAACTTGAGATGGAGTAGAAGAGCTAGGCATGGATAAAATATTTTTCAAAATTATTTGACCCCTACTATTTTTAGATTTGAAAGGAAATTTATTTTCATGAAAAATAGCATCACCTGATTCAAAAATAATATTATTTTCGATATCAAAAAATCTATAGGCTGTACTGTTCAACGCATATCCAAGAAAAGCACAGGTGGTAGCTCGGTCACCTAATTTAGGTCGTTTAGGATTTGCAAGCCTCACAAAATCTAAACAACTCTAATTCCTCAAATAACCTAGATTTGGTTTATGTTCTCGCCACAACTCATAAGGTACAATTTTAGTCTTTTTGTGTGATACTCTATTTATCACATGGTAAGCTGTCAAAATAGCCCCGCCCCAAAGATTTAAGGGAGCATCTGAATCAATAAGCACAGTATTCATCAAGTCAATTAACGTTCTATTTTTTCTTTCAGCTACGCCATTAGATGAAGGTGAATATGGTGGAGTAGTCTCATGAATAATTTCCAAAGACTGAACAAAATAGTTAAATCCAAGAGATTCATACTCCCGGCCTTAATCGTTTCTAATTCTCTTCATCTTTTTACCGAATTGATTTTCCACTTCAAAAAGGAATTCTTTAAATTTCTCAAAAGCATCACTTTTCTTTTTTAATAACTATATGTTTGTGTGTTTTGAAAAATCATCAATAAAAGTGATAAAATATCGGTTACCACCACAAGTTAAAATTCATTCAAACTCACACAAATTAGTATGAAATAATTTTAGTAATTCGGTATTTTTCTCAATATTTTTATGAGGCCTCTTGGTAATTTTTTCTTTATTGTAAACTTCACATTTCTCAAAAAAAAAAAAAAAAATTCACTTTAGGAATTAATCCTAAACTACTCATGATTCCCACATATTTACTGTTAATATGACACAAGTAAGCATGTCAACAATTAATAGAAGGCAACATATAAATTAAACAAAATTTACCTTTGTAGTGGAATTATCATTACCCTTTTGTGTTATTAATGCATCATGTCCTCTAGCCTCCTTTTTTACTCGGATCCGAGTGATCAACGCCGGTAAGGAAGTCTCATTTTATTTGTGGCGCATGCTCTTTTGGATTTCTCTCCAAGATGGTGGTAACTTGTCAACAAGTCCTGCAACTACCAAGTTGTCACCAATATTGATGCTTTCAGATCTTACTTCTGCAACTATCATTTGAAAATCTTGTGCTTGCTCTACAACGGATTTTCCATCCACCATTTGGAAACAAAAAAAAGCGGCTAACTGCATATTTTTTTGCTCCTGCCTCTTTAGTATCATCCTTAGTTTGTAAAGCTTTCCAAATTTTCTTTACGGAAGTGTAAGTGGTGTCATAGTAATCATAAAATTAATCAGTAAGGCAATTTAAGAAATAAAAATAATATTTATACTCATCTATATTGTAAGAAGCCACTTTTGCTTTATGTGCCTTGTAGTCTTCATCATTCATCTCCTCGGTTGGAATTTTGTTTGGGTTCTTCTCGTTAAGAACATAAGCAACTTTTAAAAGGCTGATATAAAAAAAGAACTTTTCATTTCTACCTCTTAAAATGAACTCCCTTGAACTTGAAAGGCTTGTTGAGATCTCCAATTCCGTCATTGATTTTTCTGGTACTTATTCCATTTTTTATCTCCTTAAAATTGTTGGTGAAAATACTAGAAAAATTATATTTTATTGATAAATAATACAAAGAACATGACATACAAATAGATTAGGCTGAGGCACGAATATCTCGTTTTCTTTAAGGAGATCAAGCCCACTGGGGTAGGAAGAACCCAAATACCGATGCAGCAGTCACTAAACTATGACTTGTCCCCTCTAGGATACAACAACCCGACTGCTTGTTGTATGGTTTTGGCCAACTCTGCACAAGATAGTGAACCCAAAACTCCACCAAGAAAAATACCCTTCTTCGGTTAGTAATCTCTCAAATGTAAAAAATAATTGGTATGAAAAAGAGTAGATGAGATGAACTATTTATAGGCTACTAGGACCTTACAATTTACACCAAAAAATGATAATGACCATTAAACTAAAGAAAATGGAGAGTCTCTAAATATTAACTCACCACCAAGTCCATGAACTTCCAATTGATCTCCATTCATGAACAAAACAAAAGGTCACCAAAAAACAATAAATCTCCATTCACCAAACAAAATGAGATTCATGAATAAGACAAAATAAGATTCATTAACAAGACCAAAAAATTCATAATAAATAAATAAATAAATAAAATATATTAAAATGGTCTCACATAGCTAGATAGATAGATGTGCCTAGTCAAAAGTGTAATTAACTCTTTAAAAAAAAAAAGATAGAGGGAGAGAGAGAGAGAGAGAGAGAGAGAGAGAGAAAAAATGAACCATCTATTTTTTGATCCAAGCCAAGATAAGCCCATCATGTGTTTAGGCCAGAAGAAGCCCAACAAACTCAGAATTTTGAAACCCCAAAACAATACTGAAGAAGTAAAAGATAGAACTTAACTTGGCTATTTTCAGTACCATCGTTTCTTCTCTCTCTGTAGCCTTACATCGTTGGATTGGACCCCTCTCTATCTTTTTCTCTCTTTTGTCTCTATCTGTGATCAGAATCGAGACTACAATCGTTGTCGATCTAGCTATCTCCAGCAACGACGCCCCTGTGAGTTTTAAAATTTTAGAAATGAAATTTTTTTAAATTCACGTTATTTATTTTACCTAAAGTAAAACGCTCCTTATGGACTCGTCTTTTTCTGCGCCCCGCCTTTCGAAAAGGGTTTGAAAAGAAGGCCTCATAGTTCAGACTCCCGCGGTTCTGAATCTAGTCTCACAAGTGCAATGTAAAACTGATAATCACCAAATAGTCCAAATCTGGCAAATCTTTTTGAAAAATTGATTTTAAATCAAAATAATGCCAAAATTGGACTGCTTTGCTAGATACAGAGTCGCTACCTAAATATTTTATTTTTGGAAAAATTTAGGAAACCCTGACTCGTGCCAAAGGCCATGTGTCCGTCATCACTAAAATTGCCTCAGCTCAGGAACTTGGGTACAAGAGGGGAAGGTCCTGAAATGAGCACTCCTGTTCGCCCGATCAAAGGATCGACCTCTACTAATCATGATATGATGTTTTATAAACATTACGTAATCTTATTCCGGTTATTAAACTAGATTTACTATGTGACGCACGCAAGCAAGTATAGACTAGTCGCAAGACTTAGAACAATTCAACTCATGCTTGTTTGCAAAAATTGTTTGAATTTGCCACCCTCAAATGGGCTTAAAAAAATGCAGATGTGCCACCAAACGTAGTGGGCTTAAAACATGATTTTTTCATGATAAAGTGGGCTTAAAACTTATATTCGTTGAATCGTTCCAATTCAAACAACAAACCTTCATCCAAAGGCATCCATGCAGTTTAGCAAGTAAGCACATAGTCTCATGGCAAGCATGCTAATCATATCAATATGGCAATGACACTCATGCAAGTATGCTAAAGCATAAAGACTTACCGAGTACTCCAAGCCAAAACAAAAACTAGTTAGAAAGATGCATGATCCTAACTATGTTAAATGATTAATGCAATACATGCAATATGCAATTAAATAGGCTCAGCTACTTAATCATGGTATTTGCAACACTTTTATAACATGTTTTGAAACACGTATTCAAAGAAGTATTGAAATTGCAATGCAGTTTGAATGATGCGCCGAGCCTCGGTGCATACAAGACAAATGAATGAATGCAAACATGCAAGCATAAGGTATGCTAATTGAAATATGCTCCTAATCTAACCATCAAAAGCAGTTAAGGGAGAAAGACGTGAGGTTGGAAGACATACACACACGCACACACACTTATTTACAATATTACGCCCTCGCGAAGGAGGGTCCGAATGAATAAGCTAACTAGCTACGCTAATTAAGCTAACTATTACAAAACGAATTAATTAACTATTCTAGTTAACTAATTATTATAACAATTGAAACGAATTTAACTAACTTATTCTAAGCTAATTAAATATTACAAAACGAAGTAATTAGCTAAATACTAAGCTAATTAAGTACAAAGCAACTAAACTAATTAATTAGCTACCACTAACTGATAAAGCAATTAAACAGCTTCGAGGAAGTAAGGGATGCATGCATGCTCGGTTGGTTTCCTTCCGAAAATGCCACTGCCTCACTGCTTTAAGGCTCTGTTTGCACATTTGAACACCAAAAAAGCTACCAACTTCTAGAACCCCTCTGTTTCACCTCAAGAACGCACTGAGCAACTTTCTTCATTGATGGCCGGTCGCCTACTAATGGTGGCCGTCAGCTACCATTGGTGGCTGGTCGGCTACGGTTAGTAGCCGTCGGTTACCCCTGCCCCGAACTTCCTTTTTTGCTACAACAGACAGCAAACATAGGCAAAACAGTGTATTCTCAAGGTTTGTCTATACTGTTACTCTCCTTATCATCACACAAGCTCAAAGGAGTAAAACTCTCGGCCCTCAAACCATCAACCAAGCATTTTCCATGCATGATGCCTAAGGAACCAAGCTTGTGCAAGTTGATGAGTGCAAAACAAGACTCAAAAAGATCACCACCCTATCATGCATGATTGAGGGTGATGGTGACCAAGGAAAGTGGTATATTTCATCACTTTTGAGTATGAAATGTTCCATTTTTCTTGTGTTCGAATTAACGTCCTTTTCGAGCACATGCAATGCAACACGAAAGATGCTTATCTTTCCTCTTTTACTGTTCATTTTGTTTACTCATTTTACATTACCGATTCATTCTTTAGTCGATTAAGTCCATTGGTGAGTGTTTTCTAAAGCAAAAGAAGTGTTAACCAAGGGGTAGTTCAAGGCATGAGGGAAGCTTCATGCCGTTGGTAATGAACCCTCAAAGGAGGATTAAACCATTAAGCATGAGCCTCAACCTCAAGCTTAAACAACCCTAAGGTTGAAACAACCCTCAAAGTGAATGAAAAAGTGAAGCAAAGAGGGAGGTTGCAGAGATGTCAAGTGCTGGAATTAGGCTTGAAAAAAGCATTAAAACATGTAACCAAGACACACAAATAATGCTCAAAGCCTAAAAACACTAAGCTAATGAAAGAAATTGCACCACAACTATACAAAACAAAGCTCAAATGACCCAAACAGCCCAAAACAGAGCTAAAGCAGATCAAAATAGAGGGGAAAACATGCTGGACTAAAGCTAAGTTAGGCTAGAAAAGCATGCTAACATACAAGGCTAACTAGGCATGCAAGCAAGACACAAGGAGGGGAGGCTACCCCCTCCAATTTTGGACTTCAAAACAAGGTTTTTACCACTGAAATACTTCTAAAAATCAGTGATTAAAAGGCCCAAAAAAATTGGTTTAAAAGTGATAAGAAATGGCACAAAAACTTAACAAACAAAGAGACAAGAAGGGTGGACTATCCCTTAACACAAAGTAACCTCAAACAACCATTTTTAGGTCATAAAAATAGAGGTTTTCGCAGTTGAAAATCAGGCCAAAAACAGTAAAAAAAGATGGTAAAAAAAGTTATACAAAACATGTTTAAAATGTGAGTCTTATACCTCTTGAAGCACAACACAATTTTAGGCAACAAAACCAAGCAAAATCACTTTCAAGAGCTCCAAGAAGACCTCCTAGAATCTCAGCTCAAAGATAACCAACTTTGATCAAGGATGTCTAGGCAAAGGAGAAGTGTATCTCTACTTATATACATAAAAGGACAAGAGATAGAGAAATCTAGAGAGAGAGGATTGTATAGAGAGAGGCTCTCAAAATTTCTTCAACCTTGAAAACAATAGAGAAGGGCCTCTATATATAGAAATATATGAGCCTTGGTCGAAAATATCTCAAAACAGACAGTTAGAACATTGTGCAAACAGTTGGAGGAAAATATCTGCAAAATCTGAGCTTTGTTTACACCAGTGGCCGACCAGCCATCACTGATAGCCGACGGCCATCATTGATGGCCGGAAAACCTCACCCCTGGCTGGTAGGCCACCACCGGTGGCCGACCACAAAAACCTGTTTTTCGAGCCCGACTTCAAATGGGCATATCTCCTTCATCCAGAGTCATTTGCAGGTCATTCTTGTATCTAAATTGAAGCCCCATAAGTCTTATTTCCAATGGTGGCAGCCTCACATCAAAATTCTAAGTGTGCAAAAAGATATATCTCTTTAGTGAAGGTTTCTCAATTTTGGCTTAACCGGATTGATGCCCAACTTCTTCCAAACTAGTTTTCTTCTCTCCCTCTAATTTTCTTCAAATCCAAACCTCTAAATAAGGTGTTTTGAAATATTTTTTTGAAGAGTTCACATCTCTTTCATTCATTTCCACTATTTCCTTGCTCGGTTTACCGAAAAGCACAACATTTAACAAAATGCGAGCCTTGAAACATCGTAGAAACTTTTTTCAAAAATATTTTGAAAGAGAGGATTTTAAGGTCTAAAAATCATTTTGGTCAAAATAGTTTTGGTCCAAAATGGGGTGTGAGGTTGGGATTTGACCCTCTCCTTGCCGAAGAAATCGAACATTTGCACAACATAGCCTTCGTCCTCGATTAATCAACCTGAAGCACCTAAGTCTTAAGGGCGGTCAAAAATGGGGTGTCTACACTCGTTCTTCTCCTCGACTCATAGTCATCCTCTCATACACTATCGTTATGGCTGTCTTCGTCCTCTACTGCGGGCCTATTCTCATCGCCGTCAACTAGCACTACCAACGCTGTCCACCACGTTAGCTCTCATTGGTATCCCCTCATCTCTCTCTATATACACCACCATCACGACTGTCGTCATCCACTACTGCAGGCCGATTGGCCATTTCTGTCAATCTGAACCACCACCGGCGTCCTCATTTACCACCGTAGTTTTCACAAGTATCATTGTATTTCTAATAAGAAGACAGAGTAATGAGAAGTAAGGGGGAGAGAGAGAGAGAGAGAGAGAGAGGTGTGGACGTGGGTTTGAGAGAAGCGTGGACGTAGACGTAGGTTTAAGAGAAGCATGGAAAAGGGAGAGACAAAGAGAGAGAGATGACTTTGAAAGAGAGAGCATTGTGGGTTAACACGTGGACGTGAGGAAGATGTTTATGGGTGGAAATCTGAAATCCGTAGATTGGTTCATATATTTTTGAACATTGGATGTTGTTATTAAAAGTCATCTCAGTTGCTCAAATGTTATAGTAAGACAAATGTATATAAAACAAATTCAAAAACCCTTCTGTCTTATTATATAAATTTTATTCACATTTCACTTATCTTTTCTTTTTTCCTTTTTCCTTTTTCCTTTTTCCTTTTCCTTTTTCCTTTTCAAATCTCTTTCCAAATTCCCCATTCATTTTCTCTTTCTAAATTCATTTCCAAATTTCCTAACCGAAAACAGCATAAATGATCCTACTGCACCATGGACAAATTCAATTACAAGCTTTGGTAAAAAGAGAGAACATTCAATTTTTTTGTTGTGAAATGGCCACCAATGGATCCCATGGTTCCGCATGACGTACTTCGATGTAGGTGCGCCAACTACATCAACAAGAATTTATAATAATGTTATGTTTGGTTGGGGATTTAAGAAGGGATTGAGAAAGAGGAAAGGGAAAATGTGTGTAAAATAAGGTGAAATATAATCATATTTTATTCACATTTCACTTATATTTTTCTTTTTCCTTTACAAATCCCTTCTCGAATCCTCCAACAAACACAGTGTAAGTATATTGAATTTTTGTATTTGTAATTCAGCAAACTGGAAAGGAGATTTATAGAGCAAAAAAGATAATAGAGTTGGAACAAATTAAAAAATGTTCCCATTTGTCGCTAAAAAAGAGGCTGCACGTACCCTTGGATGTTTGGTTACAACCTAATTTTCTTTGTTTATTTCTTCCCAATTTACTTTATTATTTTTTATTTTTTTTTTCTTTTTGTAGTTTGCCGATCCACATTGACACACCACATGAGGTATTATTACAAGATTAGTAGTTTGAGGGAATCAAGACAAAGGATAAGAAAATTTTAAAGTCAGTCGGTATAGCAACAACAACTTCAGATGTATTCTCTGAAGTGAAGAAGCAAGATGCAACTGTGACAATTCAAACAGTACATGGTGTTGAGTTTTTCAGATTTAATTCTTCCTTAACAGCGGGAGTGAGTGAGTTGAAGAATGAACTAAAAATAAGATTTGGCAAAGAGAATGATTCATTCAGCATTAAGTATGAAGGTGATGAAGGTGATTTGATTACAATTGCGTTTGATGCGGACTTGATACCATTGGTTTATACAGGAAAAAAATTGATCAAGTTAAAGATCTTTGATAAAATGTAAGTCTCTCATCTTTGATCAGGTTAGAATCTCTCTAACTCTTCTGGTGGTTTTGGGGCTGCATATGATTGGTCGTACCTCCAGTGCCAAGTTAGTTGGGATGTGTTGTATTGACAATGATGCAATTCCCCTAAGCATCTTGGTGTCTTTCTTCCTCTTTATTAATAAAATTTTCTTTGACGGCCGTTCAAAAAAAAAGAAGAGAGTCTATTATGGTAACTCCGTTGTGAATAAAAGGGAGTCTATGATTTTTCCTGGTAACCATATTATGTCATTATGATAACTCCGTTATGAATGACGGGGAGTATAATTTTTGAAAAATATTATAGGTCCCAAATTTTCTATTAAATAAATAACCAAATGTCTCATATGGGTGTAGGGTTCACAAAATTGCAGACCCCACACTCATGTGAGACATTTGATAATTTATTTGATAGAAAATTCAGCATCCCTACCATTACCCATGATTTTTCCTGGTAACCATATATGTCTTATTTAGGCTAATCTCTTACTTTTTTTCTTGTGGTAGTGCTATAAAAATGTACTCTATAGCTTATTAATGAGAGTATCTTATAAACGGCTACGCATATCCTTCACTGAGCTATGTATGTCCTTTGATTTTTTAGTATGAATGTATATTCTCAGTGACAAAAGAATTATATTATGCTGCCGCATTAGATCGTATTGACAGATTTAATAATCTGTTGTGCATTTTTTATGATTGTCATCTAGGAACTTAATGATTCTTCATGTTGGCAATTCTTAGGCCCTACAAACTTCAAAGTTCTATGATGCTAGCTTGGATTTTTTGCTATTAAGAATCCTTATTTTTACCTCTCTTTGTTGTTGTCATTTAATTTAATTTAATTTTTTTTATACACCTAATACGAATGGGCTAGCTTCCATCAACTAAACAAACCTTAAAACTCATCTTAATCTAATTTAATGTGGAAAATTGGGATTCTATTATCAGGATAAATATTTGACAGTTTGTCATTTTGGGAGAAAAATGATGAAATCTACCACAAAATATCTTCCATGTTAGTAGACACCCATTTCTACTTAACCAAAATATCAATGGAAGAGATCAAGAAGCCAAGTTAGTAAATTCAACTCATTTAGCATTTCAGATAGCAGCGCCGTTCAAGTTGTACATGTAACACCAAAGTCTTTCATAAAGACTTCACCAGATAGATGAACTCCCAGTGCAAAGTGAATATCAAAATATTGTATTTTCATCCAACTAACAGTCATAGAAGAGGTCATTGGAAACTAATATTTCATGACTGTCAAGCCAAAATTAGAGAAGATATTAATGTAGCCATGTTTGTTCTTCAACCCAAAAAAAATAATTGTGAAGATCATGCCTCATATCCCCATATAGAATACTATATTACATGACTACAACCGTGAGAGCACTTAAAGATCTCTTTTCATCACCCAAAAGAATAAATAGTATCAGAATATCATAGATCAACTAACCATAAGAACAAAAGATGCAACTTCTACTAAACATACATACAAATCTCTATTGATCAGAAGAATATTATTAACACTCCCATTGTAAAGCATCTAGTAGCCACCCAAGGGCTCAAATGTTCACCTGTTTCAAGTATCAACATTAGTCATCAAAGAGGTATTTCTGCTTTTGTGGCTTGAGAAGACCTAAATATTACTCAAACTCGCAACTTTTAGTGAAGAAAAAGCAAGCGAATGTAAGAGTTGGAGATGAAAAAAAATATAGAAAGTAGGTTGTGAGAATAACTTTTACAAAAAGTTCTAGCAACATCAAAGTTTGTCTCGTTAAAGTTGACGTGTGTGCAATCTTGTAACATATTACAATGAAAGAGCTTCTTCCAGCCATTTTAACATTAATATGATTACAAGAATATCCAAGATTCTTATGAATAAAAGGTATCCACATATATTTTTATCAGTTCTCATCATTTCAACCATTTTTAACAATTCCCATCTTAGAAACAAAATGAAAAGAATAAAACAAAATCAAAGAAACACAAAGTAGACAATTCAGTTGGAGTATGGTTATAGACTGGCACTTTCACATTTCAAATGTTTACCATAGAGAATCTTAACCATTCAGATCATCATATACATGAGAATCAAGCTTCCTGTCATCTATTGGGCGGACATGGCACAAGCCTCATAGGATTGATTTTCTCCCTAATTCCCCAAGACATGGGCCCACATCTGCCACAAAACAACTTCCATGCCTAATGATAAGAAAATCAAACTTTGATCCCTTTTTGTTCAAATTTCCCAACCAACCTATAGTTTGGTTATCTTTAAAATATCAAGACATTCCCCAACATCATCATATATTTCATGTTCAAAATTGAAAACATAGGAACTTGGACAATAGGAATGCCATGCCTATTTATTAAGTATTGAAATCAAAATATAGGATCATTGGTGGCGACACGACCTGGGACTGAATACAGTCTTCATCCAAGTTGGGGAGATATGGGCAAAAGGTGGGCCACTCCCTTTCGTGTAGCTCATTACGATTGAAGCCACTCCATCACCCTTCTTCCACAATGAAAAGGAAAAAAAAAAAAAAAATAGAAAACAGTCTTCCACAATTTGTTTTCACATTCATATAACTTTATACTATAATCAATAATCAGGATAACTGAAAATGAAATATTTTTGTTATGTATATCAACCATAACATATGTGAAAGAAAAAAAACAAACTACACGGTCCCTAAAGTTTGCATTCCATGTCATTTTAGTGCCCAAAGTTTTAATTTTGTCAATTCATTCCTAAACTATGTAATTTGAGTTTGACAACTAGTCGAATTTCAGACATCCTGCCAAAATCATTAACGGAATGATAATAAAACCATAGTGGATTCTCCTACCATTTTCAGACACTCACCATGCATATCAAGGAATGACACAATAGGGTGAAATTCATTAGCATCGACCATTTATGCCTTTTCTTTTTCTTCTTTTTATTTTATTCAGAAACCTTTAAAACATATTACCATACATTGACCATGAGCAATATTATTAAAGCTGGATAAATAATTGTAAGAAGCAATAAAATTTCCAAAAAGGATCCCCGTAATAACTTGTATATCAATTGTTGCTTACTACAGAACGTAACCTGGACCTGCATTATATAGGAAGGGGTGGTGAACCAACCTCAAGTGCTTTGCAGACTTTATCAACTTCAGGAGCATAGTTAATCTTTGGTGAAGTCATTATGAGCTCAAATACACCAATACAGGACTGCCCAGAAGGTTCAAAAACTGGCAAAGCTAAGGATCCCTGAACATTGTAATTCAGAGCATAAGTAAGCCGTGGATACTCTTTACTGGAGTAATATAGCACATTTGAAATCCATTCTGGCATTTTTTGCTGGAAGACACGCCCAGGAAGCCCAAGGGCTCCACCCCTCTCCCCCTCTGCAGAAAACATGTACATCACAGAGGCCATTCTATACTGATAAAGCCCATTACTATGTGGGTCGAGAACAAAGGGTTGCCCAGAAGTTGTGAGTACATATCGATCCCCACTCTTCACAGACGCCCAAACCTGAACTAGAACATTTTGGTCAGTCGATTCTTTGAAACATCGGAGTGCTTGTGCCATCCTTCCCTTGATGGCACAAGACCCATCTGGATAATCTAGTCGTGTCAATCTCAATGGAGGAGGAAGCCTTCTATTATCACCACTTTCAGTCGGACTTTCATTTATCGAATCAGGATTGCCTGTATCTAGTAAAAAATTATCAATTTAATACCAAATAATAAATGGGATAATTCCGCAATCATAAAGGTAATCTAGGCATGTAAATTTAAAGTCAAAGGACTAGTGAAGGGAAAAGGGAAAGCATCTACTAGGGTGTTTCACTTGTTTGGTTGTCTGGAAATTGAAGAAAAAGAAAAGAAAAACAAAATTAAAGCTTCATAGCCACCAACCCCCGACTAATTTCTTTGGTCGCTATTGTGTGTTCCTAAAGAAAAAACTCAAATGAATACACAACTTTACAAAGCTTTCATCAGAGACCAAATTAAGGGAAGTTATAGGTCTCATACTCCAATTTGCTCTTAATTAGTAATAAAGCGACCTATTCAATCAACAAGAGCCACAAAACAACCTAATTACAGTAAATAATAAATAAAGCATTATCGAAAAATCGATTCATACAAAGCAAAAAATGAGCTGAAATTGGACTAAAAAACAATCTAAGAGCATCTCCAACCACATCCTCTTCTCAAGAGGATGAAAATAATATTTTTTATTCAAAAAGTAAATATAAAGGAGGTCACTATTCATTCAAACTCCAACCACAAACCTTCATTTCCTTCATTCAAACTCCAATCAAAAAGTAATTTTTGTTCATTAATAAATATTTAATTTTAAAATTTTTGTAAAATATATTTAATATTATACTCATTTTAAAGGTACGATTTCATACTTTTTATTGATGTCAATTTTATAAAAATTAAATTTACACATTAAAAGTTATTTCGAATATAATAAGAAATATAGAGTGAATAGTATTTTAGAGTCTCCTTCATTTTGTTCATCCTCCCTTCATATTTGAAGAATCAATCCATCTTCCTTCATTTGGGAGGAAGAAATGAAGGATGGGTTGGAGCTCAAAATTAGGAAGGATCCTTCATATTTAAAGTTTTGAAGGATGAGTTGGAGATGCTCAAAGCAATAGAATTTTAGACTAAGCATTCTCAGAACAAAAACAATCGAAAAGACGATGACCCCTGACTAGCGTTGACGTGGTATTTCCGGCGTTATCATCAGGAAAAAACCACATAGAAGAGCAAGGGTCGAAGGGCGGTAGACAAATCAGGGACGTCAGGCTGGAGGAGAAGATCTGATTGAACGACCAGGAACAGTCTAGATCGAGATCGAGATCCATATCCGGCACCATGTGTGGTGGTGGTGTAGTCAGCACTCTTGAATTGGGAGAGAAATTTTGATTTTCTTCCTCTAAGTTAGACATTTTCTCGAATGATTTTCCTAGGTGTTAGAATGGTTAAATGAAAAGTGGGAATTGTGTATTGTATTATATTGAATTGAATCATATATAACAGGAGGCACTTGTATAAATAGGTTTCTTTTAGATAAGTATAGAAGGAAATAGAGATAAAGAGAGATAGAGATATAAGAAGATAGAGATAGAGATAGAGATAGAGTTAGAGATAGAAATAAGATATATCTACAATACGGATAGATAAGTATAAAGCTAATATATATATATATATATATAACTAATATACATTAACAGTCCCCCCAAACTCAAGGTGGATAAGCACAACCAACTTGAGTTTGGAAACTAGATCACTGAAACAGCTAGGAGGATGAGCCTTGGTGAAAATATCAGCAGGTTGATCGGTAAAAGAAATAGGGAGAAGATGAACAGTGCCACGTGTAACATGCTGTTGAATGAAATGACAATCAATCTCAGTATGTTTGATGCGATCATGGAAGACATCATTAGGAACAATCTAAATGGCACTCTAGTTGTCACAATAGAGAGAGGTAGCACCAAGGGAAGAAACACCCATATCAGCAAGGAGCTAGTAAAACCACAAGAGTTCCTGAGTAGTGTTAGCAATAGAGCGGTATTCAGTGTACTAGAGCAAGCAGTGAGGATTGTTTATTATTGCGCCAAGTAAGAAAAGAATCACCTAAGAAGCAACAGAAACTCGTGGTGGAGTGTCGATCAGTAGGATCCCCAACCCAATCAGCATTAGAAAAGGCATGAAGCTCGAGAGAAGAGTGAGCATGGTAGTGGAGTCCATTGAACATAGTGCCTTTTGAGGTAGCGAAGTATGCGAAGTAGAGTAGTATAATACAGGGTGTAGGGAGCCGACCTGTACTGACTAACAAGATGGACAACATAGACAATGTCAGAACAAGTCACAGTGAGATAAACAAAGCTACTTACCAGTTGGCAATAAAGAGTAGCATCAGAGAGAAGATCCCCGTCTAGAGGAGTGAGACAAGTCTAAGGATCAACGGGAATAGAGGTAGTCTTGCAATCGATAAGACCAGCACGTGCCAGAAGATTGGATGCATATTTGGCTTGTGTCAAATAATAACCAGTGGAATCATTAGAGATTTCAAGCCCTAAGAAATAATTAAGAGTTCTAAGGTCCTTCATCTCAAACTGCCGATTGAGAAATTGTTTGAGGCTAAGAATACCAGCAACATCATCACCGGTGATAATCATATCATCCACATGAAGAAGAAGAAGAGTGGTGCCATTAGGAGTGGTCCAAACAAATAAAGCGGAGTCATATGAGCTAGAGGTGAAGCCGAAGTCGTGGATGGTGGAACTGAATTTAGCAAACCAAGCTCGTTGGGCTTGCTTGAGACCATAGAGAGCAAGTTATAGTTTGCAAACCTTATGAGCCAAATAAGTAGACTCAAAGGGGAGGTTGCATGTAGACTTCCTCAAGAAGATCACCATTGAGGAAGGCATTTTTGACATCCATCTGAAAGAGATCCCAGTGGCGAGTAGCGGCAACAACAAGTAAACTACGCATAGAGGTAAGCTGAGCAACCGGAGTGAAAGTCTCCTCATAATCAATGCCATATTCCTGGGTGAAGCCTTTTGTAACAAGACGGGCTTTGTAGCGCTCAATAGAGCCATCAGAATGGGTCTTGATTTTGTATACCTATTTGCAACCAATTGCAGTCTTTCCAGGAGGAAGATCAATAACATCCCAGGTATGAGTTTTGTCTAAAGCCTGTAATTCATCAGTCACAGCTTGCTGCCAAAAAGGATTAGTATAAGCCTTATGATATGAGGTAGGTTCATAAATAGAAAAGGCAATAGACTTGACAATATGAACACGAAGATGAACAGGTGGTTGAGTTACTCGATGTGGACGACCGGTGGGAGGAAGATCTGGTAGGGTGATAAGAGACTTAACGGGATTATCACAGGAAGCAGTAGGGACATGATCAGGTATAGGCAAAGGCGTCTCTAGAGAGGAGGAACCTGCATCAAAGGCATTAGAGAGGAGATCGATAAAAGGATTAGTAAACAGAATGGAAGTAGAAGATGATGATAAGTGGAACGAGAATAAGGATGAAAACATTTTATGCTCCCAGAAAACCACATGTCGAGTGACACAAAGACGTTTAGAGATGGGACCCCAGCAACGATGGCCTTTATGTTCAATCCCATACCCAAGAAAGCAACAAAGATGAGAACAGGGTTCATGAGACGCCCCAAAATTTAAGGACATCATAATAAGATTTAGAAACTTAAAATCAATATTGCCACCAATATTACTAACATCCATTAATTAATAACCCATAATTTAGAGTTCTTACATCACAACTTAGTCTTCGTACATAACAGAAATGACATGAATATAAAAAGAAAACTAGAGAAAAACTAGAAATTTTAGGAAATGGTTCATAGAACTTGGGCACTCTTCAAGCTAACCAAGGCTGAGTATCGCCTTGCAAGGCCTCGGTGTTTCCTTCGGTTTCTTCGGTACCAGGCATAAAATGTCAGCGCAACGGGAATGCTAGTGAGCGACGAGCTCAATAAGATACTACAACCTGAAAATACCCACCCTGATAATAATACTCACAATTTATGAATAATGTGTAGTAACAGAATAACCAGTAACATTTAATAAGCATGAAATAAATGTTATCAGTTGAAATAATAACAATAAATAATAATAAATCAAATAAAAAAAAAATTATAACAAACGGAAGCAGTATTTCATCATAAGGAATATGCCCACTTTTCTTTTTAAATTTTCATAGATTTAGTTTATCAGATAAATTTAAGTAACTCCCCACGGAGCAGTATTTCCACTCAATCACTAAGCAATGACCACGGGCAATTCTGACTCCCCCTTGGTCAAATATTCAAATGTTACTTACTGTAACTACTAATGATACCCACGCACCAAGGTTACATACTCGAGTCGTGACATCACGGTCTGCCCTAAGGGAATGGTCTATGTTGTGACACTCACACCACCAACCTTATATCGCCTACACCGATAAGAGCCGAAATACCTTCCCGTGCCATGTTAGGGTTCGCCACTCACTTGCGCAAGATTCTAAATCGGACTCACCCCATCACTTTAAAATTTTAATGTATCATTGGTTAAATTTCGTGTTTCTTTACTTGTTGAGATATTCAAAATAATTCAACATTTAATTACCAATAATGTTATACCAACTCATTAAAATCCGAACATAAAATATTACACATGTCACACAATAATAAAAAATTATACAAAATTTAAATAAACAATTTATTTAAACCATGGTATGAAATAATAATTTAGATACAAAAAAAGAAGAAGAAAGAAATCATAATTACACACATGCATAGACTTTTAATCTATAAGATTAGACTAGCACAATATTAAATAAACCACAATACACCCATACATGGATTACTAATTTACAATATTTGATGAATTAGACCAACACAATAACTGATTTTTATCCAAATAAATAATTGAAGTGATGATCTTAAATCTGTCCAGAAATTTTCAGGTTATACCTTAGGTAATAAACATTACAAATAAATTATTTATATAGTTCTAAAATTCGTGAAAATGTACAGAATATTCAATAAATGTGTTTAGATCATTTTTCAGAAAGAATTTCCCAAAAATAAGTTATAAATAAACAATTGAAGAGATAATTTTTGATTCCTCCTTAATCTGTCAAAATTTTCAGAATGTATATCTGGCAAATAAAATTATAAATAAATTACTTATACAACTTTAAAATTCATATAAGTCTACAGAATACTTAATAAATATGTTATGGTCATTTTTCAGAAGGCATTTTCCAAAAATAAATTATAAATAATTCTTAAAAATTCCAAGAGTGTTTATGACACAGATTTATCACATTTTATTAAATTAATTCCATACTTAAATTTATAAATCAATTCCATGATCTAAAAATTTATTATGAAACTAAACTTATCAAATTTCATTTTTTGCTTAGAAATTATTAGATTTGGTTTAATAATAATCCGAGATTACTGAAGGCCTGCTTAACAGTAATACAGTAATACAGAGTACAGGGGCTGGCGGAAGCCAATACAGTAAATAAACAGTGTCCAACGAGCTGTGACAGTCGGTATGCCAAAAAAACTTTTCATTCAACTATATATATATACACAGTCAGACCAAACAGTATGTACATAAAAACAATCATTCAGTTCAGGGACCTAATCCCTATTAAACAGTACCGTACAGTACAATAAACAAAACAGTTACAGAGACAGAAGGGGGAACAAAAACACCCCGAAGCCGTAGCTTGACAGGCTCGGAACCTCGCATTGAGGCACATAGGTTGGCTCGACAAAACTGGAGTTTACCCCGATGCTCCTAGCTGCGGTCTGGTGCCTGTACACCTACATATATATATGAGCAGTGAGCTAAAGCCCAGTGAATAACACAATGTGTAAAGGGGTTAAGAATGAATGTCCTTACAGTAATGAAAACGGTCTATTAAATCAGTATTTCAGTCGTTCAATCAGTACAGTCATATGTGGTACATCCACTAGCATAGCAGTACAGTAAATAGTAGGTCTTAAAAGACCGAGCAGTAAATGATGGCCATCAGTCAGTAACAGTAGTGGTTCTAACAAGGGAACCGACAGAGATCTCTGTAACAGTAACAGTAAACAGTAGTTGCTAAGGATGCCACAATACAGTTCAGAATATAGGACATACATTCATTCAATTAACAGTAATAGTTCAGAAAGCAGTACAGTTCAATCGTTCAGAAGATAATCATTTTGAACATATCTTTACACAGTTGTTACTCACAGAGTTCTGGGCTACAGTAAAGCTAGAGCGCGTCCCCAGTCGCTAACCCTACACAGTTACAGATTGAACACACACTAAGCTACACAGTTGGGAAAGATAATAACTTAATCCCTAATTTGCCTCGGTGTGGTTCTACATCTATATCCTCATTAAGATGTTTTAAACTAGGTCTAGGAAAGCCTAGGATGGGATGAGGATGCAAAGATGCACTTTAAAAGCATTTTCAGACTTTTCAGAAAACAGGGGTCACGCTCGAGCGTATGTTACTCCGCTCGAGCGGACATACAGACAAAGGTTTCCGTTCGAGCGTAGACTTACCTGCTCGAGCGTTCTGCAAAACAGTCAAAAGTGCTGGATAGGCGAAAATCATGCTCGATTGGGCGCTCGACACCCGCTTGAGCATGAGACACAATGTCTCGCTCGAGCGTCAATTATTCCGCTCGAGCGGACTTTAAAACAGAACAAAATGCTGGGAGCACGATTTCCACGCTCGAGCGCCAGTTACCCCGCTCGAGCGTGAGTCCAAATTTTGGAAATTCTAGATTTGAACCTCAAGCTCAAAACCAAGTTTTAAACCATAAATTTCGATCCTCTTGGGCCAATTTTCTAGAAAACACATCAAAACTCATACTTTAACATGATTCAAAGCTCAATTTGTAAAATCAAAGCCCAAGGGTAGTTCAAATAAATCCAATTCAAACCAATTTCCATAAATATGAAGAACATGCAAACATGCATGAATTTAAACACCTCAAAGCTTCAAATGCTAGCTCAATTGAGCCAATTCTTTCTAAAAGCATGATGAAATCATGGTTCATGCTCAAAACATGGACATGCATGTGACAATTAAAATTCATCAATACAACCATGCATGCATGAACTAAGTTATAATTCAAAATGTGAAGCTATTTCATGACTTAATCCACTAAATTTGACAAGAATCATGTAAGAACAAGTTCAATTCACAAACAAGAGGGTAATTATACTACCTTAGGTCTAGGATGCAAGATATACAAGCTCAAATGTGCACTCAATCCTTCAATTTCCAAGCAAAATTCAAGATGAAGCTAAGTTACTCCACCTCTCTCTCTCAGTCGGTTTTGTGTCACTCAATGGCTGATGAATTGTGTTGTTTCTAATGTAATAAGGCTTCAAAAGATATTAGGTAGTAGTCCACTCAATGGTCTAATGGTAAATAAGTCCAACTCTATTAATTTGGCTTAATTTACTCTAATTTAATCATACCAAATCAGTTATTAGATAAATATGCCATACATTCACATTAATTCTAACGACCATAGAACATCAATCAATTTTAGATTCGGCTGCCGATAAGGCCTTCAATTCGCAAATTAACCATAAAAACACGAACAAATCAATTAACAAGCAACAGATAAAAATGCATTTAGACAGATACAGTCAATCAATCAGTTTCAGATTTCAGTCAGTTAGTTCAGTATTTCAATCAGTTCAATTACTTCAGTTATCAGTCACAATCAGTCTCAGTTTAGCAGTAATCAGTGGTTAATCGGTAAACAGTGACGAGGGTTGTTACAGTCTCCCCTCCTTAAAAAGAGTTTAGTCCTCTAAACTTGAGTTACCTTCGTTTTGGAAGAAAACAGGATTCAGTGGAAACAGTTCAGGATATCTTTTAGCCATGTCATCTTCCTTCTCCCAAGTGGCATACACGCCACCATGGTTTTGCCAGTCAACTTTCACTAACGGGATCTCTTTGTTTCTCAATTTCTTGATCCGTCTATATACAATTTGAATAGGCCGTTCCTCGTAAGTGTAGTTGTCACTCAGCACTACACGAGTAGGCTCTATCACATGGAAGGGATCCCGGAGGTAGTCCCTCAACATAGAAATGTGGAAGACGTTGTGCATATGCTCCATTTTAGGAGGAAGCGCAACTTGATACGCCACCGGATTGACTTTCTCAATAATCTCATATGGTCCGACGTATCTCGGCGCTAATTTGCCTTTGACTCCAAAACGAGTCTGGCCTTTCATCTGTGTCACTTTCTCAAACACGTGATCACCCACTTCATATTCTCTATCCCGTCTTCTGACATCAGCATAACTTTTCTGTCTGCTCTGAGTGGTTTTCAATCTCTATTGTATCAGTTTCACTTTCTCAGTTGTTTCGTATACAATCTCGGGCCCAAGCAAAGGCCCATCTCCAACTTTTGTCCAGCAAATCGAAGATCTGCATTTTCTGCCATACAATGCCTCGAAAGGCGCCATACCAATACTTGAATAGTAGCTGTTATTGTAGGCGAATTCAGCCAATGGCAAATGGCTTTCCCAGTTTCCCTGAAAATCAAGGACACACATTCTCAGTAAATCCTCCAGAGTCTAGATGGTCCTTTCTGACTGGCCATCGGTCTGAGGATGATAAGCACTACTCAGTCTCAATTCAGTACCCAATGCAATCTGTAAGCTTTGCCAAAATCTCGACGTGAACTTCGAATCCCTGTCAGAAACAATGGACACAGGCACTCCATGCAGTCTAACAATTTCATCAATGTAGAGTATAGCCAATTTGTCCACATTATAAATCGTCTTAACAGGTAAGAAGTGAGCATATTTAGTCAGTCTATCAATGATAACCCAAATTGAGTCCATACCTTTACTGGAGCGAGGCAATCCCACAATAAAATCCATGGTGATATGCTCCCATTTCTACTTCGGTATCGGTAAGGGCTGCAATAAGCCTGCAGGTCGTTGATGTTCGGCTTTGACTTGTTGGCAATGAAGACATTTCGATACAAAGTCAGCAATTTCTTTCTTCATTCCCGGCCACTAGAAATTCAGTTTCAGATCTTGATACATTTTCGTATTCCCTAGATGGATAGAAAATTTCGAATTGTGGCCCTCTTGCTGAACCCTTCTTTTCAATTCAGAATCATTTGGTACACACAGTCTTTCTTGAAATTTCAGTACATTACTTTCAAATGTAAAACCCGGTCTGGGTTTAGTTCCCCTTTCTTCGATGATCTTCTTTAAGAAGTCATCCGGTTGTTGTTTCTCTTTAATCTCTTCAATTAGTGCTTGTTGAGCAGAAATAGCAGCTAAGGTTCCACCTTATTCTCATAAAACAATTTCAATTTCAGATTTTTCAAGGTCACAAAGCAATTCTTTCTGCCCGGTGAGCAAACAGGCTAAATTTCCAATCGATTTCCGGCTCAGTGCATCGGCAACGGTGTTGGCTTTTTCCGGATGGTACAAAATCTGTAGGTCATAGTCTTTAATCAGTTCTAGCCATCTTCGCTGTCTCATGTTCAGTTCTTTCTGTGTGAAGAAATATTTCAGACTCTTATGGTCGGTATATACTTCACATGTCGCCCTATACAGATAGTGACGCCAGATTTTCAGTGCAAATACTACTGCAGCAAGTTCCAAATCATGGGTCGGGTAGTTCTTTTCATGCGGTCTCAGTTGTCGGTAAGCATAAGCAATAATTCTCCCATTCTGCATTAAAACACATCCCAAACCCTTATGAGAAGCATCACTAAATACAGTATAACCGTCCGTACCTGAAGGTAGGGTAAGAACCGGTGTAGTTACAAGTCAAGTTTTCAACTCCTGGAAAGCAGATTCTCTTTGGTCAGTCCAGCCAAATGATAACCCCTTCTGTGTTAGTTGAGTCAACGGTAAGGCAATTTTGGAGAAATCTTTGACAAATCTTCTGTAATATCCGGCTAGTCCCAAAAAGCTTCGGACTTCTGTCACATTTGTTGGTCTAGGCCAGTTTACTACAGCTTCAATTTTCTGCGGATCAACAGAAATTCCATCTTTGCTAACAACATGCCCCAAAAACATAACATGATCAAGCCAAAATTCGCATTTAGACAGTTTAGCATACAGTTTCTGTTCTCTTAGGGTCTGTAGGGCAAGTCTCAGATGATGTTCATGTTCTTCTATACTTTTGGAGTAAATCAGTATGTCATCAATGAATACTACAATAAAGTCATCAAGGTACGGTTTAAAGATTCTGTTCATGAGGTCCATAAATGCAGCAGGTGCATTGGTAACTCCGAAAGGCATAACTAAAAATTCGTAATGTCCATACCTCGTTCGAAAAGCAGTTTTGTCAATGTCCTCTGATTTAACTTTCAACTGATGGTATCCTGATCTGAGGTCGATATTACAGAACACTTGAGCACCCTGTAACTGATCAAATAAGTCATCAATACCTGGCAATGGGTATTTATTTTTCACAGTTACCTTGTTCAGTTCACGGTAGTCAATGCACAGTCTCAGTGAGCCGTCTTTCTTCTTCACAAATAAAACAGGAGCGCCCCATGGCGAAGTGCTAGGCCTGATGAACTTCTTATCCAGCAGTTCTTGCAGTTGCACTTTCAATTCTTTCGGTTCAGTTGGAGCCATTCGGTAAGGAGCTTTCGATACTGGCTGCGTTCCCGGAATCACATCGACGGTAAATTCGATCTCCCTATCAATCAAATCCCCTGGCAGATTATCTGGAAATACATCTGGGAATTCTCTGACTATAGGAATACAGTTCATGTTAGCATCATCGTCAGTAGATACAGTCAATACAGAACACAGATAGCCCTTACACCCCTTTCTAATCAATTTAACAGCTTTCACAGATGAAATCAAATGCAGAGGGGGTACTACTCCAACCCCATTAAACACAAATTCGGGTAAACCCGGTGGACGGAAAACTACTTGTTTCGTTACACAGTCTATGGTGGCATGGTATTTCGTTAACCAGTCCATTCCCAATATTACGTCAAAATGATCAATGTTCAGAGGCAGTAAGTCAATAAACAAATGTGCATCACCAACAATAATTTCACAAGCAAGGTACATATATGCACAGGTCATAGATTCCCCAATGGGTGATGATACAACTAACAGATAATTCATGGGTTCTAATGGTCTATTCAGTTTTCGCGAAAAAGTATGCGACACATATAAATGCGTAGACCCTGAATCAATCAGTACATAAGCATTTTGGGTGCAAATAGAGAGAATACCTGACACAACGGTCTCGGTATTCTGCACGTCTCCCGGTACTAGGGCAAACACTCGGCCCTGCCTCATAGGCTCCTTCCCGGTAGCTTTGGGGTTCGGTTTTGGTACAACAATTGATGCTGCTACGCTTGGTGCAGCTTTAGTACTGGCTTGTGGAGCAGAGGGGCAGTCTTTAACCATGTGGCCCACCTTGCCACACCTGTAACAGGCTTCAGATATTTTGTAACAGACCCCTTTGTGCTTCTTGCCACACTCAGAACAGGGTGGTGTGAAACCACTTCCTTGGCTGGGGCTAGTTGTTGACCCCGTAGTCTGTTTCTTATTCAATGGGTTATGCTTGCCTTTCTTGAATTTAAAACCCTGCCTTTTACTACGCCATTCAGACGTTGGTGTTTCAGTTTTCAGTGCCTCGATGTTCGATTCAGCCATCAAGGCTCGGTCAAGAACATTTACATAATTCGATAGCTTCAAAACATTAATTCTGTCCAGTATTGCAACATTAAGGCCGCCTTCAAACTTTCTGGCCTTCTTGTAGTCAGTGTCCACCATATGTGGTGCATAACGGGCAAGTTCAGTAAATTTTGTCTCATATTCAGCCACCGACATGGTGCCTTGTTTCAGTTGTTCAAACTCAGTCACCTTTCTATCCCTAACACACTGAGGGAAATACTTCTCGAAGAAGGCTCCTTTGAATTGAGCCCAAGTCATTACGGTGTTGTCATCACGGATAAGCATCCACCACCTTCTGGCTTTTTCTTGCAGAGTAAAGGTGGCCAATAGCACTTTATGTGCTTCAGAGTACGGAAAAACCTCAAACAATTTTTCAGTCTCAAAGACCCATGCTTTAGCTTTTAATGGTTCAAGGCCTCCCTGAAGGGATGGCGGTTTCATTTTGCTGAACTTGTGGGTGAGAGCAATTATGTCCCCATCGTTAACATTCACATTCTGTTCCGGCTGTACTGGAGGAGAAGGTGAGGGTTGTTGGTTCTGTTGTTGGTCCAGACTTTCAGTTATGAGTTCCATCATTCTTTCCAGTCTTGCCATTCTTGCCTCAGAGGATGAGGTTTCAGATTCATTTGCAGTTCTCGCATTATCCATTCACTATAGGTAGTTATAGCAGTTATCAACATAGGTAGTCATTTGTTTAAACAGATTAAAACATTAGCATACATTCAGTCATGTCATAGCCACACACACTTATCATGCTCATGTAATGCCCTAATCACTTTCCTAGGACATCCTATAACTCAGTTGGACACATGTGTGCGGTATAACTCGTGGTAAGTATCGCTCGGATACCACTCTGTCACGACCCAAACCCGTCCCTATGGGTTTAGCACCGTAACCGGCCAGTAATCCGAGATTACCGAAGGCCTGCTTAACAGTAATACAGAGTACAGGGGCTGGCGGAAGCCAATACAATAAATAGACAGTGTCCAATGAGCTGTGACAGTTGGTATGCCAAAAAGACTTTTCATTCAAATATATATATATACACAGTCAGACCAAACAGTATGTACATAAAAACAATCATTCAGTTCAGGGACCTAATCCCTATTAAACAGTACCGTACAGTGCAGTAAACAAAACGGTTACAGAGACAGAAGGGGAAACAAAAACACCCCTAAGCCGTAGCTTGACAGGCTCGGAACCTCGCATTGAGGCACATAGGTTGGCTCGACAAAACTGGAATTTATCCCGATGCTCCTAGCTGCGGTCTGGTGCCTGTACACCTACATATATATATAAGCAGTGAGCTAAAGCCTAGTGAATAACACAATGCGTAAAGGGGTTAAGAATGAATGTCCTTACAGTAATGAAAATAGTCCATTAAATCAGTATTTCAGTCGTTCAGTCAGTACAGTCATATGTGGTACATCCACTAGCATAACAGTATAGTAAACAGTAGGTCTTAAAAGACCGAGCAGTAAATGATGGTCATCAGTCAGTAACAATAGTGGTTCCAACAAGGGAACCGACAGAGATCTCTGTAACAGTAACAGTAAACAGTAGTTGCTAAGGATGCCACAATACAATTCAGAATATAGGACATGCATTCATTCAATTAACAGTAACAGTTCAGAAAGCAGTACAGTTCAATCGTTCAGAAGATAATCATTTTGAACATATCTTTACACAGTTGTTACTCACAGAGTTCTGGGCTACAGTAAAGCTAGAGCGCGTCCCCAGTCGCTAACCCTACACAGTTACAGATTGAACACACATTAAGCTACACAGTTGGGAAAGATAATAACTTAATCACTAATTTGTCTCGGTGTGGTTCTACATCTATATCCTCATTAAGATGTTTTAAACTAGGCCTAGGAATGCCTAGGATGGGATGAGGATGCAAAGATGCACTTTAAAAGCATTTTCAGACTTTTCAGAAAATAGGGGTCACGCTCGAGCGTATGTTACTCCGCTCGAGCGGACATGCAGACAAAGGTTTCCGCTCGAGCGTAGACTTACCCGCTCGAGCGTTCTGCAAAACAGTCAAAAGTGCTGGATAGGCGAAAATCAAGCTCGATTGGGCGCTCGACACCCGCTCGAGCGAGAGACACAATGTCCCGCTCGAGCGTCAATTATTCCGCTCGAGCGAACTTCAAAACAGAACAAAATGCTGGGAGCACGATTTCCACGCTCGAGCGCCAGTCACCCCGCTCGAGCGTGAGTCCAAATTCTGGAAATTCCAGATTTGAACCTCAAGCTTAAAACCAAGTTTTAAACCATAAATTTCGATCCTCATGGACCAATTTTCCAGAAAACACATCAAAACTCATACTTTAACATGATTCAAAGCTCAATTTGTAAAATCAAAGCCCAAGGGTGGTTCAAATAAATCCAATTCAAACCAATTTCCATAAATATGAAGAACATGCAAACATGCATGAATTTAAACACCTCAAAGCTTCAAATGCTAGCTCAATTGAGCCAATTCTTTCTAAAAGCATGATGAAATCATGGTTCATGCTCAAAACATGGACATGCATGTGACAATTTGCCATGAAAACAACTTAAAATTCATCAATGCAACCATGCATGCATGAAGTAAGTTATAATTCAACATGTGAAGCTATTTCATGACTTACTCCACTAAATTTGACAAGAATCATGTAAGAACAAGTTCAATTCACAAACAAAAGGGTAATTACACTACCTTAGGTCTAGGATGCAAGATATACAAGCTCAAATGTGCACTCAATCCTTCAATTTCCAAGCAAAATTCAAGATGAAGTTAAGTTCCTCCACCTCTCTCTCTCAGTCGGTTTTGTGTCACTCAATGGCTGATGAATTGTGTTGTTTCTAATGTAATAAGGCTTCAAAAGATATTAGGTAGTAGTCCACTCAATGGTCTAATGGTAAATAAGTCCAACTCTATTAATTTGGCTTAATTTACTCTAATTTAATCATACCAAATCAGTTATCAGATAAATATGCCATAAATTCACAGTAATTCTAACGACCATAGAACATTAATCAATTTCGGATTCGGCCGCCGATAAGGCCTTCAATTCGCAAATTAACCATAAAAACACGAACAGATCAATTAACAAGCAACAGATAAAAATGCATTTAGACAGATACAGTCAATCAATCAGTTTCAGATTTCAGTCAGTTAGTTCAGTATTTCAATCAGTTCAATTACTTCAGTTATCAATCACAATCAGTCTCAGTTTAGCAGTAATCAGTGGTTAATCGGTAAACAGTGACGAGGGTTGTTACAATTTTGTTGGGACGTGCCAACACAGGAACGATGAGATTAAGTACCGTGATGCTTGAAGAAAGGAGAAAAAATCAAGATCCTTATATTCCATAGCATTATCAGATCGAAAAATTTAAATGGTCTTAGAAAATTGGGTTTGGACCATGTTTGCAAAATTGTAATAAAGTTGTTTGAGTTCTGATCGACTTTTCATGAGAAACAACCATGTAAAATGTGAAAAATCATCAACAAAGACAACAAAGTAACGTAATCCCCCCATAGTGGTAGTAGGTGATGGTCCCCAAATATCAGAATGTATAAGATCAAATGGTGCATAAAAAACAGAAGTACTTACATTAAATGATAAAGCAGGTTATTTTGCAAGTTGACAAGATAAATAATTCAAAGTATTGGGAATGACATGACCTAACTAACCAGTAGAAACAAAAGATTTCAATTGACTAACAGAAATATGTCCTAAACGACAATGCCAGCTATTAAAAGGAGACATATTGGAAGCAGATGTAGGAGCAGCTATCGAGGTGGAGTCTGGAACATGAAGATGAATGACCTCATAGAGACGTCCATGCTTACGGCCGATCCCAAGAGTCTGTCCTGTCTGAGGGTCCTGTACCATACAACCATTAGTAGAAAATGTGACAGTTAGACCAAGCTCACATAATTGATTAATAGAGATAAGATTTAAAGTGCGTGCAGGAATAAGATAAACATTTGATAAGAATAGATGAGAGGTGGAAACAGAACCAATATGACTTACAGACATAAGAGAACCATTGGCAGTATGAATGGAGGGAATATAAGGAAATGAAGAAATAGAAGAAAATATAGTAGAACTAGAAGCCATATGATTGCAACATGCTAAGTCAAAATACCAAGGAGATGTACCTAAAGTCATAGATAGAGCAGTAAAAGGAGGTGTACTAAAGATAGTGAGAAACTGTTTGAACATGGCTTCAATATCAGTTTGGGAAAAGACAGGAGCGGTTAGATCTAAAGGCTCAGAAAACTCCTCAGAGGTGACAGCAGCAGTGCGATAAGTAGACAGAGATCTAGACTGATTCCCGGGATGTTGTGAACGACCTCGTGAGGAAGCACCACGAGAAGAGTGAGTAGTAGATGAGCGGTTTGGATTGCGAAAACAATCTTGCTGCAAATGACCAGGACTAATCTTGTTGTAGTACTGACAGGACCTGACTGGGCAATGAAGCAGAAGATGAGGTGAAGGAAAGCCCCGATTCTAACAATAATTGCAAGTAGTGGGTCGCTGGGTTGTTGGTGCAAAGGAATTTAGTAATTGAGGAGTGGCAAGAACTATATCTACATGATGAGTCTTTAGAGGGCCAAGATGAGTCTCCTCAGATAATAACTCAAAAATAGCCTGCTCAAGAGTGGGCAATGGAGTGTAATGAAGTAGAGATACATGCACGGGCTTAAACAGGGTAGTGAGAGCCATAAGAAACTGAACCAATCGTTAGTGATTACGATACTGAGTGAATAAAGCAACATCATCAATATGAGGCCAGGTAGGTTCAAAGAAAGCGAGCTAGTCCTAGACAAAATATATCTGAGAGAGGAAATCATTAACAGACTAACCAGGCTCTTGACGCAGGTGATGAAGTTGACCTTGAAGTTGATACTGATAAGCAAGACCAATAGTCTGATAACGTTCTGTTAAAAAATCCTAAATGTCTTTGGCAAGAGTAGTCATTGAGTCAAGTTGAAAACGACCAAATTGTAAACTGATAGAGGTAACAAAAGTATTCCGAAGCCAAGTGATGATCTGGTAGTTCTTACTGTCCCAGTTCTCTAATCGGTCTGCATATGTGGCAGCTGTTTCATAAACCTCTTGCACTAGTTGAACCGCATTCCCAGTGATAATGCGCTAGAGTTTCTTCCTTTTCAGAAAATCAGACATGTCATGGTCCCATAACACATAGTTGGAGCCGTTAATGATAACATAGATTGGATGGGAAGCACCATGACGATCCATAACAGTGGTTTGGTGAAGTAAATAGAGAAAAATAGTGCTATAGGAACAAAAATAAGCAAAATAGAGCACACCAGTGAGTTTATAATGTCGAAAAAAGCTGAAAAAGGGGTCTGCTGTGTAGAGATAACGTCAGCAGAAGGTTGGATGACGTTAGCAGGGGGTGAGGCACACAATAGCAGAGAGAGGCATGGTGCACAATAGCAAAAAGGGGCGCGTGGAGCATAGTAGCAGATTGGCGCACGTGGGCACACAATAGTAGAACGGCGCATGCGGGCTCAGGGCTGACGCCAGGTGTTGGCGTGAGCAAGTAACAGAAGAGCATGTGAGGGCATGTGGGAGAGTGGCGGCGGAAGGCTGAGACGCGCGGAGCACAGAAACGACGTGTGGGGGAGCGTAGAGTATTTTCTGGTGATGTGGTTAGTGCTGTTAGAATCGTGAGGAGATTCCGATCAGTGTGGTGGTAAGGGAAAAAAAAATTGGGTGAAAATAACGATGAAATAGTGGTGGAACATAGATAATAAAGTGTATGGATGATGAAATGAATGTTGTAGTGCCACTGTGTACGGGACTAAGCACAAAGAGAAAACAAAAAGGCTATAAGTGTAGAACCTAGAGCTCTGATATCATGTTAGAATGGTTGAAAGAAAGGTGGGAATTATGTATCTATATTATATTGAATTGGATCACATACAATAGGAGACGCTTGTATATATAGACTGAAAAGAAACCTAAATAAGTATAGAAGGAGATAGAGATAGAGAGAAATAAAGATAGAGATACAAGGAAATAGAAATAGAGATAGAGATAGAGAGAGATAGAGATAAAATATATCTATAATACAAATAGATAAGTATAAAACTAATATATAGAAAACTAATACACATTAACACCAGGAATTTCTCTCGAGAGAAAAGATTGAGAAAGAAAGAGTAGTTAGTTAATAGCAGCCTGTGATTCCATAGAATTGGAATCCAATAGTTGTACTTACAAGTTACAATTATGGTGAATAAAATAATAAACAAGTTGCAATTATGGTGAATAAAGTAATAAAGAGGGATATAATCCTGTGGCGCACGATTGTCACCTGTTCTTGCAATTTTTTTTTTTTTTTTTTTAAACACGGCTGCTCCTGCAAATTTAGAGGTTGTTTGGGGTGTTCTAAATAAGTGCATTTTTGACTTTTTAGATTAAAAAGTTGAGAAAAAAAAGATGGTTGTTTAGGTTAATTTTTTAACTTTTATCGAAAAAATGTGTATTAAAAATTTGTATAAATTAGTGTGTAGGAGAAGATAAGGACAGTAGGCAGTACGGCCGTACCGTCTAGGTAGAGTGAATTGATGATAAGAAATGGTTGCCTACTTTTCGGGCATTGCATTAGACGGTATTGTTCGGTCGTGGGGGCCATCACGGGTCCCATTTTGATAATATGAACCGTTCAATGTGTAGAACTCGTTCAGTGCTATATGCTTGTAAAAAATCACGTTGATCAAATATCGATAGCTATTTCATCGAATTAGTTTTTTTTCAACAGTTAACTATAACACCATCTATTTTTTATACAAAACTGATTTGATCATGTAATTAGCGATATCTGATCAACATGATTTTTTATAGACGTATAGTACTCAACGAGTTCTATACATTGATTAGTTTAGATTATCAAAAAGAGACCCGTGATGGGCTCCCACGGGCCGAACAACATCGTATTGTTTGTGCACCTCGCCTGTGTAATTTTTCCAAAAAACTCAACTCTGTGTCTGTGGGATGTCAGTGTTGTTTGTAATAATTTTGTGTAAAATTATTTTTTTTATATTTTTTTTGTGCATAGTGATAACTTTTTAATTTTTTTAGTAACTTTTTAACTTTTTAAATTTTTTTAGGCATCCCAAACCAGGCTTTATTTGCTATAAATTCCACCTTTCATAGCTTTTTTCTTTTTGGGTATGTTTTGTTGTTGAAAATTTTCTTATTTTTTTATTACTAAAATTTTAAATATTTTAATTTTACTTGTTTGTATGTTTATAAAATTAATTGTTCTTTTCGTTTAAACAAAACTTTATGAAAGTATTTAAAAAATAATTACAGTTGTCAGTGTCATTCATCTCACGTAACAAACCATTTTACCTCTAGTTCAATACAATTACAGAATTAAGTTTAATTATCTATTTAATTGTTACTTAAATAGTACTTATTATGATAAAATATCACAGTTGAGACACTTGTGTTTAATTACCCTTTTAGCTGCAAATTTTATATTTAACTGTGCACAAAACACAAAAAACATGGGTCATTCTATTTGAATCCAAAAATTATTTCAATAAACTCAATTCAAATTTCAAATTTCAAATTTTAAAATTTTAATGCCTATTATACCTTAATATAAATTTATTAATAAGGGCAACACATATTAAATATTAATTTTTTTTTCTTTTGGTACACTCATCAATTATACGTATTTTTTTTATTCAAATATGTTCATCTTCTTTTCCAAGTTTCAATTATTTTCTATTCTTTTTATTTCTCACTCCAAAACTCCAATCAACCTGTAGACACCCTATTTTGACCGGCCCTAAGACTTGGGCGCTTTCTTTTGATTGCCCGATGATGACAATTAGAATGTGTTTCTCACAAAATTCTCAGTAAGAAAGATGGAATTTAAGTTTTAATCCCAACCTTCACCTATTTTTTGGCCAACTATTTTAGACCTTAAAACTCTCTTTTCAAAATATGTTTTTTTTAAATGTTTCTACAATGTCCCGAGGCTCCTATTTCGATTAAAATATTGCACTTTTCAGTAAACCGAGTAAGGGCAAAGTGGAAATAAATGAAAAGGAGGTGAACTTTTTGAAAAATATTTAAAAATATCTTCTTTATAGGTTTGGAGTTGAAGGAAATAGGAGGGGATGAAAGAAAGCTGGTTTAGGAAAAGGATGAGTATCAAATCATTAAGAAGGAAATGAGCAGCCTTCACTAAATTAGGTATTTCTCTTTGTAAACTTGGAATTTAAATGTGAGGCCACCACCATTGGAAAGTAGACTTCCAGGGCTTCAATTTAGACTCAAGAACCACCTTAGACTAAGTTTAAATAAGGGAGATATGCCCATTTGAAGTTAAGCTTAAGAGCAGATTTTGTTGACTCAGCCCGAGACATCCTTCACTAAATTAGGCATATCTCTTTGTACACTTGGAATTTAAATGTGAGGCCACCACCATTGGAAAGTAGACTTCTGGGGCTTCAATTTGGACCAAATAACTGCCTAAAACCAAGTCCATATAGGGGAGATATGCCCATTTGAAGTTGGGCTTAAAAGCAGATTTTGTTGATTCGACCTAAAACAGCAATAGCCCATTTTTCTTGGTTTTGGTTCGGTTGGGACAACCCATTTACCTATTTTTTTGAGCCATTCAAGTGCATCCACTCATCCTCTATTATACCTAATCATCCTCCATAGTCAAAAAGATGTTTTGTTTGCATCCATAAAGGAGTATCCCATGTAACCACCTTGAAAATTTGCCCTCCTATCATATTCTTGTCTCCCACCTTGTCTCCCACCTTCTTTTTGACCTTTACTCTCCCTCATTGCCTATATAGAATGATCATATTGTAAGAGAGGGGGAGGACCACGAAATTGATGAGAAAAGAGTGAAAAAAGAGAGAAAATTTGAGTTTTTGAGCCAAAAATATTCCTATCTTCCATATACACCCCATACCTTCCATAGCTACTGAAATTCCTCATTTCCATACACCAAAACCACTCCAAAAATTCTGATATAGCCAAAGATCAATCGCCTCGATCATAAGGAAGAATGTTTAGTGATTGAAAGTGAGAAAAACTAGAGAGTTAGCCACTTTCCATACCACAAACTCCATAAACTCCATAATTTCGAATTGAGGATTTGAGAACACACTTCCTACACTTGAGGGTGATCAAGAGGAAGTTTGGAAATCAAGAAGTTCAATCTTTCTTTGGAAGGTGAATTTTTAATCTTTTATTTTCTTATATTTTATATCTTATATTTATATTCTTGCTTCTTATTTCATTGTGTTTTGTTATAATCCAAGTGGTTTGTTTATCTCATATTTATTTTCTTACTTTATATTTCATAGTGTGTTGTTATAATCCTAATGGTTTGTTTAGCTCATAATTATTTATTTATTTATTTTTATTCGCATACTTTAATTTCATATTAGTTTTGTTGTAATCTTGCATGTTTTACCTCATATTTATTTTTTTTCATGTATTAGTCTCATATTAGTTTTGTTGTAATTTTTCATGTTCTATCTTATATTTGTTTTATTGCTTTAGGTTTATGTTGTGAGTTTGCACTTTTTTTATTTTATTTTATATTTATTTATTTATTTTTAATCTAACTGGCAGTGGTTAGTTGAGCTACCCACATATTTTTTGTTTGTTCCTTTTCTTGGTTTCGCAACAAGACAGATTTTGCTTGGCCTAGTTCGCCGGCTGGCCTATTTGGCCGGTCGGTTAGCTTCTTTCGAACAAGATGGCGTAATCTCCCAATATTGACCAATTTTCGTCGGCGGTTCAAAAGAACATGAAGCTTTTATTTTATTTATTTATTTTATTTTGAGTGTATTGTGAGGTTTTTATTTTGTTGTAATATTCTCCTCATCCCTCTCTAATTTGGTTTGTAATTATTCTTTAAAATGTTGTAATAATTCCCCGCCCCGCTTCTTTCTATCCCGTTCTTTTACTTGCTTTCTTTATTTGTACATGAACATCATATTTATTTTTCATCATAGTTATGCTTTGCATCCATGTTTCATGCATCTTGATTCGGCTAAGTTTGCATTTGTGGATTTAATCAATTCTTATGTGATTATGTGCGCTACCTCATGTTCTTGAGATGATTCACATATCATATTTTAGAAGCCGAATCTTTAGTTGTATCTCATGAGTGAATTGCATTAGGGTTTTGGATATAAGATTATGCATATTTTACTAACTTTGTTTTGCAGCTTGTTCGTGGGACATCAAACATGTGAGTTTTTATGCTTTAGCATCCCGTGTGTGTGTGTTTTTCTTACTATGTCTAGCATTCTACCATGAGGCTAGTTGCTTTTGTGATATAACTTTATGAATGCCAGTGGATGGAGGTTGTGTCGCTTAATTTGGAATGATGTTAATTTTTCATGCTTGTAAACTCAATTTATTTGGGTTGTACATCGTCAAAACTCTTTCAAAATGCATGATATCAAATTGTTCCAAAATGAATGGCATAGTCTATACTTGTATGCTTCACATAGTAAATTTTAGGATTTATTAACTAATCAGAACATGAACATATAAATTAAATAAAATTCATATTATGGTTAGTAAAGGCCGATCTTTGATCGGGTGGGCGGGGGTGCTCATTATTAACCTTTCCCTCTCATACCTAAGGTTCCGAGCCAAGCATCCTTGGTTACGACGAACAGTGACCTTGGCACGAGTCATGGGTTTCCTAATTTTTCCAAAATAAATATTAGGTGGCGACTCTGAAATCTGATGGCGCAGTCCATTTTTGACAAAATTGCAATAAAATGGATTTTCAATAAAAGTTGCAAAATCTGGACTCTCATCTATGTTTCACATTGCACTCGTGAGAATAGATCAAAGAGATCTTGGGGGTCCAAACTGTTTAACACGCGCGGGTACCCCCGGGCAGGTTACACTACCCCACAAAAACTCACCATTATCAACAATATCATTTATTATTATTATTATTATTGTATTGTTACTAGCAAAGAGAAGAAAATTTGAACAAAATTAAACAATGGATGAGAATAATAATCAAAATAATTTTTTGAAACAACCCATCAAAGAGGAGATAAGTATTCACATAACTATTAAAATATAATTATTTATATTTGTGTTTTTTTTATATAAAAGCGAATATTCATCTTGTTTTTCGTTATCATTGTTCGAAATTTCAGAATTGAATAATTTCACTTTGATCAGTTCTAAAAGTCTGAACAATAATGACTAAAATAGGTTAAATATTCATCGTCCTTCGTCACCGTTCTCCTTCTCCTTCACCATCTTCCTTCGCCGGTGCCAGATTTCCTGTATGTACGTGAACAAAAAAAAGATTTTTTAAAAATAATTTGAATTTTTGAATTTGTTTTATTTGGGTATACCTCAAAAGGATAATTTGAGGGAAAAAATAGAAATATATTAAAAATAAATTATAATCTTAAATAATTTAATAAAGTGTACTGAACAAGTTGGCTCACTTCAACAATTTTTTAAGTGTAAATAGAATCCCCAAAAAACATAGATGTGAACGTGATTCACGTACAACCAAGACTCATAATTTGGCCAGCCCAAGCCCAAGCCCAAACCTTGAGTAGGGTATCCCAACCTAAGTGAAGCCCAGACTTAGAGTTTGAAGCCCAACTTGGTGGGTGTGCCCATAAGAGGTGCCCAGTTGGGCTGCCTAGGGGTGTAAATTTGGCACAGCTCAGCCCACTCGGGCCTAGGCCCCCCCATGTCAAGCCTTGCGGGCTCCTGCAAAAACTCGGGCTGGGCCAAGCTGACTTATGGACCAAAAAATTAGACCCAGGCCCAGGCATAGGGGTATTCGGGCTTTGAGCAGGCTTAAACAAATTTTTTATTTTTTTTATTTTTTCCACTAAAATTTTATTATTTTTCACTAAAAATAACACTAGGCATCAAAACGATGGCTTAGGCTCAGGCCCAAGGCCTCAGGTTGGGCTCAAGCCTAAACGGGACAAGCTCACTCTGGGCCGCGGGGGGGAGGGGGGGGGCTCTGGGTTGTCTATGGGCCACAGGCCATTTTTATACTTCTAGGTTGCCCATAGGACCGGCACACAAGGCGGTAAAAATTATGAAGAATAAAAATAAATATAATAAAAAAAATAACACTTAAATCTGGGCTCTTGAGTTTGGGGGTAATTCTATTTGCACCCAAATAATAACTCAGTACAGCTAATTAAAATTTTGAAATTTTAATTTCCATTATACCCTAATGTAATTTTACTAATAAGGATAATACACTTTAAAACTTAAAATTAAATATTGTTTTCTTTTTTCTTATGGTATATCCAAATTACTTATATATATTCTTCATATTCAACTCTATTCACTTTCTTCACCAAGTTTCAATTATTATTTTTTTCATCTTCTTCCCCAAAAATTTCAATCCACCTTACCAAAATTCACCATTATCACCAATATCATTATTTATTCTCTTATCTCTCTACAAACCCACAAACTTTCCCTGTATGTGAACAAAAGAAATAACTCTAATGAGAAATCTATTCAAGAATTTTGGAAAGGGTTTTTTCTTTTCTTTTATTTTTTTTTGGGTCAAAATTATATAATAAGGAGTTGTTTGGGGTCTCCTAAATAAGTGCACTTTTTGTCTTTTTGAACTAAAAAATTGAAGAAGAAAATATAGGGCTCTGTTTGGAAGGATTTTCAAATCTTAATTCTACGCACATATTGTAACATCATGTTTGGATAGAGTTTTGTAATTAATTTTCCACAACAAACACAAAAGTCTGCAGAAAACTCTGTAAAGCGCAATTTTTGAAATTTTTTTTATTTGAAATTTGGCTTAACTGGTCATCCGACCGGACGTCCCACCGGTCGTCCCACCGGTTGACCGAAACAGGGGAATTTTTTTTTTTTTTTGTTGACATATTTTAATTTTTATATATTTGAATGAAATATATTCTGAATTTAAAAAAAAAAATTATGTGCTTTAATAGAATTTTGAGTTGTACGTTTGGTTATAAGTTGTAAGTTTTTTTTATCAAATATCATATGTCACATCAAAAACTCCCCGCTCAATTCAAAACTCTTTCACCAAACAAATTTTCAACATTCAAATCATAATTCCAAAACTCACAAACTCAAAATACAACTCATACTCTCAAATCATATTTACAAAACTCTACCAAACGCAACCTAGATGTTTGGGTTAACTTTTTGACTTTTTATGAAAAAATGTGTAATAAAAAATTGTAAAAATTGGTTTGTAAGAGAAAATTAGAATTGGGAGTTGTGCAGCCGTAATTGTTGATTTTTGGTGAATAGTGTTAATTTTTTAACTTTTTGAGTAACTTTTTGATTTTTTGACTTATTTTAGATTTGCCACACTTGACCTAAATTCTGTTGATAAAAGATGGAAAAACCATAAAGAATAACAAACATCTTTCTTTAAAAAGGACGAAACTCCCATAGGAATGGCAACGGGGCGGGGCGGGACCGGGGATGCCACTCCCCGTCCCCGATCCCCGATGACAAAAAACTCCCCTGCCCCGGCCCCGATCCCCGACGGGGAACCCATCTCCTCCACCATCCCCGCCCCCTAACGGGGATCGGGTTTCCCCGACCCCGAAAAATCCCCGCCAGATCTGTTCTAACACACACAAGAACAACAATAAAAAAAAAATGTAAGAGGGAGGGAGGTGAGAGACGTGATTCTCAATTCTGAACAACAGATTCAAAAACCAGTTAAAAAAAAAAAAGAAAAAACAGATTCAAAAACAGATCTACCACAAATTTGTTCATCAACAGACGCAATTCCCAATTCTCAATAACAGATCTACAACAAATTTGTTCATCAACAATAATCATCAAAAAAATGTAATCTATATATGAACAACACTTGATCAACAACTTAAAAAAAAAAAAAAATTGTTCATCAACAACAGATTTGTTGATTATACACACACACACACGCACATATATATATATATATATATATAGAGAGAGAGAGAGAGAGAGAGAGAGAGAGAGTTGTTCAGATCCGTGGCTTGACGGTTTACGGACCACGATCTGTTAGATCAGTGGCTTGACAGTTCAGATCGGTGGGTTCAGCTTGGTGGCTTCGCGTCGGTGGCTTCATGATTCAGATCGATGGCTTCATGGTGGTGGATCTGGATGATGATGACGATGATGAGAGTGAGTGAGGGAAAGGGAGAGAGAGAGTAAGAGTAAGAGTAAGAGAAAGACGGAGGGAGATGAGAGACGCAGTGACTCTGAGAGTGAGTGAGGCAAAGGGAGAGACAGAGTAAGAGGGACGGAGATGAGAGACCAGTGAGTGTGAGTGAGAGGAGGTTTGGTGAAATCGGAGTGAGTGAGGGAGGGAAAGGGAGAGAGAAAGTAAAGGAAGGGAAATGAGACGCACAGTGAGTGTTAGAGGAGGGTTGGGTTTATATATATAGGAGGGGTAAAATGGTAATTTTATTTCGGGGACTAACGGGGACGGGGACGGGGACGGGGACGGGGACGGGCCGGGGACGGGGCTGGGACACTTATCCCCGTCCCCAGCCCGAAAGTGATCGGGGATTAATTTTTAAATACCATCCCCGTCCCATTGGGGATATTTTTCGGAAAAAAATCGCCTAATTCAGGGTCGGGGGATCGGGTCCCCGTCGGGGCGGGTTCAAATTGCCATCCCTAAACTCCCATATAAGAGTACAAGCAAACTCACACCACGTCTTGCCAGATAATGTGCCCTACACAATTAGTCCACCTTCTTACAAAACTCAACTCACAGCACCTAGAATTATTCATCAATCATCTAACATCATTAATGAGTCCTTCCACATTTGCAACCACCATTGTCTCATTCGATATCATACAAATGACCTGCTATGCATCACCCTCAAGGACAATATTCCAAAGCTGTAGCTCTAGTGAAAAACGTAAGCTCTCTCGCGCAGCCAAAACTTCAATGGTGAGACGATCCAAATTCGTTTGGAGAGTTAGAGAGGGGATCGGAATTGATAGAGAGGTGTGGATCCATTAATATTGTGTTTTTTTTTAGAGATAGGGATGAGATTGATATTGAGCTCCGGATTTGGATGGCTCCTCCAAGGGGATTCGGATGGGCCTCCAAGACTTGTTATTAGAAAAATAGTCTGTCAGACTAGAAATTTTTTATTTTTATTTAATTTTTATTTTATTTTTTACACGTTGAACATTTTTTTTTTTGAACATTAATGTTTAATTTTTTATATTTTTTGTTAAGTAAAAATTATTATTTTATTTATTTTATTTTTTTTGGAATTTTTTTTTATTTATTTTTTATTTTTTAAATTTTTTTACATATTGGGCATTTTTTAAAAAAACATTAATGTTTAATGTTTTTGTATTTTTTTTATTTTTTTTATTGTTTTATATTTATTTTATATAAAATAATTTAACAATCCCTACACTAACAACTATCATCAAAATAAACACAATTTTACTTAATCCCCTCACAAACAATTCCTTCACTATTAATCCCCTCACTATGAATCATCTTCATTCTATTTCTGAAAACAAACAGACCTACTAATAAACGTAAGCTCTCTCGTGCAGCCAAAACTTCAATGGTGAGAGAATCCAAATTCCTCCGCAGATGTACAGTTCTAGCAGCTATGAAATTGTCATGGGAATTTAGGATTTTTGATATGTTTATTATTTGGATATACCTTGAAAGGTAATTTAAGAAAAAAAATATAAGGTGTATTAAAAATAAATTATAATTTTAAATAATTTAATAGTGTTTATTGAAAAATAAAGCATATTTGATGATTTTTTAGATAGAATTCCCCTGAGTTTTGCCGTTGACATGCCTATGACCTGTCTGATGAGGCCGTTTGTACCAAAGTCAATTGGGTAGGACTTCGACCCTAGATTTTGGCTGATCTGAGCCCGCCAAAAAAAAATCCGCTGGACTTAGCCCACAAACGGGCTTAGGCATCATTATTGAACCTAGCCTGACCTAATGTCGACAACATTCTCCATCTTACAAAGTGAAGCAAAATAACAAATAAGCAGTAATGGAATAAAAACATCTCATTTATAGTAAAGTTTGGATCTATATTTGCCACACAAGGTCAACGTAGCTAGAAGGGGCTGAGCAAAATATATGATTTAATGATAGAAATGCCAATATGATACATTCAAATGTTTTTCTAATTTTTATTTTGTTCCAATTTGAAGACACACAACATGAAAACTAATCCTACACACCTTAAAATAAAAATAAAAATAAAAATAAAAATAAATACACACACACACACACACACATATATATATATAATAGTTATTTTCCTCTTCAGCACTCTAGAGCTTTGCCGGAATTCTGAGAATTGACAACCTCATCACGAACTGATAGTCTGATTACTTGATTGTCCCTTGAAGTTGAAGATGTCAAACACTCCTGCAAGGCATCATCACAGGCTATTAGAATCCAATCATGTTCCTCATCCTCATACTCCACATAGAAGCTGCCATGCTTTAACCCCAATCTCCTTGCCAATTCTTCCTTCAACTTAACAATTCCTGATGTTGCAGGGGGTGGCACTTTCACAATCTTGTCTCCATATTTTGCCTTTATGTTTGCAGTCCCCGCATTTTGCTTCTGAAGGTGAAACGTACTTTGTTCTTGGAGCTGTCCCTTGGAAGCAGGGTGGCTGCTTTCAAGCATTTGATCCATTATCTCAGTCTGTCCACCAATTGATGGTTAGTAATTTAGACCTTGCACGGATTTCACTACAATCTAAAAACCATAATAATAATTTTATCTACATAAACTAACAATTTTGGTGAGATGCTAATCTCTTATGAGTCTTGCATTTTACATAAAAATTAGGACCCATATTTGCAATGAAGATTAATCGCATTTTGTTATACAATTGGGAATATTTCTGGGTTTAAATAATGTTTTTCAAAGTGAACTAAAGGCTAATCCAACAGGGAAAAGTTGATTGAAAAGCACAAGAGTGTCACCAAAATAGATGATATGGGTAATTTTGCAAACTTAACTACACCAAAATTGAAAGAGGACCAGTGTATATATATCTGCTTTCTCTGCTATTTACAAACCAGCTACAAAACAAGTCTACACAAAGGGCAGTTCTGAAATTGTGAACATTTACAGGGGCATTTTTGGGAGTGTGCGCATTAGGACGCAACATAGAGCTTACACACTTCACATATATATTAAAGATACCATGAAGATATCAAAAACTAGTTAGTGGCTTTCTTATCTTGGGATGTCCATGAAAAGAACCAGAAACTTTGGCAAAGAGGAATTTCGAGCTGATTTTCTTTTGCATTGAAATCAAATATATAATGGCTTTGAGTAACATATTATATTACTCATTGTTTTCACAGTTAATTAATATTTCAAAACTATCCATTTTATATAGTTTATCTGATTTCGAAACTATTTGTCAAACATTTCTCAAACCTATCGAGTCTTTTAGATTGCGAAGTATAAAAGTATGACCCCACAGAAATAGGAGAAGAAAGGGCTAAACTAATTTGAAATAGACAGGGAACTTACGCAGTGAGAGTGTTTTGGGGACGGAATAAATGGAACATCTGAACCAGCTCGTTTCTGGGGACTTAAGCAAGGCCTAGTTGTCACCCCTTCAACTGATTGAATGAGTATATCTTCTGTTGTTTTTGAGATCTCAATCCTTGCATCTTGCCCTGCCCTGAGATGTGGCATTATTTGAGGAAACGTAGACATGGCTTGCATTGGAGCTGGTGCTGGATCTGAACATGTAGCCACAGTTGATGGTGTCTTACAAGAGGGCGATGTCTTTTTTTCTCTCTGGCGTTTAGCGGGTTTAGAGCATGGTGAGTTGTGATGATTCGATGCAATAGCACCAGTATGTGAACCTGTCACAAAATCACCAAATGCTCCTGCTGCACCTTGGTCAGGGTCAGCTGCAAGCTTCTGCTGAAGGGAACGACATTCCTTTTTATTCCTGTAATGTGGCCACCGGACGATACTATACAGCCTACATTTGCGCTTGAATGTAGGTATGCTAACTGCATGAATCCAGCTTCACTTATTAAGCATGTTTTAGAGACGAACCAGATTATAAGCAAGATAGACTAGACAGTGTAAAAGCTTACCACCAATTTTCTCTGCAGCAGCTTCACGTGTCAAACCAATGAGTGGTAGGAGTTCTGCAATTGTAATTTTCTTCTGTGAACAAGTTGTAGTGCAATTTTTGTTTGCACTAACAACATTCCCTCCAATGTTTGCAGCATCAAATCTCACAGATGACTCTTGTTCTGAGGAATCAACCTCCATAATCTTCCCTACATTTGGAAAGGCGTCAGGCTGAAGTGCAGGTCCATGTTCCATAGAGGGATTGATAATTTTTCCATATCTTTCCTCTTCTGCAGAACCCTTCATTGTTGCCAATTGTAAGTCCAAAAGTGGTAATTAGTAATTTTGGACGTATTGATTTCACTACAAACTAAACACAACAATGATAATTTTATCTACATAAACAACAATATTGGTGAGATGCTAACCTCTGATAAGTCTTGCATATTACACAAAAATTAGGACCCGTATATTTGCAATCAATATTAATTGTTGTTATACAATTGAGAATGTTTCTGGGTTTGAATATTGTTTCTCAGAGTGAACTAAGGCTAATCCAATGGGGAAAAGTTGGTTGATAAGCTAAAGAGACCAAAATGGAACTACCACAAATTCTGTCAAAATGCCTATAAATTTTGACAAATAAACTTAAAAATTATGCCAAATTTGAGATTTCAAATTACAATATTAAAAAACTGGGTTGTACGATTTGGTCATCGATCTTCACATTTCCCAAGTTACTAACTAGATGGTCCTCCATTTATTGAAACCAATCACCTTGTTTGATTTGAATCTCTTTTCTGTGGTTTTCATGCACAGATGCTGCATGCATTGACAATTGACAAGGGTCAGTACATATATATCTGCTAACTCTGCTATGTCCCTACAAACCTGCTGCTTGGCTATTTTTATAATATGATGAAGACATCAATAACTAGTTAGTGGATTCCTTATCTTGGCATGTCCATGAAAAGAGCCATAAACTTTGGCAAAAAAGAAATTCAAGCTGATTTTCTGCAGCATTGAAATCAAAATATATAATGGCTTGAATAACATATTATTCAAATGTTTTCATAGTCAGTGAGCCAAACTATCCATTTTATATATTTGATCCGATTTAACAATTCATAAACATTTACTGAAAAATATAAGCGAATTATCTGGTATAAAGCAGAACAAAAAAACAAGTTTACTGCAGAAGAATTCCCACTTATAAATGAAGGTCTGACATGACATGACATTGGACTGATAACAGAACAGGGAGAGAACAAATCTGAGCAGTAGTAACCGTGGGTAGCTTCAGAGCTGGATTAGAACATGCTAACTCTATCGATGAATTGATAGACCTTTCCTCTTCCAGAAAACATCCCTCCATTATTTCAAAGTGGAATTCCAAAAGAGGTAATTAATAATTTAGGACTTTGCATGGATTTCACTACAATCTAAAAACCACAATAACAATTTTATCTACATAAACAATACTACTGATAAGTTGATCTGATTTTATAATTTTATGTACATAAAATGGACAGTCGTATTTCCAAACTATCCATTTTATATATAGTTAATCCGATTTCACAAAACATAAACGTTTACAGAAAAATGTAAGTGAATAATCTGATATAAAGCACAAGTGAAAAACACGCTTACTGTAGGGACAGGACAAGACTGAGCAAGATTGTCCAGTGCAATGGATCCTGATAAGCATTGAGGTGACAGTAGGGTTGCTGAAAATACTTGTGATTCACTTGCTGAACTCCTCCATGGAGTTGTCATTGATTTATCAGTTTCCATTTGTAATGTTGTTGCAGTAACCGCATTATTCCTTGTCATGACATGTGGTACCTTGTGAGGAAGAATACCCGTGTGTTGCTCCATAGCTGAATTAGCAGATTGGTACTCTGGCCAAGTAGGTTCGATACGTCCCTCCAACGTCTCTGTTGTTGGAGACAAACACATCAAATCATTTGGACCTCTAATATTCTCACTTTCATCCTCAGGATCACATAAAAACTTGTAAATTTCATCGAATGTTAGGTAACAAACCTTAATGTCATCGTAAAAAGTCACATGTGTAAGTGGTGGGAAATATGGTTTCATGGCATGTTTATGTGATGGGAAATATGGTTTGCTTTTTTTTTTTGATCGGAGGGAAATATGGTTTGCTTTTTTTTTTTTGATCGGAGGGAAATATGGTTTGCTGCTGGCATGGATATGAGACCGAGGAATGATATGAGACATCGGTTCAAGTCTGGACAGTGGTACGAATATCAAATGTGTCAGACAAGGCACGTTACGCAGAATACCAAAATCAAATGGCATATCAATTCTTCCCAGGTCTAAACATGACACATTACGCAAAGACAGAAAATTGATAGGTTGTGACAGAATGAGGGCTAAATGAGATAGAAGACGGAGCGGATTGACCACCCAAGAGAAATAAAAGAGAACCGCTCTACTCTTATAGCAGTGGTGGGAGTTGGTGGTAGAGGAACACCAAAGAAATCCAGCGACAGGCTCTGATCTTGCCATGGCACCTGGACGGCGCGCCAACCGGTGTGCACTTTCTGAGGTGATAACACGAGCATGCTCGGATCTGATCCGATTTCATCAGGATTATCCGACCTGTCAGAATTTTGTTGGTCTTCCTCATCATCGTACATTTTCAGAAGATTACTCACAATCCGGCGAAAGTAAAAGATAGTTATGGGCTTCTGTAATATATCAAGCCCACAATCCCCCCTCCTTATCCATGCAAACATTACATTTTATACACAAAAAAAACATACAAGAATCGGATTTTCTGAATGGATATATTTACCTCATGGAGGGTTCATAAACCCTTTTCTTCCCTGACTGATACAGTTGATCCCTCTTTCTTCAGAGGGTTCTCAAATCTTCAAAACCCACCTACCAGCAAAAGGGGCTCAGTCAACTAACCCTTTTCCTACTCGCGGAGTCGTGATGATCCCTTCTTACCAGGAAAAGGACCTCAGCAGAACCTTCCGAAATTATTTATTATATTATTTATATTTATTTATTTGTTTATTTTTTTTAATAATGCTGCAACCCCAAGAGAATGACCAGAAAAATTACCGAAAATAGTTTTTTTGCTATCACTTGGCAATTTGAAACCGGTTCGACGGGGACCGATCTCTCAATCCCGTTTTGAACGATTTTTTTTCGAAAAACACTCCAGACGAGGAGGGAATGATATTTAAAAATTAATTCCCGATCAATTTCCGGCCAAGACGGTGATTAATGCCCAATCCCCGCCCCCGGCCCCGCCCCAGCCCCATTTGTCCCCGACTTAGTATATATATATATATAAAATATACTTTTTATATATTTTGTTTCTGTCTCTCTTTCTCTCTCTTTCATTTACACACTCTCTCTCTTCCCTCTATTCTCTCTCTCGTTATCATCCTCTCACTGCCTCTCATCTCGCTCTCTCCCTCTCACTCACTCAGAGTCTCTCTCTCTCTCTCTCTCTCTCACTCTCATACCTCTTCTCCCTTTCAACGCCACCGCCTCTATCGCCTCGTACTGTCGTCCTCCTCCGTTGTTCGTCGCAGCCACCGTCGTCCACTTCCGTCGTTCATTGCCTTTGTCCATCGTTGTCGTCCATCGCAACCATCGTCGTCTACCTTCGTCACAGTCACCATCGCCAATTGCAGCCACCATCGCCAATCGCAGCCACTGTGGTCCACCTTCGTCTCAATCACCATCGTCGACTCAAATTTGTTTAATGACACACAGATCTCAGATTTGTGTTGATTGATGATGCACACTCAGATCTGTCTCTATTTGTCTTTTTTTTTTTTTTTTTTGATAGTTGATGCATGTTGATGATGTTCTTGATTGATGATGCACACTCATATTTGTTCACCATCGCCGGCTCAGATCTGTTTGATGACACACAGATGTCATGATTTTTTTTGATGATTTTCTTGATGATTTTGTTGATATTAAAAGTTGTTGATGATGTTGAAACAGATTTGGGTGGGAAATTTTCAAGGTCAGGGAAACCCGATCCCCGTTAGGGGGCAAGAATGGAGACGATGACAGGTTTCCCGTCGGGGATCGAGGCCAGGGCCGGAGAATTTTTTACCATCGGAGATCGAGGACGGGGAATGTGATCACCAGCCTCGCTCCACCCCATTGCCATTCCTAATCACTTCAACAAATGGTTCCACTATTTCACTCCCGAAAATGTTTCGAAGCTCTAGAGCTGCTCGAATGACGTGACTCCGACGTGGCAATCACTATTGCTAACTCACCTTTTTCTCTCTCTTTCTCATTCTCGATTTTAAATTTCAAAATTATTTTCAGAGTCTTCTTCTCTCTCTCTCTATTCACTCATTCTCTTCTCTCTCTCGCTCTATTCGTTGTTGTCTCTCTCTCTCTCTCTCTCTCTTTGACCTCTCACTCCCCAACGAGCGCGGCTATACTCCAACCCCGCCGACGATCGACTCTCTCCGACTGAGTCTCTCTATCTCCCTCCATACTCACTCCCAACAATCAACTATCTCGCTTCTCGGCTTCTCCTCAGTCCCACCAGATGGTGAAGGACTCTCTGTCTTCTCTCAACTTTCTTTCCGACCAAGCCGATCGAGCCTGTATCTTCTGTTGCCGACCAAATCTCTGTTCCGACGAGCAACCCATACCAGCAACTCCAACCTTAGAGGTATATAACTTAGAAATTGATTTAGGATTAGAGCTTTTGTGTGTGTGTGTGTGTGTGTGTGTGTGTGTGTGTGTGTGTATAACAATATAACTTACAAATTGATTTAGGCATACTATAGTGTCTATGTCTACGTAATTTAGAAATTGATTTAGGGCTTATATGTATGTTTCTGTGTATATATGACTTAGAAATTGATTTGGGGCTTCTATGTATGTTTCTATCTATATATGACTTACAAATTGAATTTGAACAAATTAAAACAATATTGCTAGTTACATGAAGTTTGGTGTTCTATTGTTTTGAAGCCTTATCATTTTTTTAATATAAAAAAAAAATTAATTGTTGCAAGTAAATTAACTTGGATTTTTGCTTCTGTAACAGGTTTTACAGGAATTTTATATAATTGTAACTCATAGGACTTAGATTTTGCAAATTCATAAAAGTAAGAAATTTGGTTAACTAATTGATAGGGAGAAGAGATAAAGCGACTTATATTTCATACTAAAATTATATAAAATATAATTTTCTTTTGTTAGATGTATAGAGGTCTTGGAATAGTGTGTTTTTTTTTTTTTTTTTTGAAATGTGAGAAGAAGACGTTGGATACCCTAATACACTTTACTGGACCCATTTCCTAATATATTAAGATTTTGGACAAATCGGTGACTTAACATGATTATCAGTTTCTTTATAGATCCGATGTATTCTTTATTCTCTTTACTCCAACAATCAGGTTCTATTAGGTTTTTTTTGGTACTCTAAAAAATGCTAGGGAAACTATGATGGATGATTGGTAAAACTTGAAATTCTTTTGAGGAACATTTTTTCTCCTTCAAATTGTAAACAGTTCATCTTTGCGACAAATATGTTTTACTCCAAACAATAGGTCTAAAAGGGGAGGAATATGCCATAGAGTTGTCAATGGAGGAAGGAATACAATATATTTAATTATTTTAAAAAATAAAATAAAATCGTAGTTATCAATGCCATTTCTCACCACTGAAAACATTGGTTTCAACCCCCAAATATCTATATTACATTTCACAACAGCTTTTGAAAATATTGTGATTATAGTTTATTCCATTTGAAAATTCACTGATTAGATTTGTTTTGGTTTCTTTCTAGCAAGATGTTATTTGCTTGAAAGAGCATAGTCAATGGAATTAATTTGGATATCTAACAATAAGAATTGAACACGACCTTTTGTGTTTTATGTACCAATGGCTTACAAATTATGAGCACACACATACCATTGCATGTGCAAGTGTGTGCAAAGGTATACCAGATCCGTTAAATCACAATCACTCAAAAATTCATCACATATGCAATAAAACAATACTTTTACTGAAAGAAAGTAAAATCTCCTGGATTTGCTGTTGGGAATATAATTCATAAAACGAACAATCTTCCTCAACAATAGACATATGACAACCTAACAACAGATACAAATCAATGCATCAAAACCCACATAATATCATGACAATACCATGACAAAGGTATTCAAACATAGATAAATTTGAAAAGAATACTTTTTCACAACCATAGTCCTAAAAACAACCTTCAATAAACCAAACTGGATGATATCCATACCAAATCAACCATAGTCCTAAACACAAACTAAATTATCCAAACTAAGAGAGGTGCTACATTATCCAAAATAAACCAAATTATCCAAACATACATAAAGTAAACAATCCAAAAAAACATAAACTAAATTATCCAAAACAAAATAAACTCCAAGTTCAGTCACATAAAATGCATTAAAATTACAAGTTTCCAACTAACGAAAACGAGAGTCATTTCGGTCCATTTGTACATTCAAGTCAACAAAAGAAGACTGGACGACTCCATAAATTTGATGCATAGCACTCATGGATTGTTGACTTCTCATAATGTCAATAATTCTGGGTGTGCCTCCAATACAGTCCGATGGGGTAAGAGATGTGCCGACTCCATAAATCTGAGTTAGAGTAGTCATAAAACCTTTTCTTCTCATAATGTCCATACTTCCCGGTGTGCCACCAATATAATCTGACGTTGTGAGAGAGATGCCTCCAATAGCATTGACCATCTGTCCCTACTCAATTAAAATGACATGTTAAAAACAATTTAATAAACATTATTGAAAAATAAAATAAACTGATCGTTTTAAATTCATATGATGTACACGTACCGGCACATATATACTATTTTGCATGCTAACCATATAAGGATAAAGCTCTCTGCGTGCACTAGGTTGAGGTTGAGATTGAGCTTGTGTCACAACACAAACCTGCCCCTATAGGTTTAGCGTTGTAACCGGCCAATAATCCATGATTACCAAAGTCCTTTTTAACAATAATGACAGTAATACAATAATAAGGGCTAGCGAAAGCCAATCAATAATAAAAAAATATTGTCCAATGAGCTGTGAGGACTTAAGTGTACAAAACAAACTTTCATATACTTATATATATATATATATATATACAGACACTTAAGTCCATAAAACACATATATACAAAATAGAACACAAGTCAGGGAATTAAATCCCATTGCCAAAATCAGTATAAACAAAAACCATAAAACATACTTGTCACTTGACCAATTATAAAAAGGTGAATCTGAACCACCGAATAAGCCTTGACACGTGTTGGTTCAGAACCTCGGGGTGAGGCACAATAGTTGGCTTGACAAAACAAGGTTCAGGTCGACGCTGCTAACTCTGATCCGGTGCCCGATCACCTACATACATATAGTAAACAATGAGTTAGACCACAATGAATAACAACTGTGTAAAGAGGTTATGAATGATATCCTTACAATAATTGAAACAATCGATTCATCAATAGATCATTTTCTCAATCAATATCTCATATCATTTAATCATTTAGATTCATAATAGTCATACGTAGTACATCCAATAGCAAAATAATTCAATGCGTCTTAAAGACTGAACAATCAATTGATGACTATCAATACAATAAACAATAGTTCAAAGAATTAGAACTAACAGAGATCTCTGTAACAATAGCAATATGCCATGGATGCCATGAGTACAGTTTAGAAAATAGGACAATCATTCATTCAGTAAACAGTATTATTTTAGAAAACAATACATTTAATCAATCAGAAAATAGTTACAATTGAACATAGCTTTACAACAGTGTTACTTATAGTGAGCTCCTTGAAACACGTGAGACAGATACACTAAAAATGCGGTATTCAACCTAAACAAATAAATTCAAGCACAACTCAATTACATTCAAGTCATTCAATCATTTTTATTCAGTCGGTTGTTAATTTATTCGATTTCTGTTCGTTGTTCATTCGTTCGGTTCTAATTTTTCATTGTTTCATTCTATTTATATTCATGAGATGTGAATGCACATGAAAAACACTTTAAAAACATGCAAATGAAATCGAGGACCTACCCTGAAACCGCACGTGCGGAAGGCCTAAATCGCACGTGTCGATCAATGCAGAATGCACACAAATTTCAGCCCTGTTTTCCGCACATACGTACCCCAGGCCGTACATGCAGAACTGGAAAAACCAATCTGAAAATCTGTTTCACTTTTGAAGCCTCAATTTGATAATTCCAACTTCATTTTCATACAATTTAAAACCCAAAACCTTACAAGAACATATTGAACTTAATATATCTAGCTTTAAACAAAATTAAATGCTAAGTTTTCCATGCAAAAGCTTCACTTCTTAAATTGAAATGAAAGTTCATAAAGCTTGTACATTTTGAGCTCCAAATCTGTAACAACCCCGACTCATGATTAACATTAACCCATTATTAATTATGCCTAACAGTAATTAAGGAGGAATTCTGAATTAATTTGCATGTGTGTGTTACGTTATCTGTGTTTATATCTGTTCTGTGTGGAAAGATCTGTTCGTGTCTTAGTTTCGATTTGTGAATTGAAGGCCTTATCGGCATCCGATACAGGAATTTATCTGAATTATGTGTTAATTAGAATTTATAGGATTTTATGGTAGGTTCAATTGAAATCTGATTTGGAGCGATTAAATCAGATTAAATTTACGCCATTTGATTAGTTTTGTTTACCTATCACTTAGTGAGCCTTTTTGACCCCACTATCTCATTTTCTTGCATTCAACACACACACTCTTGAGCTCACACACACACAAACGTGAGAAAGGGAGTGTAGAAAGAGTTTGAGCTCAAACAAAGGATTGGCTAGGAAATTAAAGACAATTTGAGACCTTGAGTTAGAATCATACTTGAATTCAACCTTAGGTAAGAACTATACTCTTAAACTTTGTATTTAAGACAATAAGTATAAGAATTCAAGAGGGTTAGGTGTGCAATTAAGCTGAGATTGAAGAATTAAAGCTCAATACATACATGCATATGTAATTCATGGCATTTGAGGTTGTTTTCCCAAAGAATTCTTGCATGCATGTCATAATCCTAGCTTTGTTTTGGAAATTCTTCATGTTCTATGTCATTTTGTCATAGTTGATCATGTTTTTAAGTTAAATATTGCATTTGATCATGTTTTGAGAAGCTTTGGTCCAAAGAATTGCATGCAAGTCATGTTCATGAATTATTTTTGAGTTTCAAGTTGAATTTTCGCATAATTGGCATACTTTTGGGCCGTGATTTCTTGAATGGTCTTTGATTCATGATGCTTTATGAGTTTTCAAGTATTTTCTCAAGTTTTGGCCTAGAAAGATGGAGTTTGAAGGCTTGAAGGTTGGATTTGAACTTTTGGATCAAATATAGAAATTCCAGAAATTTGATTCACGCTCGAATGGGAAATTTCACGCTCGAGCGTGCACTCTGAGTATATGCACTTCCGCTCGAGCGGCGTGAATCACGCTCGAGCGTGAAATGCATATACGCAGAAGTTCATATGTTTTGCAGTTCGCTCGAGCGGGGGAATTCATGCCCGAGTGAGAGTTTAAGTCTCACGCTCGAGCGAGGATCGAGCGTGAGTCGAGCGTAGAAATCACGCAACCAATACTTTTCCAAAGTTTACAGTCCGCTCGAGCGTGGACCCTATTTTCAGCAAAATTTGAGAAATGTTTCCAAGTGTATTTTTGCATCCTCTTCCCATTCTAAACATTCCTAGGCCATGATTAAGACCTCATAATGAGAGTAATGAAGTAGAAGCACACCAAATCAAGTAAGGGCTAAGTCATCATCTATGGGTGTGCAATTCGGACGATGTTCATTTTATAACTATGTAGGTCTAGCGCCACAAGGAAGCTAAATTGCCTACTTACGACGCCTGTTGTCTGTGAGTAATAACTCTGTAAAGTTATGTTTAACTTTAATTATTTTCTGATAATATGAAATGTTAAGTTTCTGAAATGCTATGTTTTGTATGAATGAATGATTGTCCAATTTTCTTTGAAATGTAGTTGTGGTGTTCTTAGCCGAGGCCCTCACCCAGGGGACATAATATTGTGGCTTATGGTCATGAGGCCCTCGCCCGAGGGAAAGAATACCGTGGCCCAGGCCCTCACCCGGGGGAAATAATACCGTGGTCCAGGCCCACGCCCAGGGGCAACAATATCGTAGCATAGGCCCTCGCCTGGGGGAAATAATACCATGGCCGATGTATAAGACATGTTACCCAGTACTGGATGTTCCTTCATGGAACTTGATAAGCTTGACCCGAGAGACATATTTGTGCTAAGGAATGCACCACACATGATTTTAATATGGACATAATTATGATTCAGCTCTGTTATGAGATTTGAAATATTATGGGCATCATTCATTAAAGTCTTTACTCTGTTATTATTCACTGGGCTTTGGCTTACTATTTATATTATGTATGTAGGTGAACAAGCACAAGATCAGGCCCAGAGTTGATGGCCTACTCTTCAGTTTTGTCAGCCAACCATTGTGTCTCCCGAGGAGGTTCCGATTGAAGTCTAGTTTCATGGCTGTTTTTGTAATCATGTTAGGCTACATTTATACTATGTTGTGTTTGAACAAGACGCCTAGTAATGTGTATCTGGAAGTAATGTGTAAAGTTTGTATTACTGTTATAAAATTTTTTAAGTTATCTGCTCCATGTATGTCTGCACAGCTCTGTGGACTATGTATGTCTTGATTAATCGCTTCCGCAGCCCCTGCTACATGTCATTATGCCAAGAGGCGTTTGGTAATCCAAGGATTACTGGCCGGTTACGATGCTAAACCTATAGGGGCAGGTTTGGGTCGTGACAAAATCTTCAAAACCCGTGGCATTTTCCCTTAATTTTGGAATCTCATGTAAGAAAACAAATATATGATCATGGATTTCATTAAATCTATGCCATGTAAGGTGAATTTAATAGTTAATTCATCATTTTCTTTCATATTAAGCCATGCATGTATCAAATTACAATTAAACTTATATTCTTCTTGAATTTCTTAGTTATAAGTATAATTCTTCAAATTCATGACAGTAGAGAGTAGAATTCTTACCTAGAGTGAATGAATTGTAAAGAATTGGGTTTATCTTCAATGATTTCCTAGGTTTCTCCTTTAATTTTCTTTTTTTTTTTCTTGTTTCTTTGATGAACTCTCTAGAAGCTTTCTCTCTCTCTCTCTGCGTATATGTTGAAGACTCAAAAAGGTCCACTATACTTCCCTTATTCCTACACATTGATGACTAGCTAGGGACAAATATAAGTTAGCTTAATAATTTGTTTTAGCCTTAGTTATAAGTTTCAATTAAATTAGATGAAATCAAATTCACTCAAATTAAATTAATCCTCATCATATTATGATTTCAATTAAACTAAATTTCATTATATTTGTGGGAATTAGGCTCTAATTGCCTATCTAATTACTTAATTTTAACTTGTTCAAATTACTGAATCAAACAAGTTCTATTGTTACCAATTCACATTTGTTCACAATAACACAATTCAAATAATCACATGGCAATCAATAGCACTTAATAACACATAATCATATAATTAACAATAAGCACATAATTAACTTAATTAAGGAGGTGGTTGCCACAGCTTGAGCTTGAGCTCCAAGCACCTTAGTACCCTATATTGATCAAGATTAATGAATGCTTCAAATTTATGACATGCTTACAATCAAATATAAGTTGAATGGAGAGAAATGATAGAAAACAGATGGATATGTATGAATACCAATCAATTTACCTTTGATTTGTTATGTTTTGTTTTGGTTGCCTTTAACCAATTGACTATTTGATATACTTTGGCGACCTTTCGTTTGGTAACTAGGCGACCTCTTCGGTGAGCAACTAAAGGACTAAGCAACTTGGTATTACTGATTGCTTTTCTATTAATGCTGCCAATCGGAGAAGATGGTACATTACTTGTAATAGGTGGTACATTACTAGTAAAAGGTACTACATTACTCTCACCACCCTCATCACTCTTTCCTTGATTTCATCCAACCCACGTTTGATAATTTTTATTTTGCCTTCAAAGTTTCCAGCAACTTGTACAATGCCAATCAATTTTCTGTTCATATTATCATAGACCTTTGTATTGAAATCATTCCCAAAGTCGATGTATGTGGTTTTTATGCATGTGTACCCTCTATTCAAATCTTTTCTCCATTGTGGTAGAATGTACTTATTTGGAACCACATTTATGCATCTTGTAATAAGCACGATGAGTGAGTGAGCACACATGATGTCCCTAAATTGAAACAACCGACACATACATTGCACATCAAATTCAGTCGAATTATAATAGACAACAAAGTCCACATGCTTCATCTTCCCAAAAACTACCACGACTTCCTTCACAGAATATATACAAATTGAACCCTCCTCTTTCACAAGAAACGGCTGACAGTAAACTAGTCTCTTCATCTCTGCTTGAACTTCTTTGAATTTTACATTGGTGTAGGTATCCTGAAATCGCTTCTTAAAACCATACACAGTTAGGCAATCAAACGCTTTGTGTCAAGACTTGAAGTTAACTTTTTTTTCTTTCTGTATCTTACTTCTCAAGACATTGTCATATTATTCAACAAATTGCTTTAATGTAGTCTTTGGGTTGACATATCCATCAAAAAAGGCATTCATGCTCTCACCTCGTTGTGTAGTTGACATGCTAGCCCAAAAAATGTCTTTAACAAAGACGGGAACCATTGATGTCGCTCATCATATAATACCCCCAATCATTGATTCTTATAAAGATTGAATTCTACAATCATTTCTTTTCATTTCATCTCAAATTCATCTTTTGTGAAACTGTCATACACTGCATTTTGCAAATCCAACTTCATGGACTCATATTGGGAATACCCTTTCATAAACACCATCGATGTCTAGTATTTGGAAAGACAATTTCTATAGAATTTTGCATAGCTTTGCACTGATCAGTTATTATAACTTTTGGAGGACAATCTGACATGCAATTTAACCATGCTTTGAATAGCCAAACAAATGTATTAGTGTCTTCACTAGATAACAACCCACAACTAAGCAAAATCGACTGTCTATAGTGGTTAACTCCTACAAACGGAGCAAATAGCACATTATATTTATTAGTGAGATAAGTTGTGTCAAAAGAAACAACATCTCCAAATTCTTCATAAGCCATCCGACTCATTGCATCTACCCAAAACAAGTTTCTAATGCGAAAGTCAGTATCAACATCAATCATATAATTGAAACTCAAATTTTGTGCTTGCATCCTCAAAAAATATTTTTGAAGTGCATCAGAATCTCCTTCTCTAAGCCTTAATCTTCTAGCTCTGTTAATGTAATTTATTGCATCTCGCTCATCAAATGTTAATAACCCATAACCCCTAGCTTCAACAACCATTGAGTGATAATTGCTAGACACAATCCCTGCTTGGTCATTAATTTCTAATCTTCTCTTTATAGGAGTAAGAATTTTCTTATTCATTGCAAAATGACATGAGTCAGTAGGAATTCCGTCATGATTATGCTCAAGGTTAATTGTGGTTAACATAAATTGTGAGACTCCTAACTTTTGTAAACCCTATTAGGTCCCTTACTTTTAAATTATTTCTTTGAAATCGCTCAACTTCTTAATTAATTGCAATTTTAACCTTAGGATCAAAATACATGCACCAACTGAAAACCCGCAAACCCTAATCGATTTCGGAACCTTGGAAATAATTTCAAATACTCTAATTGACTCCCTAAATATGAAATTACCACTTGAAAACCTTAGGTTTTTTTCGGTCTTTATCACGTTCGTCGGTTAATCGCGTTTTTGTTCGAAGCAAGAAATTCAAACCGAATTAGATTCTTTAACCCTAACTTAGTTAAATTCTATTCTAAAATAAATGTTCCAATTCATAAATTAAGGCCTTAGCCCTCATATTTTACTTAAATCACAAATTGACCCCAAGTTAGTACCATTGTATATATATATATATATATATATCTATACCTCTTATTCATCAAATCTTTTTGTACACAATATCTATGGAATTTGTATACAAAATAAATAGGAAAATCTCCCCAAATCTTGAGTACGTGGCTAGCCATTATACCTTCTAGGCTATAATCATTGTATTTTAGTACAAACAAATCCCTTGAAATCTTGGAGCAATGATGACCTTGGTACCTATAAAGATTTGTTATGAGTGTACTTCAAATTAGAAGGTATTTAAATTAGTCCTAAACCTAACTAGATCATAATGAAATACACAAATAAGGTTCCAATACATGAGTTTAATTTCAAGCCCTCACTTCTTTTATTAATTTCAAGATTTGCCCCAAACTAGTACATGTACTTTTTATACTATAGTACCATCAAATCAATTTGTGGATCTATCTGTATACATTGGGAATATGTCCATAGTACTCAAAAATTGAATAAAATATTCCCCATTTCTCTTCCCCATGGCTGGCCAACCTAGGAGAGTGTGAGGGACTAATTTTCAAGACTTGTAATTATGACATTCTAGAAGCAAAGTACCAAGTACAAGGGTTATGTTCCCAACCTAGTTCCATTCCAACTAAAGGCCAACTAAATCTTATCTAATCACATAATTAAATCCCCTAATCACTCCCTATTCCATTAGACTCCAAATAAATCTAAACTTTTCAAACCAAGTCTAACTAATGGACCTTTGTGTCTTTTCACACCAAATTTGCCTATATATACAACCACCCACTTAGCATAGCATACACAAACAACACACACACACACACCTACAATCGGCCTAGAGGAGAGGAAGGAGAGCAAGAGAAAAGTCTTAAGAGGGAGAGGAAGGAAGAGGAGAGCAATCTTGTTCAACTTGGCCTAGCCTAGCAAGTAAGCTACAACACAACTCTCTCTTTTATTTTCCTTTTTCAAATACATGCTCTTAGAATTTTTAAACATTCATTTCAGATGTGTTTTGATGGTATTGTTGTGTTAGAAATGAAAGAAGTTGAGCCTTGATTCTACCCTTCTTGTATTTTTCTTAATCGGTATAAGACTATCTTTTTTCATATCAAACTCTCAAAATTTCCAAAGGCACACCTTCACCTTAAATTTCTGAGTTTAGTACACATTATTTATCATGTTTTCATCACAAGAGGAGTGAAAAATTTCCCCTAGCCGACCTCTTTTTTCATCAACTTTATATTTTCAAGAACTATGCCAGAAAAATCTATTTTACAGCCAACTTTCAAAACTTCTAGAAAAATGTATAAAAATATTTTGGACCTCCATTTTATGTAAAAATCTTCCTCAAGGAGTTATATTTCAACTAAAATTGGTTTCATTGAAAACGAGTGAGCAGTTTGTGAGAAAATCTGATTTTCGTAATGATCGACGAATCTGGACAGCGCTGGAGCATTTCTTAAATAACTAAAAATCTAGAAAAGCTATCACATTTCCGAAACATGTTCTGAAAACTAGATTGAAATCTCTACGAACCATATGAAGGCTAGGTTCGAGAATATCTGAAATAGCCCTTTTGATTTTAATCTTTAAATGGTATTAAATCTGGAAATTTAGTTTTGCATGGGTGTTTTATGCTCTTGTGTATGCTTATTAGTTTATGATCATGTCTTGGTATGATATTGCATGTGTTATGGTTACGTTCCTTATTTTCTTCATTTTAATGATGCTCATGCTTATGTGGATATTACTATCTTGTTAAGTTTGTTCTAACTTGACTTAAAACATTGATCCAAACGGAAAACTTAATTGGGATGGTATTGGGTTTTCGATCACTTGAATAATGAAGAGATGATAATGTGTTATGTATGGATTGATGGGATGTGCTCCCTAATTGAAGTTTAAGTCTTGTGCAAGCGGTTGTTGCGTAAACCCTAGAATGGAACAAACGTATTCAGACTCTTTGCGATGGTTTGATTGGTGAGATAAGGTTGGGTCCGAATAAGACATTCAGGATGATAAATTTTTTTTGGAAGGATAAGGTTGGATTCAGGAGATAAAACCTTTTTCTTTTCGCTGTTCCTTTTGAGGCCCTGCGGTTGGCGCTATGCGATATATAACTATTGGTAGGCATTCGAGGTTAGTTCTGCAACAAAGTAGCAAAATGGGGAGTTCTGAATAGTCTGGTGTCCAATTCTTGTGGTTGGGAGGATGAAATCTCTTTGGGGGATTTCTAGAATACTAACCACTAACATTATAACCTTTGTTATCTATTTGAATGATATGTTCCTTTCCTCTATTACTGAAATTGTTGTTATTGACTTGAATATCATGCTTCACTGCTTGCTTGCTATAAATGTGATGATGTATTGGATTGGGAAAAAAGGACGGGGTGTGTGTGCGTTTACTGGGTATTCAAAGCTCATGGCGTTTCATGCCAAGTATTGAAGACTATAGACCGGTCGAAGGCAAAGCTGAAGCATCTGAGGACGTACGGCTACCCTAGGAGGATTAGAAACTAGTTTGTAAATGTGTTTTGAGATTGTAAGTGATAAATCTCATGTTGTATTTAAGACATGATTTTATAACTTGTATATATATAACATTTGTAACCTACCCTTATACTCCGTCAACTCATGTAAGCCTTGTGTTAATACCTTGTCAAGATCTATCAAAAAGGTAGCTTTGCTATCTAAGGTGGTTGGACTTTGAAGGAAGGCTATTTTGACTCCTCCGACCTTCCTGGGATCTTGCTTGGTTATTAGCCAAAGGACTCATTAGTGACGTTTCCTACTCTTGTAACCTTAGATAAAACTTGTATTTAATGGTTAATATATTATCTGATGTTCCCAATTTTTGGGGCGTCACATAAATCTCCCATCCTTTTGTAGGCTCGCTCGTATCCTTGTTTTGCAACCAATTTTTGTGGATAGAGATGGCTTTAGAGGGTTTACTTCTGATTGTTTGGTTCTCTTCCTCGATCGAGAACATTCAATCCCAAAGTATCTTAATTCCCTATCATCGCCAAAAACTTGTGTTTTATAAGCTATAGAAAATCCAACATGTTTAGCATATTTGACATAAAATGTGTACACTTCTTGCTTTGAGCTAGAACACATACCTCTCTTAGGTTCCTCAACTTCTTCACTCTCATAATAAAGGATTTTCATCACTATTTGAATCAATCTTCATTTCTGCTCATTCAAAATTTAAACTGAAATCAAAAGATTTAAATTCAATTACAGTCAATAACATTCATCATCATCTAAATATTGAAACATTCATGAATATTACAGTCTAAATATTCATTCACCATCTAGGTTATATCATTTTATTTTTATTTTTTTGAAAAAGAAATCATTTACAATGCAAATCCAGTCCAAACTACAGTTCAATATTCATCAACCAATTACAATACATATGATATCAGAGTTTTCTTCATCAACAATGCAAGTCTAAAAAATAGAATGAGTTTTGGTATTGAAAAGCAATTTTTTTGGTATTAAAAAATAGAACGAGCTCTGGAGTAAAAAGAAAAAAAAAATTCTTCTAAAAATCAATTCATCATACAAGCTCTGGTATTCAAATTTGATTACAATTTTCAAACAAAAAACAAAATGAGTTTTAGCATAATTAATCGCAGCAATTGAAACACTACTGAGCGAATTGATTAACTAGAGCTTAATTAGCATCATTCTCAAAATCCTATTTATATATGTGTGTGTGTGTGTGTGTGCGCGCGCGCGCGTGTGTGTATGTATAAATATAGAGATAGAGAAGGACAAAAAATAGAGGAGAGAGAAACTAACCTAGAAATGTTTTTAGAATGAGAGGGGGACGAAGACGAAGAGGGAAAAGACGCCAAACAAAGACATCGGACGGTGGAGGAGAGGGACGGCAGAGGACAGATCTGCAAATGCTTTCAGACCGAGAAAGGGAAGATGGACAAGGAGAAGAAGACGGAGATGGAGAGGGAGACAACAAACGCCGAACGATGGAGGAGAGGGATGGCGGAGGAGAGATCTAACACTATGTGGAACTCGATGGCCAATTGTATGAGGAGAATCTCAAGGGAAGTTCTTGGAGAGTCGAAAGGAACGGGACCCAGCTCTAGGGAAACTTAGTGGTGGAGGGAAGAGGTTCAAGCGATAGTTAAGGCAAAAAAAAGAGTGCTTTAAAAAGTGGCAAAATAATAGAATTGAGAAAAACCTTAAGAACTATAGATTGACTAATAAGGAGGTCAAGAAAGTAGTGAGAGGCGTTAAGTTGAAAGCTTATGATGATCTATACACTAGACTAGATAGTAAGGAGGGAGAGAAGAGGATATACAAATTTGCTAAGATACGGGAGAGGAAAACAAGAGATTTTAATCAAGTTAAGTGCATCAAGAGTGAAGATTCTAAGGTATTGGTGAAGGATAACGAGATTAAGGAAAGATGGAAGAACTATTTTGAGAAACTATTAAATGAGGGACCTGAAGGTACGGCAATAGGGGAAGAAATAGCCAGTAATACGATAAACCAAGACTATAGGTTCTATCGTAGGATTAGAAACTTTGAAGTGAAAATTGCACTTAAGAAGATGAAATTAAATAAGCCTTTAGGACCAGATGATATCCCTATTGAAGCTTGGAAGTGTTTGGGTAAAAAGGGCGTTGCTTGGTTGACTAGGTTGTTTAGCAAAATTTTGTTGACTAAGAACATGCCAGATGAGTGGAGGAAGAGTATTTTAGTGCCAATCTATAAGAATAAAGGTGATGTCCAGAATTGCAACAACTATGGAGGAATTAAGCTAATGTGTCATATAATGAAAGTGTGGGAGAGGGTGATAGAACGTAGATTGCGAGATATAACGGAGGTGTCAGAGAATCAATTTGGGTTTATGTCTGGCAAGTCAACAATGGAAGCGATCTATCTTTTGAGGAGAGTAATAGAAAAGTATAAAGAAAAGAAAAGAGATATTCATATGGTGTTTATCGACCTTGAGAAAACCATATGATAGAGTGCCCCGGGATATAATATGGTGGGTGTTAGCAAAGAAAGGAGTGACAAAAGGTTATATTGATGTGATTAGGGACATGTACGAAGGGGTGGTGACCACTTTAGATCGCCGGCTAGAGAGACAAATGAATTTCCTATCACTGTAGGGTTACACCAAGGATCTACCTTAACTCCTTATCTTTTTGCTTTAGTTATAGATGAGTTGACAAAAAATATCCAGGATGACGTGTCGTGGTGTATACTTTTTGCAGACGATATAGTGCTAGTGGATGAGACTATAGAAGGAGTTAATACAAAGTTAGAGATTTAGAGAAAAACTCTTGAATCTAAAGGATTCCGGATAAGTAGAATTAAGACAGAATACATGGAGTATAAGTTTGGTAACAGTAACAATGAAAGCAGAGGAGAAGTGAAGATTGAGAATCAAGAACTGCTTAAGAGTGAACATTTTCGTTTTTTAGGGTCGATTATCACAACAGCAAGGGAGATTAATGTAGATGTGGCCCATAGGATTAAGGCGGGATGGTGTAAGTGGAGAAATGTGTTTGAGGTACTGTGCGATAAACGAATACCCAATAGACTTAAATGTAAGTTCTATAGAGCGGTTATTAGACCATCGATGTTACATGGAACAGAGTGTTGGGCAACCAAGAAATAACATGTAGATAAGATGAGTGTGGATAAGATGAGAATGCTAAGGTAGATGTGTGGCAAGACTAGACAAGACAAAATTAGGAATGAGTGTATTCGGGAATGGATAGGAATAGCACCGATAGAAGACAAGTTGAGAGAAAATCGATTGAGATTATTTGGCCATATTCAATAGAGACCAACAAATGCAGTAGTGAAGAGATACGATACTGTAACAGTAGATGGAAGTGTTAAGGGACGGGATAGGCCTAAATTAACGTTGGTTAGCCTTGTAAATAGAGATATGGATCTACTTAATTTGACTAACGAAATGGTCTTTGATAAGGCCGCGTGGAGAAGAACAATTCATGTAACCAACCTTATTTAATGGGACTTAAGGTTTGATTTGATTAGCGCGTGAAATACACACACTACATATGCAAATGTGCTTTATCTTCCCTTGTTGGTTACCAACTATTTAGAGCTGCTTTTAAAACTGCTCGTTTAGAGCTCTAAATCGGAATTGATTTCACTCCTTACGTGATTATGTATTCGATTTCATGGAAACCTGTGCCATCAACTCCAAAAACATTTCAACAGAAGCCAAACCAACAAAAGAAATATTTTAAGATTTTTTTGGGTCCAAATTTGTATTTTAATTGAATAATGGAAAAATAAATTTATTGTTAAGAGAAACTAAATATGGCAGGAAAAATAAATTATAAAAAGGTAATAAATATTATAAAAATGAACGATAATACTACATATACTAATTGATATACTAACTAATATATCTCAACTAACAATTTGAATAATTATTTTCTTAAATTATTAATATTAGTTTACTTCTATCTCAAATCATCAATCGATTAATATGTTTGACATAAAAATATTTAGAAGCAACTCGCCTAATTGAATAATATTTAGAAGCAATAATTTGTTACAATTGCTTGAGAGACGGTGGCTGCCTGATACATTAGATGTTCTGTTTTATTTTATTTTTTTTCTTTTTTCTTTTTTCTTTTTTTTTAATGTGTATATTATACCCTAAAAAATTTGTAAATCAGTGTAAAAGTTTTAAAATAATTGCATGTAAATTTTTTTTTCAAATTTGACATACAAAAAATACTTATACCGAATTCAGAAAATACTCACATCATACATATAAGATTTTTTTTCTTCAACTTCAATTTACACCATTATAAAAATAAGGAGAAATTATTATTCAGCATAGATTTTGAAGAATTATTATATATTAATGAAAAAATTTATAATTTTGATTATTAATTTTGGGTCTTGTTAGAATGGACACATGTTAAGAATATATTTAATTCTACATGCATCAATTAGTGTACCATCACACATTATTATTATTAATTTCACTCATTATACAAATTATAAATATCAAAAATATCATAAATTATGTTACATCATCAATTAATACACTAGTTAGTACAGTAATTGGTGCATATAGTATTATTCATTTAATTATCTTAACTATCTCCACTTGTATGGGAGATTACAAAACATAAATAGACATAAATATGATAATTTTCAAACACTTAGATATTTTCGTCCATGGACAAAAATGTCCTTACACTTGAACTAACTAAATTGACTTATTTATAAATATAAAAAAATAAAATGGTAGTACCCTCTTGAATAAAAAATAAAAAACATTAATATTTCCATATAAATAAATAATAAATTTATAAATCACATAAAATAATATTACTTTCTTTATTTGAAAACTCATTTGACTTGAAACAATTTTTTGAAATAGATTGACGAATTTCACTTATAATTAGATTTTGATTTATTAATTTTATCATATTAGAAGGAAAAAAATCCATTGATGCTAATATTACAACAGCAAAAAAAAATAAATTTCAATTTATTACAAAAAATAATAAAGCAAATAAATAAAATTACTTTATTTAAAATTATATAATCATTGTATGTGGGGAAGTGGTTTGGAAATACTCTTCGGATCCTAGGAGACGCTAGTGATCCTCAGTTAGTCACCTGAAAAGATACAAGCAATCCGGCCGGGGTGCCGGAATTAGCACTCCGACGGACAAGTTAGTTCAGACACTCAGGATAGCTTACTTTCTAAGTCTTTGTGAAGTGATTCTTACATACCTTTCTATAACCTTTGTTCCTATATTTATACCTGTTCTTTTTTATCCTCGGGACCAGGGCCTACTTTTTGATCATTGCCCTTTCTTTCATTCGGAGCTACTGATCTCCATCTATTCGGCTTTACTCACGTATTCGGCGTCCTGGTCACGCAATATGAAGCCGGATAGTATCTAATTTCTGGAGCGCGCATCCTCCGACTCTTCTATTTATTCGGCTCACACAATTGCCCCCCAAGCATTTCACCGACGACAGTTGGCTGGAGTGCTTGGTTTTGAATTCCTAAAAGTCGGAGCCAAAATTCGGCGGTTGGCCTCATCCTCCTGCGGACATCTAAGCGTACCCCTTTCGATTGTCGTGTCGACTCCCCGTCCCCTCGTACGTGTCTATTTATTGCCATTTAAAATTTCGAGATCCTTTCCAGTGTATATTTTATGATGCTCATCGCTGGATTGCCTTCGGGATCGTCCCTGAAACTCTCCTCCGATATCCTCTTCGTCCTTTGTAAGTTCTCTCCTCCCTTGCTTCGAGGACTCTTTCTGATTTATTCCTTCCTCGGCATATTCTCATAGACTAGGATATGGCGAAACATTTAAAAGACCTCCTCTCATCAAATCGTATTGTTGGCTTTAAACGCCATTTCTCCATTCCTGATAATGTCCGTTTGTCGCTTGTGGCAAACGGCACTCTTGATATGGAGAGGGAGGATGAAACCACGATTGTCTTTCCTTTTTTTTCAATTGCAGAGGGTAGAGTCCGTTTCCCTCTTCACCCGTTTCTTAGGGCTGTGCTTCGCCATTGGAGTTTAATCCCTTCCCAACCTAATGTGAATTTCTTTAGAGTCATAATGGGGGTTATAGCACTCAACCGTCGCCTAAGAATTAACCTTGGCATTCCAGCCATCCGATATTGCTATGCCTTGGCTAAGTCTTCTGCTCGACACGGGTGTTTCTTCCTTAGGGCCAAGGATGTCGACCATCAGCTGATAACTATGCTTTCTAGTTCTGGAAAACGAGTTGATGATGTTATGGTCATTGTCCAGGGTAACTGGGAATTTGGTGAAGGGGAGGATCACGCCGACCCTATTCCTAGACGGAGGGGCGAGCCATGTGGCTGATTGCTTTCTCGCTTTTATTATTTGTTCGTTTTTATTGTAAAGCCTCTTTTTTGAAATGTTACGGCTTGGCTTGTGTAGGGAGAAATTTGAAGAAAGTTCTGTCTTCAACTGACGGCGCCATTCTTTCGGATATCGAAGTCGTGCTCAAATATTTCGGCCGTCGAAGTCTTTAGAAACAAGGCAGGGTGGCCCACATTCTGCTTCGTTACGAGCCGACATATACGACCTTCTCGACGACGGAAAGTATCCCGGTTTCGGAGGGTGAAGATTCTCTCATCGCTCTCATTTTGTCCGACTTCAAAAACTTGAGGCAGGTTGGTTTTGGAGGGTCGGATTTGGAGCGGGGTGTAGCTAATGTTACCGAATCAGATCAGTCCGAAATCGAATCTGACGCGATATTGAATTCGGCCGATCCCCCTTCTGCTTCGGGCCAAGGGGATCTTTTGCTTCACGGCGTTTTTCACGGTTTAGAGGATATTCCCGTTGCAAATCCCGAAAACATGACCGGGTTAAGCCTGACAAAACTTACCAGGAAGGGGAATGCGGAAAGGTTGGCCGCGCGGCGAAAAGTGGAGGCCCTTCCGTCTAAAGCACCACCCACGACCACATCTCAATTTTCCCTGCCTGCTAGCGAATCAGAGTCCTTTCGCGTTATTGAGGTGGAGACGGCGGAAAATCAGGATGTCGAATCTACCTTGATTGTGTAGGCCGGCCAAGAAGTAGAGGTAGAGAAACGCTCCGTCGAGTTTGAAGCCGGCATAGAAGAACATGGCAAACGTCCTTGATTAGAGGGATCGAACGTGATCGTTCCTTTTGTCATTCAGCCGATGATAAAAAAACGTGCCGGTTTCTTCTGATGCTTCGGCGCTTAAAGATCTAGAAGTCGCATTCAGCTTGGCTACGACTGTGTCTTTGCCGTCTGACAATGAGGCTTTCCGGGTGGAAACGGATCTAAATGCGACAGCATTGGCCGCCCAATCGGCACTTTTGGTACATATTCGAACTTAGCTTCACTTAATCCAAATACTGTTGAAGTTATGGTTCTAATTCTTGTTTTACAGACCGTCGGATGGATAGCCGATATGGGCCGTCGCCATCGCGACGCCGTCAAACAGATTGATCATTTACACGCAGAAGTTGAAAGCTAGAGGATAAGGGCTGAGGTCGAAGCGTTGAGGGCGGACAAGGAAGCCTCAAGGGCCGACGCCGAGATGGAGAAAGCTCGTTGCGCGGATCGAGGTCGGATGCCAAGAGGAAGGCGGACGTGAGCGAAGATGCGCTCAAGTTGGCCCAGAAAGTGATCTTCAAACTGGAGACTGAGTTGGCTGAAATGAAGACGGCGAAGGAATCAGCCGAATCGGAGTCTTCCAAAGTATTCGAGGTCGGAAAAAATGCTGGGCTCGCCGAGTACGTGAACCAAGTCCCCAAGTTTAAAAATCGAGGATTCAAACATGGCTGGAACAAAGCCCTTGCTGCTGCTGACGCTTCATTGATTGTGCCAATACCATATGAGCAAGTGGTTGTTGAGCCATTGGAGTCTGATTCCGATGGCTGATCCGGCCGACTGACAGTTTTTAGGATGTCGCATGTATTTTTATAGTTTTAATTTAGTATTTTTCATGTTTTGCAACAGTAGTGTTTGTTTTTTGAATGTATTTTTACGGTTTTAATTTAGTATTTTTCATCTTGTAGCTTTCTATTTGGTAATTTGAGTATATAAAATTTCCAGAGTTGTGCTCAACTGGCTAAGGAAGATGTTGTTGATGAATGTTATTGTTTTCGGTTATGGTTAGATCGACTGCTTAGTTTAGGTATTTGGCCGATCAGATCTGCCCTTGCCTTAGCCAGGGCACGAGCTTGGAAAGCCGAATGGCGTAACTCGTGGGCTGGCTGAGGCACACATTGATCGGCGCTTGCGCTTGAAAACATGGCGGACCAGATTAGTGAATTTGCCCTCGCCTTAGCCAGGACGCGAGTTTGGGAAGCCGAATGGCGTAACTCGTGGTCTGGCTAAGGCACACATTGATCAGCGCTTGCGCTTAAAAACATGGCTGACCAGATCTGCCCTTGCCTTAGCCAAGGCGCGAGTTTGGGAAGCCGAATGGCGTAACTCGTGGGCTGGCTAAGGCACACATTGATCGGCGCTTGCGCTTGAAAACATGGTGGACCAGATTAGTGAATCTGCCCTTGCCTTAGCCAGGGCGCGAGTTTGGGAAGCCGAATGGCGTAACTCGGGGTCTGGCTGAGGCACACATTGATCGGGCTGGACAATTGTTATCCGACTTTTGACGTTTGGGATTACTGACGTTGCCTCGGGAGAGCTGCATACATTGAAGGATAAATGGCGCGGGTGCACGCCAGAGGCCCTACTTATTTCTATTCAGGCAACTTGGGAAGGACGAAGATTGGCTGAATTAGACGCCGCAATGAGTCGCAGTAGCGAGCCTATGCGTACGGGAAGAAGAACATCCAAGGATCGGGAAACACAGCAGCCCCTTAGTCGTCGAAGCGTATTGCCCCGAAAGGACATGCAACAACAGAGAAATTCTCTGCGCCCGCGACCGCGACCGAGAATCGAGCCTGATGCGATGCCACGACCGTTGACAGTCGAGTTCGCTCGATAGATCTTCCCGCCGGAAGTCCAACAATCGATGGTTGGACGTCAAGATTTCGAAGTATTTCGAGACGGCATACATAGGGCCGTGAAAGGACTATATACTACTCATGAAGTCGGCATGCGTCTGCGGGAAGCGCGACGTGAGAGTGAGAAAAAGGACGAAAGGAATCGCAGTCTGGAGATTCGCGCGGAAAAGGCTGAACGTGAGCTTCGAGAGCTGAAGAATGTTCAAACGAGCGAATCGGTGGCGGTCGGTCAATCTAAATTGGTCGTTGAGAGAGTGACCCAATGGACCTCGAGTTATGAAAAGGGGTTTCAGGACGGCCTGAAGGTCGGGATAGAGAAGACTAAATGAGACCTTGCCGAGGAGGTCTGCCGATGTGAAAATCGTGGATTTAAGCACGACTAGATCAAGGCCCTTCAAACCGAGGAAGCTCTCGAAGCCGTGGGCATTGATTCGGCCTCGCCCCTGTATCATCGCCACTACTTTCCTTATTCCGATTTTGAAATTGAGAAGAGCGACGGTGAGGGCGCCGAATGAATAGACTTCGCGTCGAATAAATAGAATTTCTTTTATTTTCAACGTTTGTATTCGGTCTTGAAATGTTATGTTTAATTAATCGTATTATTTCAACTTTCTGCCAGGGTTTGTGTTGCGTGGCGTAAATATTTAAACATGTATTGACCGGCTTGAATTAAGAACGATTCTGTGAATATGTATTCGGCCCTAAGGTGTCATGCACCGATAGGGGCTCCGAATCTAGAGACTTGATCGGCCCTAAGGTCTCATGCATCGAAAGGGGAGACTTAATCAGCCCTATGGTGTCATGCACCGAAAGGGGCTCCGAATTCGGAGACTTTAATTTGGTCAATCGTGATATCCACAAAGGGCGCTCCGAATCCGGAGACTTTAATTGGCCCTAAGGTGTCATGCACCGAAAGGGGCTCCGAATCTGGAGACTTAATCGGCCCTATGGTGTCATGCACCGAAAGGGGCTCCGAATTCGGAGACTTTAATTTGGCCAATCGTGATATCCATGAAAGGTGCTCCGAATCCGGAGACTTTAATCGGCCCTAAGGTCTCATGCACCAGAAGGGGCTCCGAATCCGGAGACTTAATCAGCCTTATGGTGTCATGCACCGAAAGGGGCTCCGAATCCGGAGATTTAATCGGCCCTATGGTGTTATACACCGAAAGGGGCTCCGAATCCGGAGACATTAATTTGGCCAATCATGATATCCACGAAGGGCGCTCCGAATCCGGAGACTTTAATCGGCCTTAAGGTGTCATGCACCAGAAGGGCCTCCGAATCCGGAGACTTAATCGGCCCTATGGTGTCATGCACCGAAAGGGGCTCCGAATCCGGAGACTTAATCGGCCCTATGGTGTCATGCACCGAAAGGGGCTCCAAATCCGGAGACTTTAATTTGGCCAATCATAATATCCATGAAGGGCGCTCCGAATCCAGAGACTTTAATCGGCCCTATGGTGTCACGCACCGAAAGGGGCTCCAAATCCGGAGATTTAATCGGCCCTATGGTGTTATACACCGAAAGGGGCTCCGAATTCGGAGACATTAATTTGGCCAATCGTGATATCCACGAAGGGCGCTCCGAATCCGGAGCCTTTAATCGGCCTTAAGGTGTCATGCACCAGAAAGGGCTCCGAATCCGGAGACTTAATCGGCCCTATGGTGTCATGCACCGAAATGGGCTCCGAATCCGGAGACTTTAATTTGGCCAATCGTAATATCCATGAAGGGCGCTCCGAATCTGGAGACTTTAATCGACCCTAAGGTGTCATGCACCAGAAGGGGCTCTGAATTCGGAGACTTAATCAGCCCTATGGTGTCATGCACCGAAAGGGGCTCCGAATCTGGAGACTTAATTGGCCCTATGGTGTCATGCACCGAAAGAGGCTCCGAATCTGGAGACTTAATCGGCCCAATGGTGTCATGCACCGAAAGAGGCTCCGAATCTGGAGACTTTAATTTGGCCAATCGTGATATCCACGAAGGGCGCTCCGAATCCGGAGACTTTAATTTGGCCAATCGTGATATCCACGAGGGGTGCTCCGAATCCGGAGACTTTAATCGGCCCTATGGTGTCATGCACCGAAAGGGGCACCGAATCCGGAGACTTAATCGGCCCTATGGTGTCATGCACCGAAAGGGGCTCCGAATCTGGAGACTTTAATTTGGCCAATCGTGATATCCACGAAGGGCGCTCCGAATCCGGAGACTTTAATCGGCCCTAAGGTGTCATGCACCAGAAGGGGCTCCGAATCCGGAGACTTAATCGGCCCTATGGTGTCATGCACCGAAAGGGGCTCCGAATCCGGAGACTTAATCGGCCCTGTGGTGTCATGCACCGAAAGGGGCTCCGAATTTGGAGACTTTAATTTGGCCAGCCGTGATATCCACGAAGGGCGCTCCGAATCCGAAGACTTTAATCGGCCCTAAGGTGTCATGCACCAGAAAGGGCTCCAAATCTGGAGACTTAATCGGCCCTATGGTGTCATGCACCGAAAGGGGCTCCGAATCCGGAGACTTAATCGACCCTATGGTGTCATGCACCGAAAGGGGCTCCGAATCCGGAGACTTAATCGGCCCTATGGTGTCATGCACCGAAAGGGGCTCCGAATCCGGAGACTTAATCGGTCCTATGGTGTCATGCACCAAAAGGGGCTCCGAATCCGGAGACTTTAATTTGGCCAATCGTGATATCCACGGGGGGTGCCCTGAATCGGGAGACTTTAATCGGCCCTATGGTGTCATGCACCGAAAGGGGCTCCGAACCCGGAGACTTAATCGGCCTTAATAGGCTTGGTCGGCCCTATGGCCCTAATTAATCAAGGCTCGGGAGCGGACTGGCGAAAGTAAGAAACTTTGTATTGCAAAGGTGGAACATGTACAAGTATCAAGCCTACAAGTCGGGTCAATGATAGAATTTACGCAAATGTGTTGAATTCCAAGGCCGTGGCAGGCTTCTTCCTGACATGTCTGAGAGCCGATATGCCCCTATTCCTGCGATGGATTCTATCTGATAGGGGCCGTCCCAGTTTGGACCCAATTTTCCATCGGCCGGTCTCTGGTCGGCTGGAAGTACCTTTTTCAGGATAAGCTTTCCTGGCGTGTATCGGCGTAACTGAACTCACTGATTATACGACTTGGCGAGCTGCTGCTAGTACCGTGCCATAGAAGCCAGGGCGCGGTCCCTTCGTTCCTCAATGAGGATCAGATCCAGGGCAAGCATCATGTTGTTTCAGCCCGTGTCAAAAACTTGTGATTTCAGAGTTGGGAGGCCGATTTCCAGGGGTAAGATTGCCTGGGTTCCGAAGAATAGAGCAAACGGCGTTTCTCTAGTAGATCTCCTCGGCGTAGTACGATGAGCCCACAATACACTCGGCAATTCTTCCACCCATTTGCCTTTAGCTTTTTCCAGCCTCTTTTTGATGCCGTCCAAGATGGATTTGTTAGAGGCTTCGGCTTGACCATTGCTTTGGGGGTAGGCTAGTGTCGAGAAGTAAGGCCGAATGCCATATTTGCTGCATAGCTCTCGATATATGCCACAATTGAACTGGGTGCCATTGTCTGAGATGATAGCTCTCGGAATGTCGAATCGTGTTATGATGTTTCTCCATACAAAGCGTTTAATGTCCGCATCTCGTATATGTGTCAAAGCCTCCGCTTCGACCCATTTTGTGAAGTAGTCTGTCGCGACAATTAGAATCTCTTGTTCCCTGGGGCCCTGGGCAATGGTGTCCTACGATATCAAGTCCCCACTGAGCAAACGGCTAGGGACTGGTGATAGAATTCAACTCTTCGGCAGGCAGATGGGTTAATGGAGAGAACTTTTGGCACTGTTCGCATTTTTTTTCATAACTCTCCGCGTCAGCTCTCATTGTCGGCCAATAGTATCCCTGCGTTATAGCTCGATGGGCCAGGGAGCGTTCGCCAAAATGGGCACCACAACTGCCCTCATGTATCTCTGTCAGAAGCCCCTCCACTTTGTCGGGGTGCACGGATTCCAAATATGGACCAGAGAGGGACTTTTTGTAAAGCCCTCCTTGCGGATCCAGATAGTGTCGCAGGGCTTTATTTCGCAGCTTGTGAGCTTCTTTTTTGTCCTCTGGGAGTTATTCAGAGGAGAGGAATGTAGCAATGGGGTCCATCCAGCTTGGTGCGGGTTCTATAACGTTGACATGGATTTCATTCAGAGGGCCAATGCTCGGCTCCGGGACGAAACCTACTTCGATGGTCCGCTTGATCTCAGAATTGATGGCGGAGGCTAGGCACGCCAAGGCATCCTCGTGTGTGTTCTGGTCGCGTGTTATTTGGTTCAGTTCATGATGGTCAAATTTTGCCAGCAAGGAATTGGCCATTTTCATGTAGGCCGCCATACGGCCGTTTCTTGCTGCGTATTCCCCATTTAGCTGATTGATTACCAATTTTGAATCACAAAACACAAGCAGACGCTGAGCGCCGAGAAGGTGCGCATTCCGCAGACCGGCTAGAGGGGCTTCGTATTCGGCTTCGTTTTTTGATGTTTCGAAGCCAAGCTTGACGGCCTGCTCAATTACTGCACCGTCTGGAGACATGATTACAACTCCGGCGCCACTGCGCCTTTGGTTAGATGATCCATCACAGTACAATTGCCAAATATCCCTGACATAAATTCTCCAGTTCGGCTTTGGTAGAACTTCAGCCTTTGGTCGAGCTTCATCAGGTTTAAGGTTGGCGAGCTCGCCGGTGAATTCGGCAACAAAGTCGGCTAACACCTGCCCCTTGATTGCAGTTTTAGGTAAAAATTGAATGTCGTATCAAGAGCCCATTTTGAAACACGTCCTGATACTTCTGCACTTCGTAGTACTGATCGGAGGGGATAATCTGTTAGCACCCCAATGCTATGTCCCTGGAAGTAATGCATCAGTTTTCTTGCCACCATGACTAGGGCTAAGATGAGTTTTTCCAGCGGAAGGTAGCGAGTTTCGGCGTTAACCATTGCCTTGCTCACATAATACACTGGCCGTTGCTCCCCCTCCTCTTCTTTTAACAGTATGGCGCTGACGGCCCTATCAAAAATTGCTAGATATAGGATGAGCGGGTCACCAGCGGCGGGTGTTGTCAAGAGAGGTACTGAACGGAGGTAGGTCTTGAGTCCGTTGAAAGCTGTTTCGCATTGGGCAGACCATTCAAAAGCCTTACCTTGCCGTAGTGTCTGAAAGAATTGTCGGCAGCGATCTGTAGACCGGCTGATAAACCTGTTGAGTGCAGCGGCCATCCCCATCAACTTTTGGACTTCTTTTACTGAGCGAGGGGAGCCGAGTTCCAAGATTGCTGTGACTTGCCTTGGGTTGGCTTCGATTCCTCGGTGATTGACGATGTAACCCAGGAATTTGCCAGAGCGGATTCCGAACGCACACTTGGAAGCATTCAGTTTCATTCTGTATTTGCGTAAGATGCTGAATGTCTTTTCTAGATCGGCTATATGACTCTGTTCTTCTTTGGACTTGACCACCATATCGTCGATGTATACTTCCATAGTGTGGCCGAGTTGCTCTTTGAACATGGCGGTAACCAATCTTTGGTAGGTTGCCCTTGCATTCTTCAGCCCAAAGGGCATAACTTTGTAGCAATAGGTTCCTCTTGAGGTGAGGAAGGCAGTTTTATCCTGGTCATCTGGATGCATGGCGATTTGATGGTAGCCTCTGTAAGCGTTGAGGAAGCTCATGCGTTGATGGCGTGCCGTCGCATCGACGAGCTGGTTGATTCTAGGTAGAGAAAAACAGTCTTTGGGGCAAGCTTTGTTCAGATCCGTGAAGTCGACACATACTTGCCAAGTCCCATTTTTCTTCTTCACCACCACTATATTGGAGAGCCACGTAGGGTAAGTGACTTCTTTAATTGCCCCGGCGTCAAGCAGTCTGTCTACCTCCTCAACAACGGCAGCAGTGTGCTCTGCGGCTGACCGTCGGCCTTTCTGAATGATCGGCTTACATTTCGGACCGACATTCAAATGGTGCTGTGAAACTGACGGATCTATTCCCGGCATTTCATATGGAGTCCACGCAAAGACGTCAAGGTTGTTGTGCAAGAAAGAGATCAGCTGCTGCCTGTCGGCCTGATTTAGAGAGGCGCCGATCATGAAGAACTTTTCTGGGCTGCCATCAATGTCAACTCGGTCCAAATCTTCTGTGGCCTTCTCATTTGGATACCGCCCAACATCGTCCAAGATCTCCCGATTCGGCACCTCAATGGAGTTTACTTGCAGTTCCTTTGGCGTTCTGGCGGCAAGGAGATAACATGCTTGTGCCGATTTATAGGATCTGCGGATTTGCTCAATGCCGTGTTCTGTTGGGAAACGTAGCAGTTGATGATAGGTGCTTGGGACGGCTTGCAAGGTATGCAACCACGATCGCCCCATGATGAGATTGTACGGCGATGGCAGCCTAACGACCTAGAATTCCGCGTCCACCGTTCTGGAACCTGCTCGAACGGGTAAGCTGATTTTTCCCAATGGGTATCTAGAGTGGCATTGAAGCTGAATAGTGGATAAGGAGACGGAGTCAGGTCTGACTCGTTGAATCCGAGTTTGGTGAAGGTTTGTTAATACATAACCTCCGAGGTATTGCCCTGGTCGATAAAAACGCGTTCGACGGTGAACCGGTTTACGCGCAGCTCAACAACTAACGGATCGATGTGGGGGAGTGTTACACCGATCAAGTCAGAATCGTCGAAGGTGATACTTGGCGTTTCTCGAGGACGCTTTGCCGGCGTGAGTTACTGTTGGGAGCCTAAATGTGATTGGATCGCATGCACGGCCAGGGCCGCTGGAAAGCTGTATATCATGTGAACGGTGTCAAGCGGAGATGCATCCTTCTGACGGGCAGGTGTTTCGACCATACTCCTCCGGACGCATTGGTGGAGACGTTCGTCCTTTGCCAGCTGCTCGAGATGATCTGCTCTCAGGGGTCGCTCAGAAGCCTTGGGCACCGTTTGTTTGGATTTTGCTATTTCCGAGGCTAGATCGCGACGAAGGCGTTCGTTCTCAGTGATGATATTGGCCAACCTCTGTTGGGTTTGCCTAGCTTGTGCCATGGTCGCTTGTATTGTCGTTTGCGTTGGGTTTGAAGATGAGCAGAAGTCCGAGGCAAGTCTTGCCGCGATGGTTTTTGGTCCAAGCGAGTTTGCTGGAATGAGGTCAACTCTCTGTGCGGTCTCGTCAGTGGCTAGCGGAAAATCTTCAGTCACGCCTACCGTGGATGTGTTTGAGTATTCCCACAGACAGCGCCAATTGTGGGGAAGTGGTTTGGAAATACTCTTCAGATCCTGGGAGACCCTAGTGATCCTCAGCTAGTCACCTGAAAAGATACAAGCACTCCGGCCGGGGTGCCGGAATTAGCACTCCGACGGACAAGTTAGTTCAGACACTCAGGATAGCTTACTTTCTAAGTCTTTGTGAAGTGATTCTTACATACCTTTCTATAACCGTTGTTCCTGTATATATACTTGTTCTTTTTGATCCTCGGGGCAGGGGCCTACTTTTTGATCATTGCCCTTTCTTTCATTCGGAGCTACTGATCTCCATCTATTCGGCTTTACTCACGTATTCGGCGTCCTGGTCACGCAATATGAAGCCGGACAGTATCTAATTTCTGGAGCGCGCATCCTCCGACTCTTCTATTTATTCGGCTCCTACACTGTATGTTGCAAATTAAAAAATATATAATTATAATAAAATAAAATAATAGAAGCCAAACTAATGAATGAAATTGAGGGAAATATAAGGAGGGTATTTTGGCCTCTATGTAAAAAAAAAAAAAAAAAAAAGAACATTAATTCTAACAATATTAAAGTTTTCACCTACTGCCTATACAAATTTGAGTAATTATACTCATTTAACACTCGTTTGACGTCTAGTTTTTTTGGTTAAAATAGTTCAAAAAGATAAAATAGATTAAAAAATCAATAAGATAATGTTTTAAGAAGTTGGTTAAAAATTAATTTTTTGACTTTTTGAGTCTATTTTGTCTTTTTGTAGATAAGTTATGTGAGCGGTAATATGACCTAAAATGGGTTAAAAATCGGAAGCTGGCTTTTAACCAGCTTCCCAATATAATGAATTTCATTTTTTCTTTCATAAAAATTAAAAAATTCAAAAAGCTTATTCCAAACGAGACTTTTTAGCCCTAGGTTAAAATAGCAAAAAGTCAAAAAGTCAACCCACATCCCAAACGACATACATTCTTTAACAAAAGCCATAGTTTTGAATAATACTATATGCACCAATTAGTATACCAATTAGTGTACTAACAAGCAATATGACATAATTTTAAAAGTTTTAAATATTTGTGATTTATATAATGAGTAGGGTCATAATTTTAAAGTAATAATATCATAACATATGTTAGTATACTAGTTGATATATCAATCATATAGCAATAATGTTAATTTTTATAATATTTATTTTTTTTTGCAATTTATTTTTCCTGACACCACTGATATGTAGTTACCCTTAAAATAAATTTATTTTTCCAAAGGCCCTATGGGCCCACCTATGTCAGTAGTGTTTTAATTGTGAATTGGGCTCTAGGTGGTGGGCCAAAGGCCCTATGGGCCCACCTATGTCAGTAGTCTTCTATTCCCAAGTGCAGCTTCAGTCCAACGAAGGGAATAAGGAAGAAAACGGGGGTTGTGGGTAGTCGAGTGAGAGAAGACCGACTGGGAGGAGGCCGACCGCGAAGGGTGACCAAGTGAGATGGCAGACTAGGAGAAGGGCTGACCGCGAAGGGTGACCGAGTGAAAAGGCCGCTTGGGAGGAGGGCCGACCGCGAAGGGTGACCGAGTGAGATGGCCGATTAGGAGAAGGGCCAACCGCGAAGGGTGACAGAGTGAGATGGCCAACTGGAAGGAGGGCAGACCGCGAAGGGTGATAGAGTGAGATGGCCGACTAGGAGGAAGAACGACCGCGAAGGGTGACCAAGTGAGAAGGCCATTTGGGAGGAGGGCCGACCGCGAAGGGTGACCAAGTGAGAATAAGAAATGGCAACGCACGGGCCTCGAGGAGTGGCGAGACATGTGGTGATATGAAGTGGAATAGACAGGGAAGGGGAAAAGAGTAGTGGATCATGGTCGTACACGTAGCATAATCCCGTAATAAGGGAGGTGATACGTTAGCAAGAAGCAAAGGGATAGGCTAATATAGGGCGTTGAAAAGACGGGGGCGAAAATTTTTGAAAATTTTCAAACTAGCGAAATTGAATCTCGATCCTTGGAATATAGGCAAACCGTGGGCATTTGGAGTTATTCGCTTTACTTACCTTATCGCAAAAAACTAACACATTCCAGAGGTGAACGCATTTGTTTCGTGTGACACTCCTCTACAACACTTTGCGAACTGCCTTGTGCCAGCGTCTGAAGCGATACGCAGACATGTAGGAGGAATGGCTCGAGATAAAGTGCCAACCGTGAGGCTAGACTCATTAGGAGAAGACGACGCAATGGAGTTGGCGGAACAGTACCGAGCAAAGCGAAGGAAGGAGAAAGGAGCTGGGCAAGCGGCACAGGCTCGCCCGGCGATGGTGATCGTAGCTGCTAGGCCAATTAGCCAAGTAGAGCCGGACCACTGGCACACCAAGGCCGACAAGTCTACATTTACGGCGGAGGAGTTGAAGCAGGTACGAAAAAAGTACCAAATTCTACCGGAGATAGAGCTGAGGTTGCCCACATCTAAGGAGAGGGCGTCAGATGCATGACCGATAGAGTTCACTCTGTATGAAGAGGCCTTGTGGGAGGGGCTGAGGCTACCGCTCCCCTAAGTAGTGGTGGATGTACTGAATCGACTGGAGGTAGCGCCAGGGCAGCTGATGCCCAACGCATAGAAGATACTAATGGCCTGCACAGTTGCATGGCCACGGGCAACCGGAGGGGTGGCTATGACAGTGGAGGAATTCTTCTCCTGCTACAAGGCCTTCGGTCAACAGGAAATGTGGATGACCTTGCAGGTGGTGGCGGACCGGGGTCTAGTGGCAGGCATGCCATCTTTGGTAAAGGAGTGGAGGCCGAGATGGTTTTATATATCAGCGAACGGTGAGAGAGGAGTTCGCACAACGTGGAAAGTCCTCAAAAAGTCGGTAAAGCCAAGGTTAGATGCAGAGGCTGAGAACAGGGTGAAGAGGGTGAAGGAGTGGAGGGAGAACGAGAGAGTGAAGTGGGATGACCTGATCCTACCTTCAACCTTGTTTGCCTTGAGCCTGGGGCCGCAGTCGACGGAGGAGAATCTGGCAAGGGAGGAGCTAGAGGCGTGGAGGAAGGCGGAGGAGGCAGAAGAGCGGAGGTGTAACAGGCGCCCGCGTGCCTCATGCTACAGTTCGGACTCGATTTGTGTCACGGTTCTAAATCTAAACCAAAGAGTCCAAATCTGGCAAATCGTTTTGAGAAACAGATTTTTGAAAAAGTAGCGCCAAACATGGACTGCTTTGCCAGATACAGAGTCGCCACCTAAATATTTTTTATGGGAGAATTTAGGAAACCCTGACTCGGTGCCGAAGGCCACATGTCCGTCATCACCGGAGTTGTCTCGGCTCGGGAGCTTGGGTACGATCGGGGAAGGTCAGCTATGAGCACCCCCTTTCGCCCGGTCCGAAGACCGGCCTCTACTAACCGTGATATCCGTTTTTGAAAACTTTATGTGTTCTTAAACCAATTGTTAGCCTAGAATTACTATGTTATGCGCGCAGCAAACAAGTATAGACCAAATCACCCAAATTGGAACAAAACATTTCATGTTTGTTTTGAAAATGGTTTGCTACTCGCAAGTAGGCTAAAATGCAGATTTTGCCACCTTCAAGTGGGCTTTTGGAAAAGATGGTTTTGCCACTATCTAGTGGGCTTAAAAATCGCAGTTTTAACGCATTATCCCAATTTAAGCAATTTGACCTCCACCCACAGGCATTCAAGCAGTTTATCTCATGTAAGCATTTAGCCGCATGGCAAGCATACTGTCATGGCAACACTCACACGCATGCTGGATGCTAAAGCAAAAATACTTACATCGTACTCCGTGCCAAAACAGTAAACTAGTTAGCAAACATGCATGTCCTAGTTCATGTTAAAAGTGGCTAATGCATCACATGCAAAATGCAATCTAAACAGGCTCGGTTATCCTAAAGATGGCATGTGAAATGCTGCAACTAACAAGTACTCAACTTGGGATTGAAATACAAGTGCAGTTAGCATGATGTGCCGAGCCTGGTGCATGTAAGACAAATGTATGGATGCACGCATGCTATCATACTATTATGCTAATTTAAATATGCCCTAGTCTACCATCATAGGCAGGTAAATAAAAGGGAGAAAGAAGTGGGGGTTGGAAGACATACACACACGCACCCACACTTATTACAAATACGCCCTCACTCGGAGGGACCGAATAAATATTACAGTCCGAATAAATAACTAACTACTTAATTAATTATTACAGAATTCCTATTTAATCAATAAATTAAATGTAAATGGAAAGTGGCCACAGCCCGCCTTGGAATGCGTGAATGATGCATGCTTGACCCATCTCGCCCGAAAAGCCCGTGCCATAACACTGCCACCTCTGTTTACACTGCCCTGTCTTTCTGAAAATTGCCAAAACTCCAGAACAGGTTCCTTGCATGCTGCAGAGCACCATCGGCTGGACAGAATTCCCACCGGCAGTCCAGGATTTCCGTCGCCATTGTTTGGGTTTATCGGCCATTAAAATATTGCCGGCCGGCACTGAATTCTGCTGGTCGGCAGAAACTTCCTGCAGAAGACAGTTTTGACAGCAACAGAGAATAGACAGCATATGGCATAGGATTTCAGGCACATGTATGCATGGACACACTCCCTATCATGTAATGGACTCAAGGGAACATGGCCCTCGACCCTCGGGCCACCAATCACGCATTTCGATGCATGATGGCCAAAGAGTCAAGTATGCATTTCAATGTCAAATGCAATGCACACAAAACATACAAGGGACCCAACCTCAATCATGGTTGGTCAAGAGGCAAGGCAATGCACAACAATGCACATGCGACCTAAGCATGCAAGCAAACATACAAACATGCAATATAACTACATGACACACACAATGCTAACAACATAACATGCACAACGTATTGAAACATGGCATACACAATGCAAGATGGACTTACACCAATGTGAGTGGACCTCAGCCGCACCCACATCAGTGGCCATAAGATGAAAATGAAGTGCCTCGAAATGCGTGCACACGGGCACGCAAACCGAGGCAATGACATATGCAATGCAATGGCTAAAATGGCATATAGAATGCAACATGGACTTATACTAACATGAGAGAGCCTCAGCCACACTCATATAAGAGGCCGATGGATGAAAATGAAGTGCCTCGAAATGCGTACACACGGGCACGGAAACTGAGGCAATGGCATACGCAATACAAATGACATGAAAACATGATATGGGCTTATACCAACATGAGTGAGCCTCAGCCACACTCACATAGGATGTCGGCGGATGAAAATGGGACTCTCGAAGTACGTGCACGCGTGCACGCAAACCGAGGACCGAACCTACGGCACGGAATGCCACTCTAACAAGACATGGCAAGATGATATGCTAGCATGCAAATTTCAGAAGCTAAACATGACCCGAAACAGCCCCGAATCATGGCAAAACGGCACCCGATGCATGACATGCGACCCGAAATGCAAAATTAGGCATACACAATGGCCTACAGCTATACAAAGCATGCACAATATGGACATGGAGCATGAAGACAGAAGCAAGGCAGCCCTGAGACAAGCATTTTTACAGTTTATGACATGGCCAAACAGCAAGCAAAGATAGGGCTAAAATGGCATACAAAAATGGCTCCGTAAGGGAGGTAATGAAGCAAGTGGTAGATGCAAAACCCAAACAGAAAAATACCCTTCTACAACACTGAAGAGGGACCAAAAATATGATGTTTTTCAGTAGATGACAAGGCTCGAAAACAGATACAAGCATGGCAAACAATTTATGCAAGATTAAGGCCACAAGAGGGCTATAACATGAAGTACACAAAATATTCATCAAATAGCCAAAGACCTTTAATGAAACATGACAAGGGGGTCAAAATATGGCCACTTTAAGTTCAGACCAAGCCACAAAAATAGAAGAAAAACAGGCTAATAAATTATGCAAAAAAAGGGGGCCAAAGAGGGCTACAATGGCAAGTGGTACATGGAGGTCCCAAAAAAGGATGAGCCCTTCTTCAATGTTGAAGAAGGGCTCAAAATAAGCCTATTCACAGTTTATAACATGCTCCAAAACAGATTACACATGGGCCGAAAATACTATGCAAAAATGATGGCATACAAAGGTGTAAAGAGGCAAGTGCCAAATGGAGGTATGAAACAGGGTAGGACCCTTAATGAAAGATGAAATACAGCTCAAAAAAATGCTACTTTCAGTTTTGGCCGGAGCTCAAATATACAAGCAACTATGGCTTAGATATGATGCAAGAATAGGCTAGAAAAGGGAAGAAAAGGACTCACCTTTGTAGACCAATGAGCTAGCACCTCTTGGTTGAAGTTTGGGTGCTCCTAGCCTCTGCAAATGACCTCCAATGTGCTGGAATGAAGTGTAGGGGTGTGGTGCTATGGATTGGTGAAGAAATGGCCAAGGATAATGAACTTTGGAGCTTGGAAGAGAGGGTTGAATGTATGGATATAGGTTTGTATGTATAATGGTGCCTCGGCTGGTTTTTTCTAACCTAGTATAAGGAAGAGGAGAGCTTCCTTTATAGGCAAAACAAAGTGTAAAGCTTCTTGAGGAAGCTAAACAAGGGTGCATATCCTCCATACACGTGTATGGAGGATCCATTCTGTGCCCTCCAGCTGGCACAGCTAGCATATACTCAATCTGTAGAATGCTCCGGAAGGTCGTCGGCTAGCAAAAAAAGGCCGGTCGGCTACTTTAACCTGCCGGTCGGCACAATAAATTGCCGGTCGGCACAATAAATTGCCGGTCGGATAAATATAGTGCCGATGGGTGGCCGGTGAGGTCAAAAAAAAGTGCCGGTTGGTGTCCAAATTGAAGCCCCGGAAGTTAGCTTTCCAATGGCGCAAACCTTGCATTAAAATTCCTTCTGTGCAAAAAGTTATGCCCTTTTTCGTGAAGCCGCGCAGATTCGATCCAACCGGGATGATGCCCGACTTCAACTGATCATATCTCCCCCACCCGGACTTGGCTCTAGGAGATTCTTGAGTGCAAAATGAAGCCCCGGAAGTAAGCTTTCCGACGGTGGTGGCCCCATAGCTAAACTACAAGCGTACAGATAGATAAGCCCGATTCAGCGAGGGCTGCTCGACTCGCTTCTACCCGGATTCATGCCGAACTTCTCCCAAATTAGTTTTCTCCTCTCCTTTCCTCTCTTCTTCAACTCCAAACTCCTAAACAAAGTGTTTTGAAGGATTTTCCTCTCTCCTTGCCGAAGAAACTGAACATTTCCCCTGCACACCTGTCTCCACCAAGTAAACCATCAGTAACGCCCAAGTCTTAAGGGCAGTCAAAAATGGGGTGTCTACAGGAGGGCGTTCGCCAAGGCGGACAAGTATAAGGAGACACAGTTAGGGCCTGCACCTAAATTGGTGATGAGGGAGCGAGGCTGACCCTGTCCCAAACCGTTGGGAGACAACGACCTAACTGACTTTGCCCCACTGCAGCCTCTAGTGGACCCGCTGAAGGAGAGGGACAAACAAGAGGTGGAGGCAGTGTTAAAGAAAATGAAAAAAAAGAGGGTGGTGGCAGAGGGGAGTAAACACACCCCTGTTTTGAAGAAGATGAAGGATGGGAGAGCGGAGGAGGCTCCAGGAAGGGAGACCGCCCAAGTGGCGAAAGAAGACATGGGCCCGAGTGCCCAAGTACTGAAAGAAGACATAGGCGCAAGCGCCCAGACGGCGACGACGGTGGGGCTTGTGGTAGAAGTGTCGCCTAGTCCTGGTGAAGGGAAGACTGGGGTTAGCAAAGCAGAGACGAGCGCCGCGTTGAAGACCGCCATATACCATGCGCGTGCACTGGCAGGCCGCTCGGCAGAAGAAGGGGGGAAGCCAGTGGCGCAGCCGACCGCCTCGTTGGTGTGGTGGAGGATGCGGTCGTGCGGTCTATGGCCCGGTTGACAGAGGCCGACCTCCTGAGAGGGTTTTACTTAACCCAGATGGAGGCAGCGATCCTGGCGATTGCCCTGATGAATAAAGTAGTGGACGCGAGGGTGGAGGTAGAGCCGCTGAGGGTCGAGCTGGAAGGAGCGAAAACGCAGTTGTAGAACCTAAGAGTTGAGATAGTGAAGTGAAGAAAGCCCGCTTGGAGTGCGTGCACAAAGGGGCTGGAGTATGCGCAAAGGGCGAAGAATATGGAAGTGATGGCGTTGGTGCGGAGCTACTCAATGGAGAGTGCTGGTGCTGAGCTCCTCGCGACCAAATCAAAGCTGGAAGCGGAGCGCCATAAGGCGGTATCACTAGAGTTCGAGTTGGCGGGCGAAAAGAGGAAGCTAGAGCAGGTCAAACAAGCCTGTACCACCGCCAAAGGGCGGCGTACCCCGACTTATGCACGACAGCAATAGAGCAATTCAAGGGGTCCGCCGAATTCCAGATGGCCATTGATGCCGCGATCGCCAGGGGCTTGGCGAAGGAAAGAGAGGGGGGCTGGGCCATTAGGAGCGGCCGCTGGAGGTAAAAACAAAGAAAAAGTGATCCAAAGCTTCTAGCGGTCAGACTTCTACAAGCACGAGATGAGCCAGTATTGGGACAGTGACTGGATGAGCTTCAAGTATAAGGCACAAGACCTGTTCCTAGGTGTGGACTTTAGTCTCGTGAAGGTAGGGGAAAACGACGTTGCCCAGACCCCCTTGGACGAGGGGATTGAAGAAGAAGATCTGGCCTCCAGCGAGGGGGAGTGATCTATGTAACCAAGTGTAAAAAATTTGTTTTTGTTTGTTTTGTTTTTTATATATGTAATTTCTACAACGAATTGTATGAAACTTTAAGTTTGTTAATAAAATGACGAGTTCTCTTATTTATTGTTGTTGTTATTATTTCTCTGATTTGTAAATTTAGAATGGTGAAAATGGCTGAGCAAAATTCAATAAGAAGTACATGTGGAAATGAAACTTGTGCATAAATTGTGAAACTTGTAAGTAAACTGTGATGTAAAAATGGTAAAAATGGGCAATCAGGCTAACATGTATGTTCACATTTGGGAATATGAAATTTCATAAGTAAACCATGATACAAAAATGTCAAAAATGGGCAAACAAGCTAACTTGTATGATTAGTGAAAAAGGATGGTCATGAACTTGGATTTTAACTAAGTATGGGAAGAACTGAGACTAGCTTTGATTCAGACCGACTGAATTCTTCATGCTAGTTTTGACTAAGACTTAGAGGGCTCTGTCGGGTTAAGGCTTTAATTAACTCAGTCTGGCTGAGCTCTTCATGGTCAATATGGCTGAGGCTCAAGTTAACTCAGTCTGGCTGAACTCTTTGTGCTCAGTTTGGCTGAGGCTTAAGTTAACTCAGTCTGGCTGAGCTCTTCGTGCTCAGTTTGGCTGAGGCTTTTGTTAACTCAGTCTGGCTGAACTCTTCGTGCTCAGTCTGGCTGAGGCTTAAGTTAGTTAACAAGTTGTTATTGAAACACAACACAGATAATGGAGATATAAAGTAATTGTCATTTAAGGCACAACCTATTGATCACAAGTTTATACCATGTATGGAAAGGGCAAAAAACGAACAAGTGTGCAGGTCATCGAAAGGAACATACAACAATCGATCAATACAAAAATAGGAGATGTCATTTTACTGGAAATAACGCTTTAAGTGCTCGGCGTTCCATGGATGGGGAAGGTCTTGGAGTCGATAAGTGCCTGGGCGGGGTCTGGCCTTAACAACATAAGGTCCTTCCCATTTGACTGCTAGCTTGCCCTCGGCGGGATTTTTGGTGGCAAGGGTTACTTCACGCAAGACTAGGTCCCCCACTGCGAACTCTCTCGGTCGGACTTTGCGATTGTAATGTATTCTCATTTTTTGTTGATATGATGCCCGTCTGACAGCAGTGGTCTCTCGGAGCTCTTCAATCAGGTCCAAATCAGCCCGACGCAATTCTTCGGTTAGTTCTAAATCCGGGTGCAAAACCCTCGAGGTCGGCAGACTGATTTCCATTGGGATGACCGCCTCAGAGCCGTATGTTAAGCGAAAGAAGGTCTCCCTAATAGGGGTTCGGGTGGTAGTTCAACAAGCCCAGAGTACGTTTGGTAGTTCCTCAGCCCAAAGTCCCGTAGCGGCTTCCAACTTAGTTTTGATGATCTTCAAAATAGAGCAATTGGTGGCTTCGACTTGCCCATTGGCTTGGGGATGACCTAGAGAAAAGAAACATGGTTTAATGTGGAGCTCTGCACAGAATTTCCTGAACTTGGCATTGTCAAATTGTTTGCCGTTGTCTGAGACGATAGCTTGAGAGATTCCAAATTAACATACGATCGACTGCCAGATGAATCTGGTTGTGTTCCGCTTAGTGATTGCGGCGAGGGGTTCCATTTCTACCCATTTAGTGAAGTAGTCAATGGCAACTACAGCAAACTTGGTTTGACCCATACCGGTGGGCAATAGACCAACTAAGTCGATGCCCCACTTGGCGAAGAGGTAAGGACTACAGAATGTAATCAGTTCTGTAGGTGGAGCATGTGAGATGTTGGCAAAGCGCTGGCATTTATCACACTTAAGCACAAATTCGGTGGCATCTTGGTTGAGAGTAGGCTAGAAGTAGCCGGTGTGAAAGATTTTATGGGCCAGTGACTTGGCACCCGAATGATTACCACATACGCCCTCGTGGATTTCCCTCATCACATAGATCGCTTGAGAAGGACTGAGACACCTGAGATATAGGCGTGAAAATCCGCATTTGTACAGTAGGCCGCTGATGAGGATGTAATTAGATGACCGGGCTCTAACTTTGGCGGCCTGCTGTTTATCGTCTGGCAACTCCCCACTTGTCAAAAATAGAAGGATGTCTGCAACTCATGGGATAGGTTGGTTTTGGAGGAAGTGAACCTCCTGCTGGTTCGGCGAAGTAGTCGAATGGGCCAGGTATTCAAGGCGGACGCAATGACTGAGGTTTGACTGGTCGGCCGAGGCTAATTGGGCCATTTTATCTGCCTTGGAGTTCTCTAACCGAGGGATGTGTTTGATATGGAAAGTATTGAAAAGGCGAACAAGAGGGAGTGCAATATCCCTGTAGGCTCGCATCGTGTCTTCCTTCGCATCGAATTCCCTCGTAATCTTCCCGACGATCAATTGGGAATCACTGAACACTTGGATATGGCTTACACCAATGTCTCTGGCTAGGCGAAAACCTGCTATCAAGGCCTAATATTCGGCTTCATTATTGCTTGCATCGAACAGGAAACAGAGGGCACTTTTGAAATAACTGCCGTCAGGAGCGGTGAGGATAAGACCAGCACCACTGCCTTCTTAGCGGGATGATCCATCGACATTGAGGGTCCAAGAATGAGGGTCTTCTGCCTCAGTGTTGAATTGCCTTGGCAGAAGGATCACTGTTGGAGTGGGATTGGTGAATTCCAAGATAAAATTGGCGACGGCCTGTCCTTTGATCGCTATTTGAGGTCGGTAAGAGATTTCAAATTGGCTGAGCTCAACGGACCATTGCGTAAGTCTACCGAACAACTCTGGCTGTTGCATTACCTTCTTCAAAGGTTGATCAGTGAAAACCACTATGGAGTGAGCTTGGAAATAAGGTCGTAGTCGCCTTGAGGTTATAACCAAGGCAAAGGCCATTTTTTCCAGCAGGGGGTAGTTTTATTCTGCACCCCTGAGAGCGCGGCTAATGTAGTAGACCGAACGCTGTACTGAGCTGTCTTCCCTGATGAGGGTCGCACTGACTACGGTGTTTGATACATCTAAGTAGAGAAAGAGGGTTTTGCTTGAGAGCACCTAAGAAAGTAAGGGGGGTTGGCCATGTACTACTTCAATTGTTGAAAGGCCTCTTCAGATTTGGTGGTCCACTCAAAAGCCTGTTTGAAGACTTTAAAAAAGGGAAGACACTTGTCTGTTGTGCGGGAATAAAACAGTTGAGGGCGGCGACTCTGTCGGTAAGCCGTTGAACCTCTTTGACCGTTCTGGGGGACCGAATTTCTATCAGGGCCTTGATCTTTTCGAGGTTGGCCTCGATGCCCTATTGGCTGACCATAAAGCCCAAGAATTTCCCAAATTCTACGCCAAAGGCGCACTTCTCCGAATTTAGCTTCATTTAATACTTGCGTAGGGTTTTGAAGGTCTCTCACAGTTCTATTAGATGATCAGAGGAGACTTTTCTCTTGACAACCATGTCATCGACGTAGACTTCCATTTTCCAGCCTATCTGGTGGTAAAAGACAGCATTGACCAACCATTGGTAAGTTGCTCCGGTATTTTTCAATCCGAAAGGCATAACACGATAGTGGTAAGTTCCTCTGTCTGTGATGAAGGAGGTGTGTTCCTTGTCAGCTGGGTGCATCAGAATTTGACTATAGCCGGAGAAGGCGTCCATGAAACTGGGCATCCAATGTCCGGCAGTGGCATCGATAAGCAGATCTATGCGGGGGAGAGGATAACTATCTTTGGGGCAAGCTCGATTAAGGTCGGAGTAGTCGACGCAAAGTTGCCATTTACCATTATTTTTACGGACCAAGACCACATTTGACAGCCATCTGGGGTAGTCTACGTTCTTGACGAACCGTGCCTCCAGTAGTTTGTCTACCTCAGAGGCAATAAGGGCATTGTATTCTGGGTGAAAGACACGTTGCTTCTGGCAGAAAGGTCAAAAATGGGGCTCGATACTGAGATGATGAGTGATGAAGGCAGGATCGATACCCGGCATGTCGGAATGGATCCAGGCAAATACATCATTGTGCTCAGTTAGGAGGGCTGTAAGGTCGACTTTAGCTTGGGAGGGTAGTCGGCTGTCGATCTTGGCTGTTTTTGTTGGGTTAATAGGGTCGATGGGGACTTCAACAAGCTTTTCCACTAGCTTCCCTCTGACTAACTCGTCTTTATCTCTAACGTCAAGTCCTTCGATGATCATAGCCTCCTTCAGCTTGACCTCTTTGAGTGAGGCGACGTAACATTCTCTGGCCAACGTCTTCTCTCCCCTCACGGTACCGACCCTGAGGTCGATGGAAAATTTCATAGCCAGATGGTATGTGGATGTGATAGCTTGAAAAGCGTTAAGGGCTGTGCGGCCGAGGATTATGTTATAATCAGAAGAACAATCGACGATAAGAAAAGTGAGTAACCAGGTGGTCTGTCGTGGATGCTCTCTGATGGTGATGGGAAGATTGATGGAGCCTACAGAGGTCACCCAATCCCCCGTGAAGCCGACCAGCGGGGTTTGAAAAGGGGACAATTTTTCTTCTCCGACCTGGAACTGGTGATAGGCGTTCAGGAACATGATGTCTGAAGAGCTACCGTTGTTGACAAGCACCCATCTGACTTTGTAATTGGACAGGAGAGCGGAGATAACAAGGGCGTCGTCATGGGGGTAACGGATGCCTGTACAGTCAACCTCCGTAAAGGTTATGGGTTCTATCCACTGTTTGGGGTGTTTGAACGGGCGATCCAATGTCGCGACTTCTTTTTCGGAGCCCTGTCTGATTTTTCTGAGTTCGACACGCTGGGCCAAACAGGATGGACCTTCGCATGCAAGCCCGCCAGTGATGACTCTGATCTTGCCGACCGGGGGAGCAGGGTTGCCTTGGGGTCGGGGTTGTAGTGGGGGTTGGTCGTTATCTCGGTTAGGTTGTGGGGGTTGTCGGCGAGGGGTTTGTCGGCGGCGGCCTCCAGCGGGTTCAGTCCTTGGCCGCTGTTGAGGGCGAGCTGCCATGAACCGACTGAGGTGACCCTGGCGTATTAGATTCTCCACCTGGTCTTTGAGGTTGACACATTCCTTAGTGTTGTGGCCGTAATCCTGATGGAAACGACAATACTTGGATTAATCTCGCCGGCTGGAAGAAGACCGTGAGGGTTGTGGCCATTTCAAGTTGTAATCTTGCTGGATCTGGTTCAAGAATTATTCCATGGGGGAATTGAGGGGAGTGTACCACTCGAACCGATCGGGAGATCGGGTAGGTGCCGGTCAGTCGGCTCGAGCAGTTCGGTCAGTATACAAAGGTGTTTGCTGTGTATATTGGGCGGTTCTGGTTTCAGATTCCTTTCTCTTCTCCTTGGGGGTTGGGTTTTTAGTTATAGTATCTTGGCAGGCTACTAGAGAATCTTCGGCGTTCATATATTTTTGGGCTTTGGAAAGGAGGGTGGCTATGGAGGTTTGAGGTTTTTAGAGAGGGAGAAAAGCAAGTCGGATGATCGTAAACCAGCCATGAAAGTCGTGAGAATGGCCTTGTCGTCGTTTTCCGCCACCTGTAAGGCTTCGGTGTTGAAACGAGTGACGAAGCTACGTATAGAGGTGCAATTTTGGCCCGTGGCCCACGGGCGGCCCGAAGCCCACCCATGGCTCGATGTGGGCTCGACCCGTTTAGGCCCGAGCCCAAGCCCAGCCCGAGGCCTTGGGCCTGGGCCTGGGCTATCATTTTAAAGCCCAGCCTAGCCCATAGGCCCGATGTAATGACCCCAATATGCGTATAGAAAGTCATCCTTATTTAATTAGGGGTTAATGTGTTTTAATTCAACTATATCTATCGGAATTGAAAAATTATTTGCTGAGTTATGGCGACCTTTATTGTATCGGCTTGAAATTTTTTTTTCTACCCTCCGCTCGAGCATGGGCTCATTTTTGACATTCTTAATAGTGTATTTGGAATGTTCTTACCTTATTATGGGGTATTGTTTGAGGTGGTGGTATGATGGTAAAGTAAGATTGGACCAACGAATTTAATTCGAACAGTTAACCTACGATCAGCCGTCATTCATTTGTCTTTTTCTTTTTCCAAACTTGGAATTTGAATGTGAGGTTAGAACCATTGGAAAGCTTATTTCCGGGGCTTCGATTTGGACACAAGAACGACCTAGAACGGAGTTCCGATGAGAAAGTTATACCCGTTTGAAGTTTTCACATCTGTGCTAGAAGCAGAGCCGCACGTGCGGGGAATAGCGCCGCACGTGCGGTCGATGCGGGACAGCAGCTCTAAAAACGGGATTTTTGGGCCATTTCTTGCAATTTCTTTTCCTCTCTTCCTCTCCCCTCTTCCATGCCCGAAACCCTAGCCCTAAATCCTTGAATTCCTTTACTTTGCTCATGATCCACCATGGTTTTTGGCATCAAGGATGGAGAACAAGGGAGGATCGATGTTTTTACCCGATTAGAACTTGGATTTGTGAAGGCTTCTTCTCAAGCTCACTTCTTTGCTTGATTATTGAGGTAAGGGTTTGAATACTCTTCAATACTTATATCCATAGATAGATTTGTGACATTTTATTATCTAAATACAAAATTTCCATATTTAGAGCATGTGGTGTATAGTATGAGATTTGGGGTTTTATGGTTTGAAGATGTTGGGAGTTAATTAATGGGTTAAAATGGTGAATTATGAGTCCTAAGTGTATAATCAATGGAAAAGTTGGAATAAAAAGTGTTGGGTTAATAAGTTTGATTATTTCTTGAAATCTCCATATTTTCTTGAAACCCTAGGTTGATTAAAGATGATAACCAAAGATTTAACCCAAATTGAAAGTAGAATAATGAAATTGAGGTATTGAATTATGTATATACAAGTTTAATTGGAATTTGGTGATACTTGGAAATTATGTTTAAAATTTGCGAATGAATTTTGTTATGAGCAATGTAAATCATGTTATAATGAGAAGGAAATTGGAGGAAATAATTTATTAATGATATAGATGACATAAACTCGGTTATGGAATGTTGAAATGGAATTTAAGAGTTCCTCTTGAATCATGTTAAATTATATTTAATGATGTTGAGTTGAATCATGTTGCTTATATTGAATTGTAGTGATTATGTGAGATGGTATTAACTAGGTTGACTTTGATTTTTGTGACCTAAAATGTGGAGTTTTCCAAAATGGGTTAATCCCAAATTATTTTGCTAAATACTTGTGGGCTTGCTTAGTTATTAAAATCAAGAGAATGATTTATTTTTGGAAAAATGTGGAAGATGTCCATACAATTCCTTCCTATCTTGAAATCGAGGTGATTGATTATAAATTCCATATTGTGTTTGCAAGAATGGTAATCTTCTATTTCTATATATAGATATATTGAGATGGAGGAAATTGTGGTATAATGGATGGATAATAGTAGGCTTGTGAAGAATAACGAAGGAAGGAAAAAGAACTAATGACTAAGTTATATATGTGTACAGGGCACACTTCAGGAGGGCGAAGCACTCCGTTGTAGCACTGTGAGTAGTAGTACTTCGATGTATCTCTAACCGTTAATGATTATTGTCATTGACGTTATGATCTTCGTCATAAGAATTATGTTGACATGTATGTTATGTATGCTACGTAAATATTGTGAAATTATGGAAACGTCAAAGGTGTATGCTATATGAGGAACATTGTGAAATTATGGAAACATCAAAAAGGATTTGTGAAATATGCATCTCGAATTTGTGAAGTATGGATCACCAACTTGTGAAATATGAAACGATGTGGCCAAGGGCCATTTGTGAATTATGAATCTATGTGGCCAAGGGCCATTTGTGAAATATGAAGTTATGTGGCCAAGGGCCATTTGTGAATTATGAATCTATGTGGCCAAGGGCCATTTGTGAAATATGAAGTTATGTGACCAAGGGCCATTTGTGAAGATCAAACCTATGTGGCCAAGGGCCGACTTGTGACTTATGAAGCTATGAGGCCAAGGGCCAAACTTGTGAACTTGTGAATCCAAAGGGCCGAAGGCCGATGTGATAAGTTGTGACTCTATGAAACCCAAAGGCTATTGTGAATGTGAGAACCTCTCAGGCCAAGGGCCGAACTGTGAAATTGTGAAACTGATAAAGTCATCTGTAATCTAATGAAAATATGCTTATTTTTCGTTACTAATTATCAGGAATGTCCTGTCAACTTTACGTTAATTATGTTAACTCATGGGAATGATGTAATGGTTACCATTAGGACTCTGTTAATTACAAGGCAAGGCAACTATGTTAACATATAAGAATGATTAAACAAAGGTGTATGCTATTGATTAATAGAGCACGTAAAGTAAGTCATTTACCCAAAAGAACTTATGTTCATTCTTGAATGATGAATTCTGAGTAAATATAAGAGTAGCTATGTGCATCCATATGAATTGAAGTTATTTTGCTATGATACTTATAAATTGGAAGTTATTCAGAATCTACGTTATAAGCACAAAGTTTAGAATCATTGTGTGACCCTCATGAGAATGTGAATTAGTCTCTCATTGTTAAGCGTACGATAATGACATGATACAACAAGAAATGCTCTAGTTATGATATGTTCCGTTCGAATTAATGAATGATGTTCAAGTATGTTTTAGGCATGTTTCCAGTATGTTACAAGTTCAAGTATATTCAGGTATGTTTCAAGTGTATGTTACAAGTTTATGTTGTTACAAGCTTATGTATGTTACAAGTTTATGTATGTTACAAGTTTAAGTCTGTTACAAGTTCAAGGATGTTACAAGTTCTTTGTTACAAGGGCTTTATGCCACATGTTTCAAGGGCCTTAGTGCCATATGTTATAAGGGCTTCATACCACATGTTTCAAGGGCTTATAGCCACCATGTTTATGTTGCAAGATTGAACCTAAGGCCATTATGTACTTAGCTCAGAATCAGACTAACTATGTGAACTCTACATCTTTATATGCATTGCCCTGTGTTATGTTTCAAATTAAGCATCGTTTTATTTATGTATTACTATTCACTGAGTCCGGCTCACTCTCTGTTATGTCTGTTTCTGTAGGTCACCAATCAGATGGTCAGTCCTAGCCATGACGCTGCCTTCTTTTGTCAACCTTCGTGTGTCCAGGCACTATACACAGTCATTGATTTTGTTAAGCTGATAAGATGTTGGCTTGGTTTTTAAATGTCTATCTAAGAGTGATGTATATAGCTCTCATGTTTTTGTATATGCCCAATAATAGGGCTGGGTCTGTATATATGTATGTATATAACCGATGTTCAGGTGTATGTTTTAGATTTTATTTGTTTGTTAAAAGTTTGTGATCCTGGCATGATAGTAGTAGCTCGATGGAGTTTGTTTCCAGTGTCAAATTTTTATATTTAGTGCTTCCGTTCAGGCCCCATATATATAGATATAAAACAGGTTAAGTGTCCGTTTCTGAAGTGGTCATGCCCAAACTTCTAGGGGCGGGTTTGGGGTGTGACACCCGACCTGCTTGGCCCGGCCCATCGGCCCGCCCAAAAGCCCGACCCACCCGATGCTAGTGTTTTTTTAGTGAAAAATAATAAAAATTTTGGTGGAAAAAATAAAAAAAAAAATTGTTTAGGCCCACCCAAAGCCCGAGCCCAGACCCAAACCCAAAGGTCCGACCCACTGGTCCGCCCAAAGCTTGAATACCCCTGGGCTGGGGTTTGGGCCTAGGTCTAGTTTTCTGACCCGTGGGCCGGCCCGGCCCAGCCCAATTTTTTGGCGAGAGCCCACAAGGCCCGACATGGGCCAGGTCGGGCTGGGCCAAATTTACACCCCTAGCTACGTAGCAACTCCCCCCCCGGTCTGACAAATACTGAGGAGCTGAGTCGCTGAGCGCCGCTGTTGCTGAGCACCAATGAAATGGCTAAGAAATGAATCATTTAGGTATTGGAAAGTAGAGACGGAGTCCGTCGGCAGCTGACTAAACCACAGTCGAGCCAACCCTTTAAGTGTTACGAGGAAAGCTCGACACATGATCTCGTCAGGAAAGGAATGGAGGATCATTAGGGTCCTATAAGTCTCCAAGTGGTCGACTAGGTTCGTTGTGCCGTCGAAAGAGTCGATCGAGGGCATTTTGAACTTAAGAGGTAGGGGTTTGTCCCTAATGGAGGCGACAAACGGTGAATTGGCTGTTGTGAAGGGTTTATTCTGTATATTCTGCATGACTCCTTGAAGTTGGAGTTTCATGGCTTGGAGTTTCGCATCCCAGATAGGAACGTTGTCGCCGCCAAAATGTAATAGAGGCTGGACACTACTAGTCTATTCCTTGGGAGTCGGTGTTTGGACTGATGAATATAGACCCCGAGGTGGCGGGTTCATATCTTGGGGTGGGGGTCGCAAACCCGCCAAGTTGGAGAGGTGGGCTTGTTGGAAGGAATGGCTCGAGGTTCATTCTCGGTTAGGTGGGAGATCTTGTGTGGTGGAGGAGGCACAGGGAGGTCTCGCTGAAGCAAAGCATTGATCAAGGCTTGGTTTTGTTCAGTTAAGCGGTTGATGCTGTTAGCGAGTTTTGTGAAATACTGAGGTGGGTTGTTTAGGTTAGAAGGGTCGGCTTGGAGGTCGGCAACATTGTGTTGAGAAGCCATGGATCTAGTTGTGACCATCCACCTTAGCGGGTGGCAATGAGGAATTATTGGGAACGGGTCTCTCGTAACAATGAGCACAATTGTCACGCGGAGTGAAAGGTTCCCACAGATGACACCAACTGATAACGCTACTTGTCCCTGATGGACGGGTCGGGCTAATCCACGCCTCCCACACTGTTGTCTGGTCGCTGAGCTCACTGAGATACCTGCACAAAAGTCCAACGGGAAATGAGAGTCCCCTAGCGAATCCTCCGACGAGCAAGTTAGAAGAGAGATTAGTAGAATGTAGAGATATGGTGATAATAAGGAACTTAACCTTCTTTTCGTCTTAGAAACCTACTTATATCCTTTGTTCATCATTTCTTTGTCCACTCCGACTTGTCATGTTGGCCGAAAGTCTATGCTCTACCTTGCCTTATTCTTGGTGAGGCTGCTCTGTTCCAACGTGAAGGGGTTATCGCATTAAATGCTGCAGAGGACCTCATTAATGGCTGATGTGTGGTGCAATAACTCTGTAGGATCTTTGTCTGCTTACGTGGCTGGTTCTTCTCTTGACAAATGTTTAGATGTTATTGGTTCTTGGTGTAACGTTAGGTTCCAGTAATGTTGGGCTTTAGTGTTTCAATTGTGCATTAGGCTCTAGGTGATGGGCCAAAGGCCCCTATGGGCCCACCTATGTCAATATCCGATTAATATGATTTTTGATAGGCATGAAGTATTTAACAAATCTTACAAAATGAACAGTTCAGATCATAAAAATAAGTCCATAATAAATCTCAAATTAAGGCACAACAGCAATAACCCTATTTCCAGTTGTGGCACAGGTTTCCATGAGATTAAATAATTTCGTAAGGAGTGAAATAGTGGGACCATTTGCTGAGGTGGTAGTCAAAAAGTCATTTTCGATAATTTTTTCGGTCATTCGTTTGGGACCTGTAACATTATCGTGTTTTTTTTCTCCAAACATTTATATTTATTTTTAATTTAAATAGTGTTTTAATTAAAAGTAAATGTCTCTGTTCCTAACTGATATAAAAAAGTCTTTATATATAAGACTCTTGCTTAGGCAAAAACACAATAATGTATTTTGATTTGTTTTTTCTTTCATCTTCTCTGTATTTTTTATATTCTATATTTTTGGATTGTATTTTAAAGTCATTTATGATCATTAGAACTTGTATTGAAGGAGCGCATAACTACTTTAGAACAACATTTTTGATGTGTCTCTCACAATTACATAGATTTTTTTTTTTTCTTATTCTTCAATATTTTGTTACATGATTTTATCAAACTATATAAAACTTATTTTCAGTATTATTATTCTACAAAATTGGTTTACATTAGGTTTGGTTGAGGGATTTTAAGGGACTTGGGGGTGCTGATGTGTCCTTTTGTGGTAGGTCGTCCCGAATCTTTTTTGATAATCTGAACTGTTCATATTATAAGGTTCGTCAAGAATATTATTCATGCAAAAAATCAAGTTAATCAAATATTCATAACCCCATGATTAGGTCTTAATTGATTTTAAAAATTTATGAAAGTTATTAACCGTTAATTTTTATAAAAACAAATATGCTTTGGTTATAGGGTTACAGATATCCAATTAACTTGATTTTTTGTATGGATGATCTACTCGATGAACCCTACAATATAAACGGTTCAGATTATCTAAAGAGGCTCGGGACAACACTCCACGATGGAGCACAGCAGCTTGTTGTGCCTTTGGGCACAACAAGATCCCCAAATCCAATTTTAGAAGAGATTTAAAAAGGAAAAGAGAAAAAATATATAAAATTAGATGAAATATAAATATATTTTTATTTATATTTTACCTCTTTTTTTTCTTTTTTTTTTCTTTCTAATTCTCTTAACAAATCTACTATCTAAATATCACCACTGATTAGTGCTAATCTATGATTAAGCATGTTAACTAACTGATTGACTGAAATCCGGAATTGATTGATTGAGTGTATAGCTTAAGTGCATTTCTATCTGTTTGTCATTGAATTATCTGTTCATGTTTTAAGTTTCAAACTGTAAATTGAAGGCCTTATCGGCGGCCGAATTTGAAATTGATTAGTGTTTCACGTTAATTAGAATTTATGTGATTTTATGGTATATTTAATTGAAAATTGATTTGGTATGATTAAATTGGATTAAATAAGCTAAATTACAATAGTTGGACTTATTTACCTTAGTGCCATTAAGTGGACTTTGCTAGACCAAATGTTTAGTTTTGCTTTACATGTGTTGGCCTCACTTTTCACCATCCTTCTTGAGAGACCAAACGTGAGAGAGAGCTAGAGAGTTGGAGAAGAGCTTGAGTTCTTCATATTTGCTTGGAGTCTTGAAGATTTTGAAAAGAGATTGCATATTTGAGCTTCTACATTTGAAATTGAAGGCATAAGGTAAGAGAATCACCTTCTTGATTGTTAAATTAAGTCATATATTGCATGGTTCATGGAAGTTTAGAGTTTAAAGTCTAGAATTGGTTAACATTGTTGAATTGAAGCTTGTATCTTGCATGCATGTTCATATTGTTGAGTTTTGAAGTTGTTTCATGAGGATTTCTTCATGCATATTCATATTTTTTGTCTTGATCCATGAACTCACCATGTTTTGGAGTTAAACATTGCACTTGACCTTGTTTTGTACATTGGAGTTCCTAGGAACCCATACATGTGTTGAATTTGCATTGTTCTTCATGATTCATGGAAACTTCTTCGAAATTATGTTTAATTGAACTACCTTTGGGTTTTGATTTCTCAAATTGATCTTTGAAACATATCATACTATGAGTTTACAAGTGGTTTCTAGAAAATTAGCCCAAAAGGATCGATTTTGGTACATTTAAAGTTGATTTTGAGCTTAAAGGTTCAATCTAGAATTTCCAGAATTTGGACTCACGCTCGAGCGGGGAACTCCACGCTCGAGCGTACAACCTGTGTTCATGCAGTCCGCTCGAGCGGGGAAAGTGACGCTCGAGCGGGAAATGCGTGTATCCAGTACTTTGCATGTGTTTACAGTCCGCCCGAGCGAGGGAATGCACGCTCGAGCCTCGAGCGAGGGAATGCACGCTCGAGCGAGGACTTGTGTCTCACGCTCGAACGGGGATCGAGCGTCTGTCGAGCATGAATTGCATGCATCCAGTACTTTTGCATGATTTTACAGTTCGCTCGAGCAGGGGAAACCACGCTCGGCGGAGCTCCTTTGTTCTGCATATCCGTTCGAGAGTAGGAGGCCACGCTCGAGTGTGGACCCCTGCTTTTGCAATTTTGAAAAGTGTTTTTAAGTGCATCTTTGCATCCTCATTCCATCCTAGGCATTCTTAGGCCTAGTTTAAGGCATCTTAATGAGGATATTGATGTAGAACCACACCAAGTCTAAGTAGGGACTAAGTCTTCGATTCCCAAGTATGTGACTTAGTGTGTGTTCATCCTGTAACTGTGTAGGGTTGGCATCCGAGGACGCGCACTAGCTTATCTGTAGCCCAGAACTCTCTGATGTTGTAAAAATATGTTCAATTGAGATTATTTTCTAAATAAATGACTGTACTGCTTTATGAAATGACACTGTTTACTGAATGAATGTTCGTCCTATTTGTGAACTGTATTCGTGGCATCCATAGCAATATACTGTTACTGCTACTGTTACAGAGATCTCTGTCGGTTCCCATGTTTAGAACCACTACTGTTTACTGATATGATGGCCATCAATTGACTGTTCAGTTTGTTAAGACCTACTGTACTGTTTTGCTATTGGATGTACCACATATGACTATTATAGTTTCTGAATGACTGTTACGGCATGAAACATGAGCCACAAACTGAATGACTGATATACTGATAAATGACTGTTTTTAACACTGAAAGGACATTCATTCTTAACCTCTTTACGCATATGTTATTCACTGGGCTTTAGCTCACTGTTTATATATATATGTAGGTGTCCCGGCACCGGATCGGAGCTAGGGGCGTCGGGTTAAACTCCCATTTTGTCAAGCCAACCAACGTGCCTCACTGCGAGGTTCTAAGTGCTGCCAAGCTAAGGCTGCTTCGGGGTGTTTTAGTTTTCCCTTTCTTCTGTCTCTGTTTTGTATAGACTGTTACTGTACTGTTATGGTAGGGATTTAATCCCTAACCTGAATGCATGTAAATGACGTATGTATATATTGTTTTCATTCTGAATGTGAATATGTTATGAAAAGTCTTTTTGCATACAGACTGTCACAGCTCATTGGACATCTTTTATTTACTGTTTTGGCTTTCGCCAGCCGCTGTACTCTGTATTACTGTTATTACTGTTAAGCAGGCCTTCGGTAATCACGGATTATTGGCCGGTTATAGTGCTAAACCCATAAGGGCGGGTTTGGGTCGTGACAAGTATGGTCCAATTGGGCAATACAGTTAAAATTTAAAAGTTACTTTTTAACTTATTTTCTGTTATATCACCTCTCATATTTTTTATATATTTAAAAAAAATAAAAAATTAATTTTTAACCACCTTATCAAAATACTAGCGTATACCCGTGCTTAAAGGCACGGTGTAAATAAAAGCACAATCAAAGCACATCCTCAAATGTTTGAACTCAATGTTTGAACTTTCAAGGAATGAGAAATTCAAGGAAGGAGAAAAAACGAAGCTTGAAAACAAAAACCTATTTGGTAAATTTTTGGCAAATTTTCTACAGACTTAAAAGCCTAGAAATAAAACGTCCACGGTTTAATTGAGATTGAAATGGGCTCAACTCCAAAATACATTATTATTAACTCCAAAATTGGACATATCTCTATAAAGTTACATGTCAAATAGAAGGCTGACTATTGCAAAAGGAAATCACTGTATGCTGTATATGAAATCTTAAAAGTAATACAAAATATTATCAACCAACAAATCCAAACAACAAATCCTTCAGGATTCAGAATTCAAACAACAAATCCAAACATAATCAACCAACAACAGCGATCAAGAGCAGAGAAAGGAAAATTCAAGAGACAATGTAAAATACCTCTATTTTGGTATTAAATGATGGGTCTTGAAGCCACTGTTGGGAAATTAAAAAAACATTAAAAAAATTTTTGAGTTATTGACATAGAATGGTAAAGCTAAAGGAGCCTGAAGAAGGTCTATTAGTGTGTCCCCAATCTAGGAGTCTTTGCATTATATATAGGACAATCAGTAGTGATGGGCCATCACTCATGTCCATCTATGTGTCCATCTCTCACCTCACCCTTTGCCTTCTTCTATGCAAACATTTCAACTGTCATATTTGTAATCTCTCAATCTCCTCTTCTGTGTATCTTTGTTATTTTCATCTTACCCCTTCAAATGCCAACCACCAATCTTATCATTCTCTGTAACAATTTTTAGCGTAATAATCTTGTCATTTAAACATGTAATTGATTGTCTTTTGGGGTTTGAACTATCCTTAAATCACCCATGCAAGATTATTATACATTTTTTGTGTGCATAGAATCCTAGTATCTATATATACACACAGTGAATACATTGCTTGATTATTCACGATGACTTCAAATGAGGGCACATCGAAAGATTGTTCACTAAATAATTTGACCATTTCTATAATGGAAGCGCGATAGGATATGAGTTCCTTTTTTTTTTTGTGTGCTTCAATTACTTAACAATTTCTTGGAATTTTGTTATTGAAGATTAGAGGATGATTAGTGGATGAATTTTGTTATCTTGTATGTTGATAGTTTGATTGAAATTAATTCTTTTCTATTATACTAAAATTGCTATATATTAGAGGATGATTAGTCAGTTGCAAATTTCTGTATGGCAAAGCATGGGGTTGCCGAACCAAAAAAAATAATGCAAATGAAAGAGAAAAAAACGTAAGTGTGTGCATGTTTGATTAGCAAGCTAAAAAAATTAGATACAGAGACACAGTTAACATAATTACTATTAAAGGGTTTTGACACATATGTATACAACTAACCAATGATGAGCTTGGAATGTGTCCTATGCATTCACGAACACTGAAATGTAGCCCATCTATAATAGAGAGAGAAGACCAGCAAGAAAAGTTTATGGGATGAAAAGTTTCTGCAGCAAGAAAAGTTTCTAGGCTGATAAGAAAAAAATAAAATATGACCTGGGTTTCTTTGTAAAAGGCTATGTGCTTTGTTGTAGAGGAGGGGCTTCGTTTGGGGTTTCAAATCCTCACTATATCACATTTATACAAATAGATTATCGTATCAAAACCCAAATAAAAATGCTAGATTCTCACCCCCTCACATTTACACAAATCATATCACATTTTACACAAATAGAAAACCCAAATAAAACTCCTTGATTCTCACACCTCTTCCAAAAAAAAAAACTAACCTAACCCAACTGAATAAAACTGATCTCAACCATTGAAATGTCTCAATAAAACTCTTCTCAACTATATTTAGGCTCTATTTGAAAATTGCTAACTTAGTTAATTTTCTAATTTTTGACCCCAAAAAAAATCTTAAAAAAAATGATAAAATATTTTATAGTGATTTTTAAATTTTTAATTAAAAATTATAATTTCGAAACAGTCTTTAAATTTTTTTTTTTTTTTTTACACACCCACCCCAAAGAGTTCATTCATACACCCAACCCAAAGAGCTGAAGGGCTAAGTCAACTCAATTTTTTTTCACTCTCATTCAAACCATAAATCCCAAACGGGTTGCAAATCATAATTCGATTAGAAGCGGGTGAGTTTTTTTTCATCCGATCTTGTCAAGTCGGTTGACCAATTGATGGTAAAATTGAGCCTCAACTTGTGAACTATACATAACACAATACTATCTTAATTAAAAAAATGTAACATGAATCATCCAAAAGCACACAACATAGAAGAACCAAAGTAATGAAACCCAAGGATCTCAAAACTCAAAAGCAGGTTCTAATTGCTTCTTTGAAATCAATGTTAATGGGAAAATCTAACTAAAATTAAACCCAAGGTTCATTAAATAAAATTAACTATACTATTTTTTAAACAAAGATTACAACCAAATACTTAAGCATACATCCACATATATGAATGTTTCATAAAAGTAAAGTTTGACCAAGATTTGGGGTTAGCAGTTCAGATTATACAGAATTAGAAGTGAGTAACCAAACAAACCCCTAAGAAGTGAGGCAGTAACTTGAAGAATAAAAAAAGGTTTCTAACAAATTACTATCAAAATGGTGGGTTTTCTTACCTATCAAAATGATGTCGAGGCTTTCATTTTCTAGAGTTCCAAGAATTAAAAACCCACGTTACCTTTTTTGGGTAACAAAACAAAGCAGAAAGAGGACAAAGAGATTACCTTTGTGAGAATCAGTTCAGTTCCTGCTCTAGAGTCGGAAATTTTTGTTTGGTAACTTGTAAAAACAATGAAATCAAAAATGAAAGAGCGAGGAATTTCTGAAATTAACAATTGTATATTGCAATGAGAGGAAAGAAAAATTTATATAATATCTTAAAACAGGTAAAACAATTCACACCTTAATTAAAAAAATAGAAAATAAATAAACCTCTATTATTAAAACAGGTAAAACAATCAAACAATAGATTATTGAAAAAGAAAACTCTTCTATCATTAAAACAAACATTGCAAAATCAATAAAACATTGTGAAGAGGAAAGAAAAATTTATATAATATCTCCTCTATGACATGAAAATATTCCTTCAAACCCCAATGCCAACATTTTGAGATTAATGTTGAGATGACAGTTGCTATAAAATTGATGTTGGGATTAATCCCAATATCTCCAAACATTTTGTCCCAAGATTAATCCCAAGATTAATGTTGGGATGACAGTGTATACCCGTAATAAAATTGGATAGGAGAAGATTAATCCCAAGATTATTTTTCCTTTATTTTGTACTTTTGTAAGAAGCCATCAATTACATTAACTAAGACAATTTTAAAAATGAAATTGTTGCCCTAAAAATTGGCCAGAGTTAAAAGGATTTGAAAGTCGTTCAATAGCCATTCCAGTATCGATGCCTGAAATTAAAAAATAAAAATGAAATTTGAAAAATAATAATAAAGTTAGATTAGATGGATTAAAGCAAAAATGTCTAATGTTCAGTATTTTCAAATCAATGTCACGTAGTATGTAATAAACTTTCTAACTGCTCAAAAGCATCTATCATTTATCAAAAAACACTTGCCATCACAGACAGTCCAACTCACTTTCTTCACATATTTCCTTGTCTAGTTTTACTACCTTTATTATGTACTTGACAAAAAATGAAAACACTTGTTTTCCTTTACTAACTAAACCAGGCAAAAAGAACAATGGGGCAACAAAAACTCTACACCACGATTTTGTTGTCCTCATATTCCAAGAGGTTAAAAAAGAGAAGGCAGAAATAGAGAGGAAAAAAGAACCTACAATTTTAGTTGTCTTAAATAAAATGTAAATTTATAAATCCTGAAAAACTAATTTAAAAGACAATTAGACATCAATTTTTATTTTGACAATGGGGGATTCCAAAACTTAGCACAAAGTTATTTCCAAAGCAACTCAAAATTTACCAACGTATAGTCTTAAGAAAGGCATTTTGTTACTAAGATTAGTCTGTGTTCACCAAAAAAAAAAATAATAATAAGAGATTTATCTATGTTTATCTTCCTTTTTCTTTTATTTTTTCAATTTTTTCAATCCTCATTATGCACATTTTCTTTTTGGTTTAAATTTTCAACACATACACTCAACAATCACCAAAATATGTAATGGCCAAGCCAACACTTTCTTATGGGGGGAAAAGAAATCTAGTGTACAGTCCATAGGCCATACTAATCCATTCAATTTCATTCCACTACTTTAACATTCGCCAAAACCACTAACAGAAAAGCTACAAAGACTACTACAACACCCTTTACTAAGCTCCATAAGAAAGAAAGAAAGATTAAGAAAAATAATCTAGTGGAAAAAGCAAATGAAAGCAAAAAGTTTGAGCGATACTATTTATTTTTTTTATCATGGTTTACTGCTCATTAGTCCCATTTTGCCTATCTTTTATGCAAATGGAAAGGGAGCTTTGTCTAAAAATAACTAAAAAAGTAACAAACCAAACAATTTAACTTTTATCAAAATTATATAAGTAATGAAACAGATGTTATAAAGAAAAATTGTGTGAGAGAGTTATACCTTTGATTATATTGAGAACCTAGAAATTGATGACCACCAGCACAAAAAACACAGCACAATATGAAAATGGTAGAAAATAACAAACTAAAATTTGGCAGAAAACTAATGATTAGAGGGAGAAAGAAAATGACATATTTATCAAAACTTTAATGAAAAATATTATGAAAGAAATAAAAAAAAATAAAATTGAATACCATTCATTATAGAAACTGATGAACTGCGTCAAAAATTGATGAACTGCAGCAAGAGGAAATCAGATATTAGAAATTGATTTATAGAAATATAGCCATCAAAACAAAAGAAATAAAACAATTAATCAAAGTACCATAATGTTTGTACAGGATCAATTTCTACAGGATCATTTTCAGATAACTTTATTTTTTTAACACAAATAAAATAAAATAAATAAATCCAGAAGTGAATAGCTGAAACAAACATTAAGCGTTGAAAGTGAAACCATCTTCTTCTTCACTTATAAGGTACCATTATGCATAATCATCTAATTAAAAGTATAAAGCAGGTTTAAACTGCTTCAAGCATAAAGTAAGTTTATGTCATCACTCATTACTCCAAGCTGACTAACTAATAACATAGATAGTCTACTGAATTAATGTAGTTCCAAAACTAAATATTTGAAGAAAAATCAAAACGACCAATTGGCTTAAAACTGACTTTTGTTACTCTAGACCTCTTTAATGTTTTTTTTTTTTTTTTTACAAATTCTTTCTAAACCTCATTGAACCAATCTCAACATTGTTTAACCGGCAAAGCTGAAAGCATAATTTGTTTTATTTTTTATCAGAACTTACAATCCTCACTCTGAAAGTAAAATAAAAAATAAGAGGAAAAGGAGAAAGAAAAAAAAAAAGAAAAAAAAGGAAAGAATAGGCTCAGCTCCTGTAAAAAATAACAGACAGTTTTCACCCAATGAAACAAAAATATATTGGGTTAAGAGTCACAGGAGTAAAGGGAAGAAGAAGAAAAAAATTGACTCTAACCCATCGAATCAAAAATTTAATTTATTATAACCACATTTTTTGGTCACATATATATTTTAAAATGAATATACAATTGTGCCTACAGTGTCTAAGCACTGGTAGAGTTATAAGGTGTGAAAAAAGTAATAAGCAAAGTTATTCTATTAAATCAATATAATCTAAATTTCTCTTCTACCCCCAAAATCACCTATCAAGAAGAAAAATTCCAATAAAAAGAAACTCAATAAATAAACTTCTAAAATTAGTGGTGTTTGGGAAGTTTGGGACTTGGGTTTTTTTTTTTATTTTTTTCACAAAAAGACAAATTATTTGTAAAACCAAAAAAAACACATCCAAACAAAATATCACATCCAACCCCATAATCATTTCAATTTTTCTCTCACAAACATCACATCCAACCACAAAAAATCCCAACTATCTTCCCAAACACAAAAAAAAATTTCTCCAATAATATTTTACAACTAAAAAAACCTACATAAAAACTCACTTCCCAAACACCCACTAATAGACCGTTGTGCCATTGCTCTCCATTTCTTGAAACATTCACTAATAGATCCACACAACACTTTCATTCATTGTCTAACTTGAATTTTTCAAGTCTAATCAAAACAAACTAAAACATCTTGTTTTTGAAAAACAATAAAATCAAACATAAATGCATTCTAAACAATGCTAATTTTTAAAATTACAGTAAAAATTATCACAATAATTATCATCAAAATAGTATGAAATTCAAAAAAAATCAAGTGCTCGCTCTTCTTGGTTCTCGCTTCTCTGCCGTCTCTAAACAAAAAACATAAACTGTAACAAATAAAATGAAGCCTAGCTAGGAAAAATTTAAGATTCTTAATTTTCACATGTAAAATGAAGCCAAGTTAAACAATAGATAAGCAACAAATTATTGACAAAGGAAGGCAGACCAATTATCTAATCAACCATTGTAGCAAACAAAGCCATAACAACTTTTTATGAGCTAATCAAACACACCTTCAAGCCAAGGCATATGTACCTGAAGCAAAAGGAAGAATAAAAAATATAAGCAAGCAAGCTCCATTATCCATTATCCATTATGTAAAATCAACTCCCTAAAAATTGCCCACTGTTTATTATTAAAAATAAGATCCAACTCCCATTGATTGATTCACCAATTTGAATATACCTATATTTTTGTTAACCTTACCAAATATCCAAGGCATGTATCATTCACTATTTCGGGAGAATGTAGAATAAACTATGATGGATTCACTCACTATTTTTGTGTGTGCGCGCGCGCGTGTGTGTGTGTGGGGGGGAATGTAGAATAAATTATAAGATAACTTTGATCAATTAGGACATTCACATTACTAGCACTAAGTGCATTCAAGCATGGTTAATCAAACTCTCTGTAGGAAAGGATGTTTAGTTATTTACTTGGCTTGAAATGATGTCTATTCCTAACAAAGAAAAAATATACACATCATTGTAACTTAAGCCTAAACTTAGAAAACCCACATAGAAAAATCGCAAAAAAATATTCCTTACTTATTAAGTGTTTGATAAAATGTTTCAATGGAATTTACACAACAAATCCAGCTGATGGTATCTTCTCCCATATTTTTGTTTTCGGTTTGATTTTGTGGAGAAATGGGAATCATCCCAATAATTTTTTAACTTGCTTTTGGATAATGGGAATCATCCAACTACCAATATTATTTTTCTGGGTCTGTGTTCTGTTATTTTTTTGAATGGTTGTTACCAAAATCAAAGTAAATGGGTTTCGTGAAACCCAACCAACTCTTCATATATGTGTGTATATATTATCTGTAATAGAAAAAAAAATCTGTAAAAATTTGTAATCAATATATATACACACAAAGAAAACATTACCCATAAAAGTACAACCAACTCTTCAATTGATGATCTCTGTGGCTTCAAACAAAAAAAAATTTGTAATCAATATATATACACACAAAGAAAACCTTACAAAAATTTTTGGAGAACCTCATGAGGAATGAATAAATATAGTCAAGATTTTGGAGAACCTCATCGATTTGTTGCCGCGATGTCGTTCTACTTTAAGCATTTTTATTAATATATATGATTCTTCAAGCATACCATCCTTTTGTTATATTAAATACCATAATTTGGTATTTTTAATGATGAATTATGATTAATAATTTGGTTATGGTATATATTAAGAGAGAAGGGTACCATAATTTGGTCCAAATCATATATATTAATAACCCCTGTCACGCCCCACTTTTTATTACTCGAAGTATTACCAATTTCATTTACTTAATTCCATTTCAGAGATAACATGCGGAAATAAACTCGTACATCCAACTCGTAGAAGTGAATAATATTACTCTCATTCGCATGCAAGTAAATACAACATGGGTATAATAAATAAATTGCCCTCAGGCTTACAACATTAACTAATCAAATGAAGGGTGCAACCCTTTTACATATATGGCGTTCCGCCTACAACAAAGAGGCCCCGTGGCCAACAAATAAGAAGATCCAAATCTTGTAGTACATCCTGCTAAACACCTGAAAAAGGTTCAACAACGTGGGATGAACATATAGTCCAGTAGGGATCTCAACATGTCCTTCAACAATAACAACATACAGATAGCTATGATCATGCATGCTCAATCTCATACAGGAATAGTAATGTGTCGGTTTATACAAAATATACATATATGTATGAACTTTTCTTGAAAACAACCATTTCAGTCAATGCCATAGGCGATTCAATTCTCCTTTCTTTTCATTAACCCCCGTTCCCAATCTTTCATAACATTAACAATTCCTTAGGGATAAAATTCACTAAGCCCACTACTCTTTTCCATTTTCCACACATACTATAGATGTGCCTTTTCAAAACATGTTTCTAAAGTGTTCGGTCTCCTTCACGTTACCAAAAGACAAAAGGCATTTTGGTTCATTTCCATTACTATCATAACTATACATACATATCTTTGTAAAAAATATAAATTTACAACCCACCAACATGTATACAATCAACCAATGGAGTAACTCGGTCCTCCGAACTGTAACCAATCAAATCCATGATATTTTCAGTTACAACGAAACAACAACAATCCCACTTTGCTCTACTAGCTATGTGCGTAGTAAGCCAAAGATACACCTTTCACACCAACAAGCCAGTTTACCAGGCGCTAGCTGGAGGGGTATGGTACCTTCGATTATTAGCGCAGACAGTTCTCCAGCCGCTAGCTGGAAGGTCACGGTACCTCTGATTATTAGCACAGGGTATAACACCACCAACCAAATGCAACAAGGCACAACCAACATGTATAACACATATACATAAACCATCCGGATACAAACAATGTGTTAAAGTATATGAACACATAACTACCTCTTCTCGAGCAAGCATACATATATAATGTATCTCAACAATTCATCACATACGATGTTCCATTAACAATGGTATAATGCATACACGACAATTCAATACAACCATGTCATCCTCCACCGATGACCAAGGACAGAACCTCTAGATGCAAATATTTAATACATCTATTAAGGACTCAATTACTATGAGACCACAAACCCAACAATAACATTAACAATGGTAGTTAAAGCTACGATTCCCCACAAGTGTGTTCAACACTCAAGATACAACATTTCAATGTTTATACTTATTTCAGAAAATAGCTTTCCCATTTCACAAAATGAATTTCCACTTCCTTTTTGCTTTCACAAAACTAACTTCACCCCTTTTGTTTCCACAAAAACGATCTCATTCCTTTTTGTTTTCACAAAACCAAATCCATGGATAATAGAACCATGATTCATTTTAATCCATTACATTCTTTCCAAAGCCATTCCAAACTAATTACGCAATTTAAGTCAAAATCCTTAAATTAGGGTTTTCCTCCCTCTTTCTCAATATTGACCAAAAAGGCTCAATCAACTACAATTCACAACCATGACCTCATTTAATACCCAAAATACGTAAGTGTTTGCCCAAAGATCAAAACCCCTCTTTCTAATTCATTAGGTCTAATAAAAATAAGGGTTCCCTCTCTTTTCAACAACAACATGCTAATTAACACTCCAATTAGCCCAATCCACAACTAATGATAATAAACCCAAATTCAACAACCAACCCAAGGTACAACCTCATGATTTTCAACAAATCCAACATGATTTCATTTTCATGCAATACAAAAACTACCACATGTCTATCTATAGACGGAGTATTGAAAAAGTGCAAGGAGAATCCCTACCTCAAATGTAGAACCCAAGGAGAAGAAGAGCTAAACTCGGAAGTGCTCCAAACTCCAACTTTCTCGGATCAATATGTAGCCCTCAACGATCAACACACTTTTTACAAAGGCTCAAGGCGAGAAAAACACTCCTACTAGATCAAACCCTAGAGAGAAGTTAGGTTTTTAGTGAGAGAAGCTCTCCAATGGAGTTTTCGAAAAGTAAGAGAGAGAGTGTGGATGTGAAAAGTGATTTAAAATAGCCTAGCTGTCAACTGATATACGACTCTCCCGCGTGAGCGGAGAACATAACGCTCGAGCGTCAAGGGTAAAAAGCTAGGTACGCTCGAGCACAAGAAGGCCCGCTCGAGCGCCAAGACACAAGAATAAAGTACATCCGCTCGAGCGCGAAAACCAGTCCGCTCGAGCGTGGATTTCTCCTTCCCAGAACTTACACAAAAAAGTACCACACGCTCGAGCGCTAACAAGTCCACTCGAGCGCGACCCGCTCGAGCACAAGAAACCCACTCGAGCGTAGAAAACACATCTGCAGAAGTTTTGCAGAGGCACGAAATACTGAAACTGTGAAAACCCCGCTCAAGCGCAAGAAGACCCACTCGAGCGGACCGTTCAAAAATTGGGCAACAACAATGGGAGCTAAAGCTCTACCAACCTAAAACAACCGAGCCCAACACGTTTTAAAACTCAAACAAAAGAGTTTAAAGATCGACAACACGATAGGTACAACTACCAACTCCACGGAACCGCGTCCGGAAAAATAACAGAACAGAAAAGGGATAACCGGGATCGCTATAACCCCTTTGTTATATTAATAGCAAGGCTAGCACCGATTTGGACCCACCGATCAATGCTAGCCTTGCTTTAATATATATGTAATTAAACCTTTAGGTACAGGCATACGCTAGAACGACATTTAAAATACCTATGATTATTAATACCATACCTGCAAAATTATGGAATTTATCAAAATTAGAACGGCATTTTAGGTGAATCAGTGGGCCAATCTCCATCATTGCAACATTAATTTGTAGCTCTATTTTTGTTGCTTCAGTTCTGTTTTTGTGTTCTTCAAACTATGATTCAACGATTAAAAAACAGTGATTGATCATTAGAATATATACAAAAACAGAGCTACAAATGGAATAAATGGGTTTCATTAAATTTAATGTTCTTCACTGTTTTCCTTTCATTCACTTGATTTTCCTATTATTCCATTTAAATAAGAAACTTAAATTTATACAAAAACAGAGCTACAAATAGAATAAATGGGTTCCTTTTTGTATATAGAATAAATGGGTTTCACTTGGTTTTTCTTCACTGTTTTTCAATCATTGTTTCATATACATGATCAATCACTGTTTTATCAGGTGAAATCAGGTTTCCTTTCCTTCACTGTTTTATAAGGAAAATCCACATGTTCTTCAAACCCACAAAATCAAGTGAAACCCATTTATACACTGGACTATACATACATGTATATATACACTGGACTATACAAAATCAAGTGAAACCCATTTATACACTGGACTATCAAGTGAAACCCTTTTCAGCTTTCGGGTCTAAATCAAGTGAAACCCATACATACATGTTTTCAGCAGAGAACAATGTCTCCATATCCGATTCAGTATTCACCAGATCCTCCTAGCATTAATACAAATGAAACCCATTTCAGACCCAAAACTTTAAAAAAAAATTAATTTAAATTCATTTAAGAAACAAAACTCAAAAATCAGAAACTCATTTAAGTTGGAAGATCAACCCACATGTCAGAAATCAGAAACAATCATTTAACTAAGAAACTTAAATTTAAACTTTCAAAACTCATTTCTCATTTCAAGATCAACCCAACCAAACACCCACATATCAAAAATCAGAAACAACAAAATCCACAAAAGTTGGAAGTTCTAGTTTACCTTGCAAGAGAAGAAAGCCGAAAGAGGAGGGTGAGAGGAGAGGAGGCGGTTGGTGGTGTCGTCGAGAGAGGATGACACAAAGAGGAGAGGTGGTTGGTGGTTGTCGGTATCGTGATGGTCTGTGGTCGTCGCACGATATAGAGAGAGAGAGAGAGAGTTCAAAAATTGAAATCAGAGAGAGAGAGATTTCCTTTAATTTACATTGGACCATTTTGGACCATTACATTTTGGAGAGAGAGATTTCCAACCGTTGAATTTGGACGGGAAATAAACACATCCTAACCATTGAAATTTAGATGAAATAATTTAAATTATTGAATCAAAATATATCTCTAAAACATATTAGACATTTTCAAAAACTCTTCCCCCCATTATATAGATATGTCCAAAATCTCCTTTACCTGGTTACTAGGGGTGTTTGTTTCAGCTTTTTAGAGCCAACTTATGGCTTTTAGCTTTGAAAAAATTATTTTGGACTGTTTGGTTAAACTTATTTCAAACAGCTTCTGATTCTAACAGCTTATTTTAACTCAAAAAAGCTGATTCTGAGAAGCTGCTCACCCCTTGCTTCTGATTATCAGCTTCTGCTGTGGACATGTTAATTTATGGTTATACTCTTAAATTTTTTTATTTTTTATTTTTTTAAAAATAGAAAAAGACTCAAATGGACTATAGATTATTTTTATTATTTTTTATGAGAAAAGTAGACAAACAAAAAATAAAAATTAATTGAAAAAGCTATTTCACAGCTTATTTAACAAACACTACTCAGCAACTTAAATCTATAATCCAACAGCTACACCAAACAGATTAACAACTTCTGATTAAAGCTATAATCTATAATCTGTTAAGTTATAATCTATAAGCTGTTTTAACAGCTACACCAAACGGGGCCACTCTCCCGACTCTTCGTTTGACTTTTGGCGCACAGTAATAGACCAGTGTCTCCCGGCTCTTCGTTTGACTTTTTGCGCGCGCAGCTATAGACCAGTGTCCAGTGGACATACAAAGGAAACGGATTTATCTATAATACAAAAGTAGTAAGATGATTATTGATCATCAGATTCAAAAGTGGAATAAGTCCGACCGTTGATTGCTAATTATGAAAAGAAAACAATATACTACTTCATTTTTTATACTTATTTTTTAGATTAAATAATATACAAATGATATGATTGATTGATAATTAAAAAGATATAAAAAAAATATTACTTTAAATATCTTAATTAATTATCACATCATTAAACTTACAAATTAAATATAATTTTTAAACTTGTGTAACAATGTCCATTATTACAAGAGTTCGTCTTTTTTAGTTATTTCAACTTAAAAAAAGGGCTTGATATATCTATTTTGAAATTGATTTTTGATAGTTTAAACTATTCACTTTCTAATATTTATCGAATAAAATATTTATATAAAAAATTAAAATAATTAAAATTCCATACCTATATGTTTGTTTTTAAAAATCAAGAATTACATTTATTTTTTCTAAAAAAAATGCCGACGCATATAATTTTAAAAATAATATTCTGTTTTTTTTTTTGTAATAACTTGAAAATGCTCATTAAAATTTGAAAAAAAGAAGAGAAAAGAAAAAAATCCCTGCAATAACTTGTACATCGCTGGGTGATTATTACAGCACGTAACCTGGACCGGCATTATATAGGAAAGGGGTGGTGAACCAACCTCAAAGGGCTTGTTTGATTAGGCAAATTACAGAATAAAATTACAATTATTAATTTATAAGATTCACATTTTATTATTTGATTTTAAATTTTATTATTCGGATTAAATTTTAATGGCTATTTTATCCTACAAAATTGATTAATTTTTTCCTACAAAATTGATTAATTTTTTAACCTTATGACTAATAAAGCAAAATATACATATAATTGGAATTATATGTTTCCGTATTTATTGCAAAATAAATGTGGACAAGAGGAAATTATATATCTTACTAATCCGGCTGGATAATCAACCCTACACTCCCATAAATTATTAATTCCTTCACTATTAATCCTTATTAATCAAACAAGCACCAAGTGCTTTGCAGACTATCAACTTCCGGAGCATAAATCTTTGGTGAAGTCATTATGAGCTCAAATACACCAACACAGGAATTTCCAGAAGATTCAAAAACCAGCAAAGCTTAATTCAGAGCATAAGGTGGAACTAGATCAAAACTTCATGAACATAATCAGAGGTCCAAAAGCCAACACAGACTCAAAGCCGGAATACCTTTCAAATAGAAAAGGCATTTAAGAATGCTGCTACAGTGAGCATGTGCAAGGAGTACAGAATTACAAAACCTGGAATGGAAAACGTGAACAACAATAATGGGTATAAAAAAAATTAAAAAAAAAAAAGTGTAATTCAATTCCAACCATATTCACAAAGAAGAGGATGAAATTCCATGAACCTGAATAATAGTAATTGGTTTATGTAGGCATTGGAAGGTTCCGGAAGGTGTAAAGACATGCTAGAGTATGCTGAAAGGCTTTAGAATGTGGTAGAAGGGTCTAGAGTGCCCTAGAAGATTCCAGAACATGGTGGAAGAACTTTGAGGAATTCAGAGAAGTTTGGGTGAGTATAGAAGATCCTAAAATGTTGTGGAGAAGCTTACCATGTACTACACTAGTATAGAGAATTCTATAATGTAGTAGAATGGGTAGTTGTCTTAGATATTTCCATAGAATGTTCTAGATGAGAGTTTGTAGCCCTTGGATCAAAATGATCCTAGCCATCTATTGAGGAGGTGAATGGCTATATATGGGGAGAGGCGTCATTTGTAAGGATCATCCAAGAGGAGATCCAAGAGAGCATGCAGTTGTCCTAGAATTTTCTTTGTTTCTTGATTCCTAATGTCCTTATTTTCTTTTTGTAGTTTGCTCATCCACCATGCATAGAGAGAGAGCTTATAGATGCTTGTGTGATTGCTGGAGAGAAGCGAAAGGGTTTATAAAGTGAGAGAGAAATAGAAAGAGGGTTTTGATGAGTGTAAAGGCTGCCTTTGTGTGTGAATTGAAGAAAGATCAATAGATTTAGGGCAAGAGAATGTATTTGGTGAGGAATAGGTTTTCTCACCAAAACAAAAACTACTGTTTTGGATATTGAAATAATTGGTGACCACTAAATTTGTATTATGTTTTTTTCTTAATTATATACGAATAGGATCTCACTTTAATTCTATCTTGCAATTTAGGGAACGCCTTTGCTACTAGATCAAGAAATTGCTTTAAGTGAACTCAAAACCGCCTCACAAAAGGTCTATAACAAATAACAGTTACTCTTGGCTCAAGCTTGGACCCCTGCTATGTGCAACAATTCCTTGTCTATAATAGGTATCCTATCCTATTGCCTATTGCCCCGATGGTAAGGCTAACAGCTTCATAAACTTTAATTCTATCTTGCAATTTAGGGAACGCCTTTGCTACTAGATCAAGAAATTGCTTTAAGTGAACTCAAAACCGCCTCACAAAAGGTCTATAACAAATAACAGTTACTCTTGGCTCAAGCTTGGACCCCTGCTATGTGCAACAATTCCTTGTCTATAATAGGTATCCTATCCTATTGCCTATTGCCCCGATGGTAAGGCTAACAGCTTCATAAACATGTGTGAATCACCCTATTTCAAACACGGACAAGGCATGGCTGGGAGAGTTATTGTAACATAGAAACTGTCACTTTGTTTAGATGTTACTCAGTTTAGTATTTTGGAAATCACATCATGCACTGGTTTCATAATTGACCTCCTGTTTTGCTTTTGAAGCATAGTATTTCATGATTGTCAAGCCAAAATTAAATAACCCAAAAAAAATAATTGCGGAAATCATGCCTCATATCCCCATATGGAATGCTATATTACATGACTAGATCCCTTTTCATCACCTAAAAGATAAATAGCATAGAATTTCATATATCAGCTATCCATAAGAACAAAAGATGCAACTTCTACCAAATATACAAACAAATCTCTATTGATCAAAAGAATATTATTGACACTCCCATTGTAAAGCATCCAGCAGCCACCCAAGGGCTCAAACGTTCACCTATTTCAAGTATCAACATTAGTCATTCATAGTGTGTAGAAAAACCAACAAAAAAGCAAGATGTATAGGCATGGTTAGAGATAAATAATCCCAACATTCTTGTCATTTTAATAGCTTAGCTTACACATATTGCAATGGGTAAAAGTGGGTCAATCTGTGAAATGATTCAGAAGTAATCATAAGGCTTGAGCTTGATATTGAAAGGGGCAACTGTGCCTTGAAATATTTATTCCCACCTCTGGTCCTTGAAATTCTATATGGCACTCGGTCCATAAATCCATTTGAATTTTGTTTGGCCAAAGACCAGGTGTTGAAATGCTTTGTCCATAAGAACAAGTTTATACAAAATGACCAAAATAACCATGCATATGTATATTGCATAATCGATTTAGTAGTTCCCAAACCAAACCCACTTTTCTCACTCCTCCTCTCTCTTTTCCCTTTCATCTCCAAATCTAGGGTTTCTTACATTTTGCCGCCGCAACCACCGCCTCACTGACCTCCTCTCTAACGTCACTGCTGACCGCCTCACCTCCAGCTCCGCCCACCTCCGGCAATGAATGGAGGAAACAAGTGGTGGTGGTAGTGGAGGAGAAGGCACGTGAAGCGACACGCGCCGCCATGACATCGTTGGGGAAGGTGCGAAGGAGATGATTCAAGCAAGAGAGCATTCAGGTACTCATTTTGTGCCTTTTTAAGCTATATGTATGTATATGTATGTGTTGTAAGGCATACTTGGGCACTCTCTCACTGTGTCACTGTATAGCAACATTGACGAAGTGATTTGAGTGAATAGTGTTTGCAAACATCACCTAATCCCTAGTGTTACAGAGAGAGGGAAGAGTGAAACCTGCCGACGACAACGTCGAGATCGAAACCTCTGTGGATGTAAGTAATTAAATCAGGTTTCTTGAAATCAAACGCGGAACTGACACCACCGCAGCTCTAGATCCATCGCTCAAACCCTCTGCTATTTTTCTCTTGTTTTTGCTTCTGTTTAGGTTCGTTTGTGATTGGATAGCTGTGTTTGTGATCTCTCAAGAAATAAGTTGTTGATTTGGTATTGAATCTAACTCAGTTGTGATTTTTACACACTTTAGGTTCAAATACTTTCATGTAAAAAGTATAGAATGGCACCCTTAAATTGGTTACACACACACACACACACATATATATATTTCTTACAAAACAAAAAGTAAATGATTTCTATATCCTTTTTCCTTTGCTTTGATCCATTTTTCTTAAGAAACATTTTATTTGTACAATATTACTCACTACTGAATGGAGCCATCATTTGTTTGGTTTTCCTTGGTTTGTTTCTAACACTTAACCAATTTTCAGATGACAATGGCATGCTTTGGTGTTATTGTTCAAAGTCATTTTTTTAGATTTGAACAAATCTTTCTCTTGAGGGAAGAGACCCGTGTTGGGATTTTGGATAGATAGAGGATAGAGATGCAGATCTGGAGGAATTTTTGGATTTTGGACAAAGAGAGGATTTTGGGATTTTGGGCAGATACATTAGAGGAAAAAATTGAACATATAATAAAATTTGGACAGATAAATTTAAACAAATAAGGGAAAAAATTGAATAGATAATAAAATTTAGACAAATATTTCAATGATAAAGAGAGAAAAATTAAACAGATAGGGGAAAAAATTGATACCAATTTGAACAAATAGAGAGAGAAACCCACAAAATTTGAACAGATAGGGAAAAAAATTGAACAGATAAGGAAAAAATTCAATAGATAGTCAAAAAATTTTGAACAGATAGACAATAATTTGAATAGATAGTAAAAAAAAGTCGACAGATAAATTAAAGGGTAAAATTGAAAACAAATAACATGACTTCTCACCAAACTATTTCACAAAGGGTAGACTTCTCACCGACAAAAAAATCCACTGAACCTAATGTCTTATATCTTCCTTAACTTGGACATTTCAACAATTTTCTCAATTCTATATGGGTCCATTTGAAAAAAATAGAAGAAAATATGCAGTAAAAAGTGAAGTGAACGAAAGGAAAGTGAGAAGAAAATTTATTTTTTAGTATGCATTTAGTTAAGATGGAATTTTTGTGAGATAGTTCAAACAGTTGACTCATTTCACGATAAATAAATAAAAGAAAAATTTCTTATATCTTCTGCAAGAAACTGAAAGTCAACTTAATATTTACTAACATGGGTTGTATAAGAAATATAACTTTCTTAATATTTTCAATTACTCTCATGCTAAACAAACACGGAAAAAAGTACCAACTTTCTCTCTTCTCTGCACTTTCCACTGCTTTCATCCTATCCAAATTCAGCCTGTGTAAATTCACAAGTCAAAGGCAGAATGCATGTGCTGGACCTATTGAGGGGTTTGGGTTTGACAGAATGCATATGTTGAGTTTATTGAAGGGCTTGAGCAGTTCAATCATAAGACACTCTTTTGTATGGTGCCAATATAAGAAGGCTCAATCATAAAGTAGAGCTTAAAATATTCATGTATGTTGTGTATAATCACAATAACAATATTAAAATAGAAGTGCAGCGCTATGTGTAGGAGATTCTGGGAAAGCAAAGCAAATACAATTTATACGTCTACCTATTCTAGCCGCCTTCCAAAAGAAACCTCGGAAGCTGCCAAAGGGAAACAACAATCGATATCAACTTGATGCAAATATTAGCACATAGAAAAAAAAAAAAAAACAAAATAAAATAAAAAGTTAATAGCTGATTGATCTAGGTAGGAAGATAAAATTCTAAACACTCACACAGGCATCAATAAATGATGCCCACATCTTGTTATAATAACAATGAATTTTAATCAACATGGAATCCCACTCTCCTAAAATAATTCATTATACAAGAAACCAGAAAATGATTACTTAAACAAAGTGTCATTGTCCCTCACCTTTCAAATATTCAAGTTAAACAAAATTTTCACGGTATCCACCACTGGATTGATCTTACATATAATATAAACTTGACAAAATAACTCTGACAAAATATCAATTCACTGACTTCACTGTAGAATTCTACCTCCACATTACTATTATGGCTACCATTAAAATTTTACAAGGCTAAATTAATAGCAAAAACTTCTAGGTATCTCTTTCTACATTCTGATTTATTGCCCGAACCTACTCCAATCTCATATAATGTCATTTTCATCTCTCAGCTACGTTCCTCTGTTAACTTCACAAAAGCATCTATGCCCTTTTGATGCACACACATTCTTGCATTTTCAACAGTCCACCAAATACTATTTAATAAACTTTATTACAGGTTCCCTTTATATGAATAAAATATATATTGCATATGGGGTTTATGGAAGTCTCTGTCATGGCATGAAGGGAAATACGAAGGTGATCATAAAAAACAGACTCCCAAGAAGCTATTAACCTCGTACACCATGGGGATACCATGAATCCTTACTATAAGGCAGTTGCTCCAAAAAAAAGTTGAAATTGCCAGTTGGTTCATGTGGATGTGGTGGCTCACCCCTTTGGGTATGGAGAGCTTCAGCCTTCCAGGATTATTCATATGTAACTTTTTATTGGGCACCTCCTGCAAGGTTGTTCATTCTATCTCTAATGTCAAACTGCATGAAACTTTCATACTCGCTGGTCACCCTAAAGTCTGATTCAAGCACTTTCTAAAGCTTAACTACATGAAGGTGCTGTATATTCTCCCTAAAGTCATAGTAACCTAAATAAGAAAGCAATCAAAGCTCAACCCACCAAATTTGAACTTTGTCCTTCACTGAGGTTATCATGTTAACTTGCATAAATCATCTGCACAACAATAATCGCTCCTTTCAAATTTCTAATTTTCTAATCCAAACACAGAAATCAATTGTCCACAATAAAATCGGCATCTTTGCATCCAATTAATGAGAAACAATCAGCTCATACATTGGAGCAACCTCAGGAAGGAGACATATATATGATCCTATATCATATATACATAGACACACACACATATATTATATGTATTTGTGTTGTTGAAGAGATGAGAAAGAAAAGTACCCTGTTTTCTGTTCCAGGATGGTGGGGAATTGCATCTTGAGATATGTGCAGGTGCAAATCACCAAAAGCACCACAGTCAGAAACGAATGGAAATTGAATAGTGCCGACTGCGATTCGCAACAGAAAACAAAGAATGAACCATCAACCCAACATCAAGATCGAATTTTCTAACAACTTCGATTTCTGATTCACAACAGCAAAAACAAAAACAAAAAAAAACCCAACAACGATATTAATCATTCGTTCACGAAAATTACCATGTCTTTTCAATTTTCTCCAACTGATGAGCGTTCTCTTCTCTGTTATCTGTCTTAAGCTTTGTTTCAGATCTACACACAGAAGATGATTGATTAGCAAAGAGCAAAAACCAAATGCCTTGAAATCAGTTTGCGACTTTGTTAAAAGGCTTCTTCTTTCTTTCCAATCTATTCCTGAGACGGCGTCGTTTCCTATTGACAAGACGTTTCTAACTTGTGATATCGGTGTCCTCTTCCGGGGCAGGAACCTTCTTGTTCCGGTTTATTTTATGGGTAAATTACACCCACACCCCATTGAAATTTCTGTTTAATACAGTTTTTATTTTTTTTTTATTATTTTTATTTTTACGTTTAAAAAATTATATTTATCTTTTATCAAATTAAAATGATATATTTATTCTTTAACTTTTATATATATAAAATAATAAAATAATATTAGTATTTTGTTTATATCATTTTAAGAAAAATAATAATTATCTTGTTTGATTTAACTTATATAAAAAATTGATTTTTTTTTATTTTTACTGAATTTTAATATTTTAAGCAAGTTTTTATTTTTTAGATACACCTAATTTAGATATACTTAAAATATATAATATTTTGTGATTTTTTTTTAAAAAAATTCACCAAATACAACAAAGTACAAAAATCAATAATATTTTAATAAATGTGAATGACAGTGTTTGGCAATACTGTAATAAATGTTGGTAAATAAACGAGAAAGAAAAATAATGGTGGAAATAAAAATGAAAAATTATATTCATATATAAAAATTTATACAAAAAATATCATAAAAATATTGTGATAGTGATATTGTTATAAATATAAATCATGTTTATGGGTGTTTTGTTTTTTAAAAATTGTAGAATACAGTCATGATGATAGAAAGAATAAATGGTAGGAAAATAGGGTAAAATGATCATTTAAAAAATTTTAAGGTATTACATCAGCAATCCATGAAGTAATTTGTAATGAGATTATAAATTTCAAGGAGGAAAATGTAATTTTTCAAATGTGAGGAGAAGATCTGTATTAAATACAAACCTCAAGGGTGTCAGTGTAATTTACCCTTATTTTTATTTAGAACTCGAAAATTGTTTTTTAGTTTTTTTTTTGTATATTATTTAATATTTTTTTATAAAATAAGAAAATATTTAAAATTTGTTAAAACACAAGATATACAAAAAGAGTTAGTAGGTTATATTACAATTAATTGCCCTATAAATTCAAATCTTAAAATTTTGACCTTCTTAAAATTTTAAGAGATAATTACATAGATTGTTAAACCAACTCTTATGTTATCAAAAGTAATTCTTTAACAATTATTAAAATGTGTTAATCTTGAGAATCAGTAATGTCATATGTTTATTACTCTCTCTGTCTTAAAATAATAAATTTTTTTTTTAGAAAATCTCACTTTTTAAGAAATTATTATGATTGTAATAATATATTTTCAAATTTTCCCCTAATAGTAATTGCCTTACTCATTTTGATGGGAAATCAATTTTGAAATTCAAAAGTATCAATATGTGTGTAGTTTTTTATTCGAGCTATTATAATTTCATTTTTTTAAATTATTATTTTAATTCAAAAAAGAAAAGGGCATAATGAGAAAATCACCTAATTTTATTTGTTGACTTTTGAAAATGAACATTCATTTTGAGACATTCAAAAATAAAAAAGTAAACTAATAAAAAAGTAAACTGGTAAAATGGGACGAAAGGTTAATTATTTTATCATATCTCTTTTTTTTTCTTCTTATACATTAGATGAGGGAGTGACATTTTATTTATATGAAAATTTTAATGATTTACTATTCAATTACTAACAATGACTATAATAAAAAAAAGCTAAATAATAAAACTTTTTATTAATCTATTGTAACTATTTTTTAAAAGTTAGGGTCCGTTTGGGAAGGGCTTTTCCGGACTTTTTTGGCTATTTTAGCCACAAAAGACAAAATAGGCTATTTTAGCCACAAAAAATAAAACATCACATCCAATCCATAATCATTACACTCTTCTCTCACAAAAAAAGTCAAAAAAGCTAAAAAGCCAAAAAGCCCTTCCCAAACCAAGCTTTTTAGCCTAGGCTAAAATAGCCAAAAAATTCAAAAAGTCAAAAAGCCAACCCACTTCCCAAACGGAGGCTTAGTCTCACAACATCTTTCATATTTTAGTTAAGCTTTTATACATGCATAATTTAGATGTATCAAAAAAAAAATATTTATAATTTTTTTTAAATTACTAAAATAAAAAATAAGCATATTTTTGTATTTTTATCTATAACAAACTCACCGACATTTTACTCTTTAAAAACATCTGTTAAATTAGATGCACTATAAAGTTTTTTTTTTTTTAAAAAAAGCTAAAATATAAAAAAATTACTAAATACAAAAATATATGAAAATTAAAAACTCAAAATTAATTTTTGAATTCTAAACCAAACGGGCAGAGACGGAATTAGGAAAAGACTATAAGGGGCCATGGCCCCCCTGTTTCTGTGAAAAATATAATTTGTCATAGTATTTTAAAAATATATCTCATTTTATACATAAAATAGTCTCTAGTATAAAAAAATATATATCTCATTTTTCTCTTTATCTTGCGCTCTCTTTTTATTTTGTACCAAAAAAACTTTATCCTATTAAATATTACTTCTATGGTATTTGAATTTTTTTTTGTGTATGTATATAATTTATATATCATATTATGGCTCCGTTTGGCAAGTTAGGTTGGGGGCTTTTTTGGCTATTTTAGCCACAAAAGACAAAATAGGCTATTTTAGCCACAAAAAACAAAACATCACATCCAACCCATTATCATTACACTCTTGTCTCACAAAAAAAGTCAAAAAAGCCAAAAAATTCTTCCCAAACCAAGCTTTTTAGCCCAGACTAAAATAGTCAAAAAAAAAAAAAAACCAAAAAGTCAAAAAGTTAACCCACTTCCCAAACCAAGCCTATATATATATATATATATATATATATATATATGTGTATATGTATATTGTGAAATTTTTTTATTTATCTATTGACCCTCCGGCGATGAAATTCTGATTCCGTCCTGCAAACTGGATGAGATTTCCGTGCATCCAAACATACCTTTTGGGAGCATTACATTCCCGCCTGAAAGGAACAGGTATATACCTCGACAGAACTGGATGCCAGCGAGGAAGGTGGGGAAGGGATGTCGGTGCCGGCAGCTCTGTTTTTCTTTTCCGTTTTCTTTTTTTTTTGGTTTGAAGGTGGGGAAGGGATGTGTGGGGAGGGTGGCCAGAAGTCAAATTTTGGGGGGAAAAATTAATAATAATCACACCAAACAAAACGACGTCCTTTCAGTCAAAACGACGTCGAGCGCGGCAGGAAGGGCCGCAGGGAAGTGCGGCCGATGATCCGGACTCTCATATATCGACTATTTCATCTCCGTCTATCACTCCTTGGAAGTTCATTTCTCTCTCTCTCTCTCTCTCTCTGAGCTTCAATGGCTGACTCTGTCTCTAATCTCGTGTCTGCAATTGGTATTTGAATTTGTGGAATTAGATCTGTAACTATGGGGGATCTGAAGAGATGGTCCGTGACCTACACGAAGCACATTAAGCAAAAGCGCAAAGTCTATCAAGATGGCTTCTTAGAGCTTCACAACTCAACCCACAAGGTACTACTATGACCACTCAATATCATTCTTCAACAATTCGAGACTGTGTGTGTATGTGTGTTCTTGAATGAGGTCCGATCGTTCCCTCGGTTGAGCTATTTCTAGGTATTCCAGTGAAAATGCACTTGAATTTCAAGTTATTGTATGCTAATTTGCATGTTGTGAACTTTCAAGTAGTAGAAGTGAGTAGAAATTTAAAAGGAAACTAACATTTATGTTGAGACGATCAAAATTGTATCCTATGCAGTTTGCACCTTAGCTTGATTGATTGTGTTCTGACCTTTCTATATAATCTGCTCGTTATTTTCTGGAACAAATAAACTCTATAGATGTTAATAGAAGAATTTAGGTTAGATATCATAATTCTAGCTTTTGAAGTGTACTTTTTCTTTTGTCTATTTTTTCATTCTCTACTTGATTGATGAGAAATCGTATGGAAAATGGACATAAGACTTGGAATTGCATTAGTTTGGCAATAATGGATTGCATCATTGCATGTTGATTCACCATTGATTAAGTATTTTTGTTAATCTGCCACAGATCATGCTCTACGACGATTGTGAGAAACTCCTGGATAGCAGGAATGTGAAGAAAGACGATGTTGTCAGATCTGGTGAAACACTGGCATTCGATGCTTATCTTGTTGACATCGGGGATACTGATGGAGATCATAAGCCAGTGCCTAATTTGAATTTTCAGGGAAGAGATGAGAAAATTACTAAGAAAGCTGGGTTGTTTAATGGGCATAAGGTCGAGCATAATTCAGATCCTATTGGTATCACCTTAATCCTTTTTTACTCTGTGGATCTTTAAAATACTTTGCTTTGCATGTTTCTTTTATCAAATTTTCAATAAAATTGTACTCTTTGGCTGTTCCTAAATACAGTTTTTTTGTCCAGGAAGCGGGAAATTGAATTCGGGGAAGAATAAAGCACCATCATCAAGAAATCTAAGCCCATCACAAAAAATTATTAGAGGTTGGTCCTATAGCGTTCATTGTCTCTTCATTTTTCATTTGCAAAGTGAGATGGTCGATCAGTCTCCTCTTTTTATTTCTGGTTAGGTGATTGATTCAGGATGAAAGTTTCTACCATAGGTACTTCATTTGTCAGTTTCTATTGTTTGAATGGGCAACACACCATTTGGTGAACATGCTTTCATGTGCTCTCTCATTGTGAGATTGTGATTTTGCATGCATGCACCTCCTAAGCTACCGGAAGGTGCTAAGGTGGTTTTTGTTTTTCTTAATCCTGTGTTTTACAATATTTTCCCCTCCATAGACTACCACAGCAAAACCCTTCAATATGTACTTGTATCTAGCTAGCATATTTTTTCAATGAGCTTATAGAATGATGTACCTTTAATGGTTTTCTTTATTTCAGAATTCAAGAAGAATGAAATCAACAAGTACAGTTCACCGAGGAATTGTCCAGATACTACAAAAGCCAGCCATTCTGGTCAGTTTGTACTGTTGTGCCTGTAACAGTAACTAATCCTTTGTGTTATTTTCATCACATTCAAGAAACTCACAATTAATCCTTGACGTGATTGTAAATGCTGGTTTTAGATTTGTTTTGTTCGAGAAAATAGTGGAAAGCATCATAACATTCTGCAATTGCAGGACCGACAAGTGTAAATAGACTTAGTTAATTGTCAGGTTGACTTTAGTTGGTTTGCATTTGTTTTACACAGTGCCCTCTCTCTCTCTCTCTCTCTCTCTCTCTCTCAAACACTCACTTCATTCACATGCACATGCATGCACCTGCTCTCACACAGAAGGGGAAAAAAAAAAAAGAAAAAAGAAAAGAAAAGAAAAGAACAAAGCAAGAGTAAAAAATATTCTGACATCAGAGCAATTGAAACATTGGAAAAACCAAGGGGCAGTATCTACTTGTCTTTTTTTTTCCCTTTCTTTTCTTGGTTGTTGAAGGGAGGAGTTGACGTGTCTTGGTTGTACCTCATTATCTCCGTCATTAGCCCCGACACAAAGATCTAATTGATTGTCTTGCATAGATATGACTTTCATGTTTATCTTTTGTTTTTTTTTTTTATCTACTTCTTTTGCTAGTTGACAATTTTCTCTTTTCAATTGCAGAATGGTATGTGCTGTATACTACACAAATAATTCAAAAGTTCAAGAAGTATCACGATGGAATCTTAAGAGTCGCAATTTGTGGATCCCAAGGGAGGCAGGTTGAACTTCAATAGGTCCAATCAACCAATACCTCTATTGTTGTTGTTATGTCATTTTGGTATTTTATTGACAATCTAGTCAATTAACTTAATGATGAAACTATTGGTAAACGATGAACAGATTAAGGAAGATAGAAGAATTATTTTGAGAAACTATTAAATGAGGAACATGAAGGTACAACAATAGGAGAAGAACTAGCCAGTAATACGATAAACTAAAACTATAAGTTCTATCGTAGGATTAGGAACTTTGAAGTGGAGATTGTACTTAAGAAGATAAAATCAAATAAAACTTTGGGACCCGATGATATCCCTATTAAAGCCTGAAAGTGTTTGTTGTTGACTAGGAACATGCCAGATGAGTGGAGGAAGAGTATTTTAGTGCCAATTTATAAGAATAAAGGAGAAGTCCAGAATTGCAACAACTATAGAGGAATCAAGCTAATGTGTCATATAATGAAAGTGTAAGAGAGGGTGATGGAACGCCGATTGCGAGATATAACAGAGGTGTTAAAGAATCAATTTGGGTTTATGTCTGGCAGGTCAACAATGAAAGTGATCTATTTTTTGAAGAGAGTAATAGAAAAATATAGAGAAAAGAAAAAAGATATTTATATGGTGTTTATCGACCTTGAGAAAGCACATAATGAAGTGCCTTGGGATATAATATAGTAGGTGTTAGAGAAGAAATGGGTGACAAAAGGCTACATTGATGTAATTAGAGACGTGCATGAAGAGGTGGTGACTACTATTAGATTGCCTGTTGGAGAGACAAATGAATTTCCTATCACTGTAGGATTACACCAAGGATCTACCTTAAGTCCTTATTTTTTTGCTTTAGTTATGGATGAGTTGACGAGAAATATTCAGGATGACATGCCATGGTGTATACTTTTTGCAGACGATATTGTGCTAGTGGATGAGACCAGAGGTGTTAACACAAAGTTGGAAATTTGGAGAAAAGTTCTTAAATCTAAGGATTCTGAATAAGTAGAACTAAGACAAAGTACATGGAGTATATATTTAGTAACAATAACAATGAAAGCAGAGGAGAAGTGAAGATTAAGAACCAAGAACTGTCTAAGAGTGAACATTTTTGTTATTTAGGATCGATTATCACAACAGCGGAGGAGATTGATGCGCATGTGGCCCATAGGATTAAGGCGTGATGGTGTAAGTGGAGAAGTGCATCTGGGGTATTGTGCAATAAACGAATATCCTTTAGACTAAAAGTTAAGTTCTATAGAACGGATATTAGACCAGCGATGTTGTATGGGACAGAGTGTTGGGCAACCAAGAATCAATATGTAGATAAGATAGAGATGCTAAGGTGGATGTGTGGCAAGACTAGACAATAAAAAATTAGGAATGAGTGTATTCGGGAATGGGTAGGAACAATATTGATAGAAGATAAGTTGAGAGAGAATTGATTGAGATGGTTTGGTCATATTCAACGGAGACCAATAGAGACAGTAGTGAAAAGATGCAATGATGTAACAGTAGATGGAAGTACTAGGGGACGGGGTAGGCGTAGATTAACGTTGATTTGCCTTGTAAATAGAGATATGGATCTACTTAATTTGACTAACGAAATGACCTTTGATAGGGCAGCATGGAGAAGAAGGATTCATGTAGTCGACCTCATTTGATGGGACTTAAGGCTTGGTTTGGTTTGGTTTGGTATGCAACATTGCCAAAAAATAAATGGTAATTTCTTAGTGATTGTAAATGCTATATAAGAATGTGAAAGTACTGAACATGTGATGATGTGATAAGAAAGTGGTGCTACAATGAGTAATGGCTAAACCGATCCTTTGTATTCTTGTCAGATACTAAAGATTATTAGACTGATCTTGATTGTAGAAACTCATTGTTATTGCTAAATTTTCCAAGGCAAAAGAGGAAATGTTGATGCAACTAAATTGGGTGTCTAAAACTTATCAAAAAAAAAAAAAAACTAAATTGGGTGCCTAAAGCACTTTATAATTTGTTATGCTACTAATAAATTTAACCCAGCTATGTTTTTAACTGAAAGTGAACCTTGAAAATGAGTTTCTGACTTTGAACCATCCTCACTCATGGTTTCTTCCCATAAATCTTAAATTTAGGACATTTTGGGGAAAACATCACTGTGGTTGATTGTCAGTATGCGAAATAAAAATATGGGATTATGGTTTTATAATTTGAGGATTGCAGTTCACCTCCTACAGAACATAATTAAACCTGTTAATTTTCAAAATTCACAGGTGTGACTTTCTCAGGTTGAAGTGCTTTTATTTATTCCTTTTTTCTTCTCTCTCTCTCATGGTGTTTTTGTGGTGTCTTTGGATTCTTGTGCATAGAATTCTTTATCAGTTTCATCGAATTTCTAGGATCTACATACTTGCAATAAAAGGTAACCTTACAACAATTCTAGAAGTTATGTTGAGAGGTGCCCCCATTTCTTTGCATGACACTCACCCTTCGTTCTCCTTACAGTAAATTCCTAACTTCAGAACTTATTCGATGGTAATGCATTTGCACATCTTCTTTATAGTGATATTTTATTTTAATTGTTACTATTTTAGTTGTTACTGCCCTTATTGTTTATTGTTGCTTTGCATTTCTGTCCATACAAAGCACAATTAGCTCTCACACTCCTCTTCTGTGTCATCATGCAGGTTACACTGTATGATGTGAGCAGGAGACTCTTAGATGTTAGGTTCCTTAAGAAGGAAGAAGTGATTGGATTTGGTGAATCACTAGCTTTTGATGGTCATTTGGTTGACATTGGAGAACCTGAAGGAGACAATAAGCCTGTAATGGACTTGAAAGTTCAAGAAAAAAATTGCACAGCAGGTGACAAAACAGGATTATCGCATGGACAACAGGCCCAGCATAATTCATCTGTTGGTATGCTAATTTTTTGCTAAATTGATCAGAAACGGCATCTACTCTGTGTGTGCTATTCGAGCTAAATGTTTTTTTTTTTGTCACTAAAATGTTTTTTCTTCCATCAGGTGAATACATACTTGGTTGCTTCTTTTTCTTATTTTCAGTTTTCTTGTTTTGTTATCTAACAGATAATGGAAATTCTTGTTCAAGTAACAGTGTGTCACAACTGCGTTGTCTTAAAGCTGTTAATACATCCATGAGAGGTCAGTACAAGTTGATGCATCTTTCATGGATGTTTAATAGATTGTTTCTTCTGTTTCCATTTGATGCCTGAAGGTAGCTTTCTCTGTTAAAGTCCTCATCTTCTTTTAGAGGTCACTATTTTATTTGTATCGTGAATTAATTGGTTTCTTCTACCTGCATGAATCAACATTTTGTATCTGTGTAGACCTATTTTCCTGTATCACTGTGAGATCATTTCAATCTTTGAATGAAGCCTCAAAAAGGAAATATGCACAAGTCTTTGATATTGCCAATTTTAATGTTCTTAAAAAACGGCATTTGGCTTTCTGTATTTTTTCTCTACTATTGCTTACGTACTTATATCATTGACATTGCAGAATGGAATGCTCTATACACTACTCAGATAACTCAGAAGGCTAAGAAGTACCATAGTGGTATCCTCAGGCTAGCCTCTTGTGGTTCCTTCCAGATGCAGGTTGGTAAATGTGCTCCTGAACTTGAGTGTTTCTGTAAATCAAGTTAGAACTGCATTTCCGTCAAGATAGAATCATGGTTCAAACATTTGAATCCTAAAGAAATAAAAGAAAAGATGCCAAAGTTATGTAGGTTTATTGATTGGCCTTTGTATCCTAGAGACTTAATTTCCATGACCAGCCTTCATGACTATGTATCTTGATTAGGCTGTAACAAGATGCTTGGTCAATTACTCAATATAACTCAGCAACACAGGCAACGCAGGCTACCTATTCATGAATTCTGTTGGATGACTCCATAGCTAGGAAAGCTCATGAACTGCATGTATTTCAGTGAATTTGAGAGGTTTACTGTGCATGTAAAATTTAGAAATTATACAGTAAACAATATATTGGATTAAACTTCAGGTGTTCTCATGGAACACTCTCTCCCAATAACCATTTCATTGGGTAATTAGTTGGTGATGAGAGGAATCTTCAAGTTTTGTGTATCCCTTCTACTAGACTAATCTTGTCAGTATGTCAGGCTACTTTACTGAATGAAGATGGAACCATTCTGAGCCGTAAATATCTCAAGTTATCCGAAAATGTGACAAGTGGGAGTACATTTGAACTGCCAAAATATTTGGTAGAGGTTGGTGAGCCACGGACAAATCTTGAAGGTATTGTTTTTCTCTTAACAAGCAAATCTTTGCTTCTCATTTTATCATTTTGTTGAATTATTAATTTCCAATTGCTATATGGCATCTCAATGTATGGGGAAATTCTATTTCCACATACCCTTTTATCTCAGTGTACATCATATCTCAGTTCACACACTTAATGAATGTGAAAAAAAATGTTTTACTTAACCCTTTATACTAGAAATACCCTCTTCTTCATCCTTCCACCACCAACCCTAATCTCTAACCCTAACTAGTCACTGTCGCCACCTCCACCATAGCCGCCGCCGTAGCCCACCCCAAAATACTACGACGCACTGTTTCCAAACTTTCTATTGCCTGTACAACTAGAGAGTTCACACTGATATTGCACCCTAATTGATATAATTTATTCTGAAAGACCGAACTGCTGCATGCAATTGAAAAGAAAAACTGCAAACTTGACATACTTAACTCGATCTCTTTGGATAAGCTTTTTAAATGGCTTCTAACCATTGATTGCATTTGTTCCTTTTCTACATTAAAGTGGCTCACCTCTCTATATCTATATGGGGACATGCTATCATCAGCAATGCTTGATCTGCTATCACACGGATGGAGTTGTTGCTTGTAACCCAATCTTGAATTCATACCCCTACTGAGGCAGTCAAGGGAGGAGGCCGGCGGTGGTGCGGCAATTGGTTAGGGTTAGAAATTTTTGGGTGGCTTGGAAATTAGGGTTTTGGATGTGGAAGATAAAAGGATATTTTGGTATTTTTATTTTAGGATAAAAATGTAATTAATTTTTTTTTTTTATTAAGTGTGTGGAGTGAGAAAACTGTGTGGAAATAGAATTTCCCCAATGAATGGCATTGATTTTGGAGTTGTACTTCTTTCCTTTTCTATTCCCCTAATTCCCCTATGTGCTGTTTTCAAAGGTTCTAATCTTTCCTTTTAAAACTATTGGCTTGGATGTGTAGAAAAACTTCCAAAAAATGCTTGTTCAGAAAAAGATGTGGCTTCAAATCTTACTAGCTTTGATGTTGACGATTTCAAATTGGGTAGGAGAGTCCCTACAGACATGCCTTTACGTGATGGTAAGCTGATTGTCACTTGGTACATCACTTAACAAAAACAGTTTTCTCCCATGTAATTCTGATTTTACTTCTTTTCTTTATTTATTTTTTTGTTCATTGGTTTCTCATTGTTTTATGTTATCACCCATACTATGTAGACAGAGTATAAGTTAATAAATTGCCGATAGCATTTCACCACTGGGTTCATATATGAATAATATATAGGGCTCCTCAAAAATGGCAAACCATTTTTTAATTTATCACAATTACATGCGTTTTGCTTATCACAATTGATTCGTGCTTGAATTGAGGTTCCTAGGCTAAAGACCTTGTAGTTCCGTGATGTTCATTTTAAATCAATCATACTTCTGTTATGTATTCAAATAACATTAAGGATTGTTTTGTAGATCTATGTTACATGGACTCGAGTACAAATATTGGGTGTGGGTGCATGTCCAAGTATTAGATCTTCCTAAATCAAAATTTTAGAATATTGGGATGTGCATTCAAAAGTTGGGTATAGGTATGGGTATGGGTACGGGTACAGGGACACATCTGAAATCACTTATATATATATATATATTACATATTGTATAATATTCTTAGATGAGATGTTAATTATTTAGAAATGTACTCCAAATTAAATGAGTTTTAAGAAAAATATGAAATTTATATCTCATTTGTGTGAGATAGTAGAAATAGTTTTTTACTAGCAAATGTGAGTGCCTTCTTCAAACATCATGTATAAGTAGAGGATCCGAATGTCTAAATTGGGTAAGGGTGTCAAACACATATCCCACATCTTCATGCTTGTCATACCAATCCACTTCATCAAAATTGGATACATACCCCCTCCTCTATGGGGTTTTCATACTTTCTGTTTCTATTGGCATTTGTCTGTTCTCATCTTTGCACTCTACTGCATGTGATCACTTTAGTGATATTGATTTCCACTTTTGCAGCCAATGAAATTTTGACTATTCTGAGAAAACCTATGACTAAGGAGGGTCACGTGCCCATAACAAGCGCATCTTTGGAGCATTGTCATGCTTCACAATCTCCAGAATTTATTCAGTTTGGTCTTCAGAATCAGGTAGAGAGACATCTTGTGCAAGAATCCAATTGTGAGAGAAATGAAGCAGACAATCATGATGAAGGAACTGGCAAAAAGCATAACCCAGTGGCACTTCATGATGATATCAGAATTGAGATTATCAAATCGGCAGACTCTGAGAAAAGAGGAGAGTCACAGCTCAAACATTTTACTCCATCAAGTTCCTCTCTGCGGTATGTATATGCTTAATGTGTTCTAGGTGTGAGAAACAGATTTTCGATGATATCGGGAAATGCACATACACAGATAGATGTATGTGTATAAAAGATCTTAAGCCAAAATGCTTGTATTCATGAAGTCAGGGTTTTCTTCTTTGATGTGGTTAATTTTGCTCCGGCATTTTCTTTGTTTGAATTTCGAACTGGACTTCAGCATCCAAAAAACCCATTGCATATGAAAAATAGCTTAAAGAAAATGCAATGAAGGACCTCTGGGTCGTGGCCCATGAGACTACAAAAATCAAACTCTTTGCATATGAGTTTGCTTAATGTATAATTAATTCCTCTCTTTTCTTCTACATAATCATTTGGATATAACTCCTACCACAGAAGGAAATTTCTTTTCTTTCTTTTCTTTTCTTTTCTTTTTTTAATTTATTTATTTATATTAATTGGGGTGTTTGGATCTTCAACAGAAATTATGTCATTTCAAATTTTCATAGCGGATAAAACAAGTCCCGTTTTTTTTCTAAAGCATTTTTGGGAATTCAAGGAATGTCATCACGCTTAGGTGATAAATCAGTTCTTTATGTTGATGATTGCATGTCTGGTAAAACTATTATACCTATAATTTCATACATACAAAAACAATTGCTGCCTTCAATTTTTTATATTTCATAGATCAGTTATACAAATAATGACTTCTGTTAATGATAGTTTATTGCAGATCGGGAGCATCCAAAGTCTCAAGTTCCAATTCTGAAGCAGAGCGCACTGACAAGATCATGTTGAAGCCAGTTTCATTTATTGAGAAGCCTCAAGTTGTGGACGTTCTTAAGCTAACTTGTCCTGATGATTTGCAACCACCAACTGCATCAGTGCCACAGGATGGTACAAACAGAAATATGGAAGACGATTCCCTCAAATTAATGTCATCGAAAGGCAAGTTTTATTTATCATTTTATTGACACTTTTCACAATGATATCATTTAATCTGCAAATATCCAGAGACCTAACCTAACAATTATTTCTGCAGCTAAACCTAGCTACCATGGTGACCCATTCTCCGGGGAACTGAAAATTGAAACTTCACCCCAGGTCTGAGTTTTCCTGTTCTCTTGTTGATATTTATTGCTAGACATTTTTGAATTGTGGCCAGATGCATGGACTCTTTGTCTGAATTCAAAGTAGGAGCTTTTGTGAAAACCTCAGTATATATATATATATATATATATATATTGCTTATATTGCTGCATGAAAGATTCATATTCTTTTCTTTCTCATGAACATCCATCAGCATTTGTCTATTTTTCTGCGGGGTCCTGACCATTTATGTTTGTTCTTTTGATGGCATTTTGTAGCCTAATGAAGAAAGCTTGGAAATTCTCACTAGACAGCATGAAGGAGCTTTTTTTTCTTGTGGTATAGAGAATTCAAGCGGCTGTATATCTCGTGAGCCCAGTGATATTGGAAAGAAGAGTTCCGAGGTGTACAAGAGCACAAGAAAAATGGATGAAATCCCAAGTTTTGATCTTGGATTTTGAACAAGGCCGCTTCATCCTTTTCAACAATATTAATACTGGTGCCCTATTATTTCAGCGTGCCCTATTATTTCAGTGTTGATATACATGGATGGAATATTGGATACAGAGAGAGCTATGAATTCAAGTAGCAAATCAACAATCTGTTGTGAAGCAAAAACAATATAAAAAGCATGTTATGTTATCAACTGATCTGCTCCTTGCAATGCTTCTTCTTTAGCCTCTCTATTGTTATATATGTATCTTTATAGTCTCCCATCCTTTTTCTGCTTGCGCATGCTAAGCAAGGCTCTGAAGAGAGGTTTACTTTTTCTGCAATATTGTTGAATCTCTTTTGTCATGTCCTTTTCACCATGTATACTCAATGAAGCCGATCTCTGAAGCTCCGATGAGTACTGTCAAAATATGCATTCAATAGGTTACATTGATCAGTAATTATGTACTGAAAATGTTCTGGTTTGACAATGCTTACCTGTAGTTTAGCATTTGAAGAGTTTGGGATGATCGAGCTACTAATGAGGGATCCAGAACGCTGGAGTGAAATATGTGATGAAACTGGTTCTCTCTCTGTTTTCGTATAGATGTGATCATTAAAATATTTCGAAGTATTGTTGAATCAATATTGAAATATATCCATTTGGACTAACCTAGTTCTTTGTTGGATAGAATCCTGGTGAAGGAAAATGTTCTAGGACTCGAAGTAACCATTGAAGACAACCTAGAATTCCCTTTTCTGGATAATGTCCCACCAAAATTAGAGCATGAGCTTATGTAAAAGAGAATGCACAAACAAGTTCATAACAATATTTGGGTTCTGAAGCCAACATTTTTACCTTACTGTGGATGAAGGGGGCTTCATTCTTGTCACTTGAATATTTTTTACCAAACAATCAACAAAAAGGGTCGTTAGCTTTGTTCCATGACTCGAAGATTACAAAAGCATGGGTGCCTCTATTTACACATCCCATTTTATTTTAAGGCACACTATTAATTGATTATTTTTTTATTACAATAATAACCTTATTTAAAATGACCAAAATGATCAAAGACTCGCCTTAGTTGAATACACAACCTTCATTAGTTAAATTACCATTTTGGACAGAATTCTAATTACACACCAACCCTAATAATCTGTTACTGGCATTTTTCACGTCAACTACACAACACTAGCAATATATATTTTATGTATGTATTCAAATCCTTCGAATTACAATAACCCAAACCCAATTGGATCCAACAAGTGCTGAGAGAGAGAGAGAGAGAGAGTGACAAGAACTCAAAAAGATTATGCAAGATTGAACCCTAGAACTGAAATGAGCTCACAATTGAAGTAAAAATTCCAATTTGCTCAAAACAGAGAGAGTGACAAAAACAAAAAAACTCAAAAATTGTTCAAGATTGAACCTTAGAATAGAAATGGGCTGATGTAGTATATGAGAATCACAAAAAAAAAACTAAAAACCCAGAAAGAAAACACCCCAATTGAACCCAAGAATGGTTGAAAAAGGAGAGTGACAAGAACTCACAAGATTGTCCAAAGTGTGAAATCAAAGAAAACCAGCGAATCCAAAGGGAAGTACAAGAAGATCAAAACTTTGATCAACCATTGAATGAATGATCCATTACAACTGGGGTTTATCAAGAGGTTTGTGGCGCTTTGGCATTGAATGATCCATTACAACTTCCATTTTTCATGATCAAGGTGATGAAGATGATAATGATGAGATACGAAGCATAGAAAGAGTTGGAAAAATTAAGGTATTCTGGTTTTTTTTTTTTTTTTTTTTTTTTTGGAGTTTGAGGTGTGTACCAAGTGGTGGGCAGTGAGGACAAAAATGGAACGTTGTGGTGTGTGTTAAGAAAAATTATGTTTTTTCAAATTATTAAAGGTGTGAATTGAGTAATGGTGTGACTTGAGACCAAATGTGGTGTGTAAATAGAGACACCCCAAAAGCACACAAGAACTTAGAACATCAAACATGGATACAAAAATAGAATTGAGTCTTAAAAAAAATAATAAAAAAATTTAATACACAAAAGGTCACACACATCTTTTAAGAAATACAAGCTGCATCAATGATAGAAAGAAGAAAGAAATGTACCAAGTTTAGATTGATACGAGTTACGTTCAGCACATGGGTTGCAATTGTTATATATTGATTCACTCTTGCCAATAGCGTGCATTGTCTCTGCAGCTAAACGAAGAAAAGTAAGTCACCAAATACTCAGATACACAAAATATGATAGCAGAACAAATTTACCTGGAATAATATAGTGTTTGTGGTGCTTGGGAATTTTTATCAGCAATGAATGGTGATAGAGGCCACCACGATCAATGAACTCTTGGCATGTTCGTAATCTCTAACATATGACCCGGAAAACAAAAAACAAAAATACATCATATATAGCTAGAGAATAAGAGAGAGAGTCCTCAATTTCATCGCAGAAAGTAGAGAACTGAATCTAAAGAAAACCTGTTCAATGCAAGAGAATCGAAGCTCGGTTCCAGAAACTTCATCAATATTTTCATCCAAGAAACCGTTGACCTTAAATGCAACAGAACCCAAGTGGTCTATTGTACTAATAAGGGCATTAGTGATGTAATCTTTTAAGGATTCAACCACTCTGTAGATGTAAAATTAGCAAATTAAAAAATAGGAAAACAGTAATTAGATGGAAAATTATTTCTGATATCGCGAGCGAAGCACCAATTACAATTGTTTGACTCACAATGGTCTCTGGTTATCGTCACAATATGATAATTCAAAGTAGTCTGCTGCTGAGTACAACTGTTTCTTAAGATTCTTCAAGTCCTGAAAATCAAAATTGTATTGCAGAGATTTCTTTTCATCAAAATTACTGGCAATTAAACAAAGAGAAATGAATATGCATTGAAGAACCATCCAATAGACTGAGAGAAAAAATATATATACATTATTTTGAAAGTAGTTTCATGAAAAATGTAACCATTCATCAGAGAATCATATGTGTATGTATATATAAACTACCCATCTGAAGTTGAAAAGAATATAGAGATGATCAAACCTTGAGACTATCTGCAAAGATCAAACTGTGTTGCATGAAGATTTCATCATAGTTGGAAGCTTTTAGAGGGTCACTTGCTGAACATGGCCAAGTCTTACTCTCCATGAAATCAATGGTCTTAGAGGAGCACCTATTTGCGTGACTTGAAAACAATTAACAAGATTCAAAACCAAGTTACTAAAACTCCTATGATGTGTTTGGATTATAAATTTGTGGAAGGCTTTGTGTAGGGAAAAGAAGAAATAGCTTATACTTCAGACACTTTTCTCTCCTCTCTTTTCTCTTTTTCACAATTCTAAGATCCAAATACGGCCTTAGAAATCATAAATTTTGAGGAAAAGTAAGATTTAAGTTTGACCCTCTTGAACATTGAAGGTACTATATGCAACAAAAAGCTAGCCTATCTTTGAAGACCACTCTAAAAGACTGAATGAGAGGTAAAAGGTTAACAAAGAAGAAAGTGAAGAAGTTCTAGGTTGAGTATAGTATGGGGGTTGGGTTTGTCAAGAGCAAGATATGAGGATGGTGAAAGAATGAAGAAGTGACAAGACAAGAATATCAATAATACAAGTGGGAAAGGACAGGTTGTGGGGTGCCTGTTTTTGAAAGCATTTGTTTCCATTGGAATCCAAAACCACTTTTTAAAGCAAAAACAATCTACTGTCATAAACGAACAACCACTCTCTCTCAGTCGACAAGAATTCGGCAATCAACCTTATTTGGGAGAAAAATGTTTTTCATTTTGAAATGTGGAAAATATTTTTCACTTTTGAAATATAAAAAATGTTTTTTTGTATTAAAGTCATACCAATGTCACGATATTATTTCCGCCGCCCCACCATTACTCCCACGACCTTCATCCCTACCACTAATACAATCACTAGTACATTAGATTTAAGGTCGGTATTAAACATAAGATATTATTTTTTAAGGAACATATTTTCTGAAAAGAAGCAAAAAAAACTTTCCTAAGAAACATTTTTTTTTTGCTAATACAAACAAAGCATGCATGTATCTTTATACTTGTGTACGAACAGAAGCAAACTTACAAAAACACCACCCCCCAAAAAAATAAAAATAGATAAAAACAAAAACTGGCTAGTATCTTGATAGGCAATTGTCATTGAGAGCAACGTTGCCTATCTATCTACACATATAAATGTGAAAAGGGACAAGAAGAGGATTGACAAGAAATGCAATTATAGATTTATTATAGAGTAGTTGAGAATTCCTCATCCCATGGTTGGAAATTAGGACGGTACAATACTCTACTAATTTGTGACTGATGCCCACTTCCTAAGGGCCAACATATCATTTAATTCCATTAGACCACAAACTTTAATTGGAAAAGTTGTCGGTCGACTATCTGTACTCAGAAAATAAAAAATAAAAATTTGCATACAAAATTCTTATTAAAGCAAAATTCAAAGAGAACAAGATAAAAAGGAGTTGTTTATGTAACTTGTATCATCAGAACAACAAATCTTTACCGTTAGACCAAGCATGTATGAGACGAGTTGATCACAAGGACGGTACACGAGATTCTTATTAAAACGGAGTTTGAAGAGAATAAAATAAAAGAAGTTTCTATAACTTGAATTTACCAAAACGACAAATTGTTGTGCCACGCATGTATGAAATGAGTAGATCACCACGACATGCAAGGTCAGTTCGTGTGGTCATAACACCACTCTCCCTATACAATACAGAGAATAAATGTGGATCATCATTTCATTAGTGGTGTAATTACTAACTGAGATTATTTGATCATATTGTACATCAATTGATGGTGTTACTATTATGTGTTTGCCCAGTAGTTAGTGCCTTTGGTTGGGGTTAGAGACCCAATTCAATTCTTATCAAATATGGTAGTTGGATCTTTGGAGGTGAAAAGAAGAAATTCATTACCCTATTCATGTACATGAATCTCAGTAAACTGAAACTGCGTTGTTTGGTAATACATGGAAACATAGTTCACAGAGCCCACAAATTCAATCATCTTGAGTTCAAACGTTTTGGCTGTCTTTCCTATTTAACCAATTGTGATTTGCAGATGATTGCCAATATCTGGAGTTTACTCTGTAATGGTAAATCTTACCTTGAAGAAATTCCTTGTCAGAAATATATAAATAAAAATAAAAATATATTTATACTCATACATATACCTCACAGGAGGCAAAAGTCAATGCTCATGGATGACATTGTCCAATATTCTAAACCCGGACCACTTCAAATGATGCAACTGGCTGCTATTGATCATGACGTTAAATAAAATAAGATTGAAACCAGACCTCACCTCAGATATATAAAAGCATAATTAATTTGTGATCCAATCATCTACTAGTCTTATATGCAACTGATTCAATTGGGCAGAGTTCAGTTGTAATTTTTACCCCATAGAATGATTGCAATTACACAAAACAGTTTTCACTGCAGGGAACGGATCTAAATGTGTACTTTCCAATACCGAACAAATTAAATAGAAAAAAGTCTAATAAATTTAAGGTGGGAAATTTCTTCAAAGCAATATAATTTTGCGTCAGGAAGATAGATCATAGAGTGAGGAGCACAAACAACCCTGGAGCAGCATGTCTCTCACACTATCCGCTCCAACTCCCTTGCGTAACTGAGTGTCTGGTTTATTAGTTGCAGAGACGGTATCTCCTTGCAAGGTGCAGATTCTTTTGCCCTCTGGAAAATTACAAACCCATTCTTTATCTCCCACTCAGGATGCTCCTGCAAATTGCACATAAAACAATGCTTATCAAGAAGCCCTTAAATTGGACACTAAATAACATTACAAGGCTTCCATGTTGGTGGATTATGGTGGCGTCATTAATGTAATGATAATATGAATGACAAGACACCCATAATCCATCTATTGAAATTTAAAATCCCTATTCCCAAACAAAAATTGAAAATTTAAACTTTTAGGATTCGAAAGTTAAAAACCCTAGAGGAGGAGAGACCACATTGTTTTGAGAACAAGAATTTACTCACTACTGCTCTTGGCAGAAAGAACAACAATATAAAGGAAATGAGCAAACCAAGAATGACTTTCAATTAGATGCTTAGTACTGCCCTTAAACTATAGACCATCAAAGTAGATCTAGCCAGTAATGCATTCTATTGATTAACAATAAGAATAAAAATGAGTTAAGCAGCAGGAAGTTTACCTCCTTGATATACTCAAAAAGTTCGTGGTCAGAAGAGAACATCAATATTTTTCGGGCATCACTAATTGAAAGTGAATCATAGGCCTTTTCACTGCATCCAGATATTTCATCTCTGCAAGAGACAATAAGCTACTAAGCACACAAAACTGACCACTTATTCAAAATGAATATGAATTAGATATGGGATGAACAATAAGAACAAGGTCTTTCAACTGAAGTGACAACCAATAACCCCAGAGTTGAAAACACATGATTACATGTCTATTCTCATAAGAAGTAATTTTATGTGTGTATAAAATCAAATACATTGTCAGTGCTCCATACACATTATGTGTACCATTGTCACTAACTTGATATTATGAACAAATGTAGGAAAAGGGAAAAGGGAAAAGGAAACACAATAACCAAAACAAATATGTAGACTCGCACTCGCTCACCATAATGTAAATTTTAAAGGGAAGTCAAAGTTGCTACCACGTAGATGACATGCATATAAAAAAGCAGTACTACCCGCAAACATGAATTTGATTGGTATTACTATTACACAAAACACTAAACAAAAATTAACTATTAGCTTCAACTGTCCTCCGGCAACCTCTCATAAATGCCTCCTTTTTCCACTAATAATAAGTGCTATTATGAAACTCCCACCCAAAGGAATAAATGACTAGAGTCAAATGAACTCCCTAAAAAAATGCTATAGCATTTGTACACTGTCGTCATTATTTCAACTTCTATCCTATGATCCTATCCTTTTAATCACTGGCATAAGTCACACAGCTTACCTGACTGTCTTCGCCAGCAGGTCCATGAAATAAACATAAGTTTCATGGGGTACAGTCTGTCTTGCACTCAAAACACGATTGTAAGCCCCTTCCATGAACGATTGCTCCAATTCTACTGCATGCTTGATACAAGGATTCTCCAGAGCAGTGGCTGAAAGCAATTCCAATTCAGTATGGAATTCAGCAATTCTATTCTGCACAAGAAGTCTCAAAAGGTTGAGACCTAAGATGGGATACTCCTGAGGGGATGGCGGAAGACGGCCACTGCTCCATCAGAAAAAAAAAAAAAAAAAAAAAAAAAGGGCATGAACATTATCTCTCAACCATGTCAGTAATAAAAGAGAGCTGTTGTCACAAACATATCAGTAGCAAGAAAGTTTCTTGAACCAGATAGAGATAAACAATGAGCATGCCTCAATTAATATTCGGATTTAAGAAAAAATTAAAAATGTAAAGTCATCCAGAAGAACTAAAATATGAAGGTCATCCAAAAGTACTAAAATATGAAGGTAAAGACAGGAGAAAGTTACCATGCATCTGTATAGTAAGGTTTCAGCTGAAAGAAATCCCTCTCAAAGGCATCCTGATCCTCAATCTTCACACTCAAAACAACAGCATGCTCATATATATCCCCTGAAAATTTTCAGTCACGGATATTATCAGTCAAAACAGCTTAGGTCTTGAAATGTGGAAGTAATTCAATCAGATTTGAACTGCAGACTAAATAAGTTTCCTTAGAATGTAATTGTGAAAGTTTTAGATAAGCCATGACCAGAATGCCACATCAACCAATTCTAGCATCCTTATCATGATGCCATAACTTGAAATGGTTAATCCGTATAAAACTAAACTCGTTTAAACAAATTCATCATCACTGACGAAGTCTCTTAAAATGTTACTCACCTAAAGTGCTGCAAGAAACTCTTTTTTAGTCAGTCTTCACTTTTAATCAGCTTTTAACAATGGTTACCTTTTTTGTTACCTCAAGCCTTTCTTTATTATCATTCTTCAACTGAAGATACAATTCTGACAAGTCACAATGGTAAATTAGGACTAACTTTGCCAACTTATGTTGTCTGAATGCATACAACCCCTAAATAAGTAAATACATGACATGTACATATTCCTAGTTCTTTTTTTCAACCTAAAGATCAATACTCGTGCTCTACCACAGTGCATGCAGCACACTTCAGCCTATATAAAGTTACTGAGGGAAGCACAAGTATTGGCTGACGCATTTTGTACAATTAACTGCTGATGCATATTTCTTGAATCAAACTATTCATAAAGTTAGTTTTAATCTATCACATGCATCTACAATCACTCCCCAAAAGGAGATTTCAAAATTGTGTTTGAATGCTTTGCACTCATTCAAAGTTTTGGCACCCAAACCCACCGAATGCAACATAAGTTAACTGACACTCCAATAACAAAAAAAAAAAAAAAAAAACTACTACTACGATGGAAATTCATGGAAATTCAGCCTCACCAGTTTGGCCATTTTGTTGCTTCAGGCAATTCCCAATTTACTATACACATGATATAGAAAAGAACAAAAACAACTAGTAGCTCATTGGCAAAGCTAACAATGCAACAAGATGAAAATCAAAAACCAGCAAAGATGGATAGCAATAAATGGGTCTCTCTGTCCGTGTCTTAGACTTGCACAAGAAAGCACATTCAAGCAAGATATTAATCGTTTGAATCAAGAGATGAATAGGTTTATGAACAATAGCAATACACATGAAAAAAGGGAACACAATTATCAGACAGGCGAAGTCAAGCAAGTTACTTGCTAATGTCAACTCATGAATCGCTTTGGGCGTTTCTTCAAACAATGGTGGAAGGCTTCTAAACTTGGTTAGCAAGACCTGCAAAATGAAATAATAAAACTCACACCACATGCTAATATCAATACTAAACAAAAATAACAACATCAATTGTACACTGGTATAGCAGCTTAAAATTCCTCCTAAAACATCTCTCTCTCTCTCTCTCTCTCTCTCAATTTACGTTTCAACTTGTCCCATGTATGATGTCTATTGAACATTGCTTCTCAGACTAACTTATGCAAATCATAGGCAGATCAAGAAAGAGTAAATAAAAGAAATAAGCAAACTCACTTGAGACCAATTTTTGAAGAAAAAAAAGTGTACTTTTTGGGTTTCGGACAATAAAATTCCAACTATTACTGACATTGAACTATAAAAACGACAAATACTGGTTCAAAACCATCAACGAAACATATACAGATTCAAAACAAAAGCAATAAATAACAAATTTAGGGCTTGTGAACGTGTAACAAAGATTAAAAACATGAAATCGACTCTGATTAAGAGCAAAAGGTTTGAGTTTTGGGGATTGAGTTCAATGCGGATAATGGATTTGTTACCTTGAGCTGAGAGAGGAGATTATCACAGGTATCGAAATCGTTCCGCATGAAAGCGGCTTTGAATCGCTCAAACAGCTGCGAAACCTCTGTAAGATTCGGATCCATCTATCTCTGTTGATTTCTGTATATCTTTATCCAATTCTTCTTCTTCTTCTTCTTCGCAGTTCACTGGTCGTCGCTTTGAAAGGTTCCCTTCTTCTTTTCCAAGAAAGGAAGATAAAAGAAAAATTCACTAGGGTTTGGATCTCGGTGCGGGTTGTTCCGATTAACAAAATCAGGTTGACACGGAAACGGGCATTTGTTACGGATCCGTATCTATCTATTTATATTATTATATTGAGTGAGTTTGATTTTTTACAATTACTGTAATGTGCAAATTAAGGTCACGTTTGGTAAGTGATTTTTTTAGTTAAAAAGTCAAAAAATTATTAAAATAATTAAAAAAAAATCAACAATTCATTTCAAAAAGTTAAAGATTTCTTTTTCTTTTTATTTTTTGTACATATTTTCATAAAAAGTCAAAAAGTCGTCCCAAACATACTAGTTTTTTTTACATTACATTTTAGCCAAAAAATTACTAAAAAAGCATGTTCCCAAACGAGGCCTAAATAATTATAAAAGAGAAAATTAGTTTAAGGTTCTTTTATCATTTTTAGTATTGGAAGAGATTCACAATATTATTTTATGATGTCCAAAGTTCTTTAACTCTACATCCATATATCATAGAAAAACTTGTCGATCCACACCTTCCTAATCACTTGTGTATTCTTTACTGGTGTTGGCCTGTTAAATCTTACTCTTAGGTCCATCAATCCATCTACAGGCAAGGAATTCCTGATTCAGAAAACCTGACAAGTTGCGGAAGGAGCTCATGTAAGTCTCGCTGCCAAGACCCAAGTTTCGAGGACTAAAGGATGCGCCACGATGGAGGAAATGAGGGAAATCTTTAGTAGAGGGTTTTGGGAGGAAAGTCTCCAAGTCAGAAGAAAAATTGATCTTCATTTTGTTCTAAATGGTACAAAGTAAACCCACTTCTTCTTCTTTTTCTTGCTCAATTAATTTTATCTAAATCTGCAGTTGTTAGTTCATGAATTTGGGTATTTGTCTTGATTTCAAATTTGTTAACATAATTGTTTACAAATAGATTTGTAGTTGTATTTGTAAAGTCTAGTTTCAAAAATTAACATTTTTGTTCAATTTAGAGTTTAAAATTAACAATTTTGGAACATTTAATGTAGAAGATTAACAAAAATATTAGACGTTCTTTCTTTTGTTAATGTTGAAGTTCTTTCTTTGAGAAGAAATTCCCTAGGAAGAAATTCTCAGAATTTCTCTGAAGATAAATTCTTTGGAAAGCCTAGAATTTCTCTAGAGAGTGAGAAGTTTAGAAAAATTGAAGAGAATTTCTCTGGTTTGAATTTAAGAAGATGATGAAGGCTTGAGTTAAGAATTTTTTTCTGGAGAGTGGAAAGTCCAAAGAAATTCCTTGGATTCCTAGAATTTTTCTGGGAAGTCCAGAATTTCTCTAGAGAGAAATTTCTCTAGACTTTCTAGAATTTTTCTGGAGAAAGATTATGATGAAGGCTTGAGTTAGGAATTTCTCTGGAAAGTCCAAAATTTCTCTAGAAAGTGGGAAGTACTCTGGATCGAATTTTCTCTAGATTGATATTGAGTGACTTTAGACATTATAAAAATATTATATGTCTTTTATGCTATAAAATTTTAATACCAAAAACCTTAAAAAAAATGGGACTTTTGGTGAAAAGCCCCTCTCATTGAGCCTATTTTGTGTGAAGCCCACGGAATAAAACAATGGCCCCAAAAGCCCCTTAATTTAAAAAATATTATGAATTGACTGAAATGCCCTTCTATATAAGTGGGGAAATATAACACAATTCCACCGCTTCTCTGCCCTCACTCTGTTTCATCGATTGAAAACCCTCATCTGAATATCATCATTCAAAAACCCTAGCATCGATTGAAAACTCTTCTCTGAGTCTCATTACTCTCTCTTTCTCTAGAGCTACTTTGTCTTTCTACTCCTGCAACGTTACAGGTTCGTCACTTGCTCTTGAATCAAACTCTGCATTACGCTTTACTCTCTCTCTTGGACACACATTTTGCAGGTGATTTTTTTCCCTTTCTACTAGTTTTTCAATATTATGAAGTCTGTCTGGGTTTGTTTTCATTTTGGGAGTGGTATATGAGATCACGTTGGCATGGTATGGGGTGGGATTGCAAGGCTGTTAAGGATTTTGTGTTAAAGATGGCCGTCACTTATCCTCGTTTCGTCTTAACCCCTTGGTAATATGTGTGTTGAATCAGTGCTGCTAAAAAATTGTTTATTCAAAATTATTGACATATAAGATTTTGATTTATAACAAAATGTTGTTCTAACAAAATACAGAGGTCAGTCATTTTAACACACTTGTTTTTTTTCTTTTCTTTTTTTCATTGTTGCATTAGAGTGAGTAGAGTTTGGGATTTTGGGTTACACTAAGAATCATCTGTTCTAAAATTTTATCACTATCTTAAAATACTTTAAATTACTAAATCATGTGAGAATGTTAAGGTTTAAAAATTTTGAAAACTAATTTAGGTATTTCGGAACGGTGTATGCAGTTTTGCTTTAATTTCGTTGCTTTGATTTCCGTAGTATTTTGGTCCTACAATTTCAATACTTTCAATTTCACTTACTTCATGAATTTTTCAGAGTAAAATTTTACTTCTAATCAGAGTAATGAGAGTAAAGTTTTACTTATAAACAGAGTAAAATTTTACTTTAACTCTAGCATTTGCTCATTACATACATGTGCATAGCAATTTGAATATAAATATATATTTATATATATATATATATATGTGTGTGTGTGTATCTATTTATGTATGTGAATGTGATTGTAGTTTCGTCATTTCTCTGATTTCGGTTTGAATGTGAATTGTACATGTTAATTTCAGAACTGTGTTGTATATAGTCAAAATTGAGACAAGGTTTTCTTGATTCTTGGTTCTATAAATTTTGTATGTGTTATTTCCTAGGGTATATTGTTCAGAGTAAAATTTTACTTCCAATCAGAGTAAAATTTTACTTTCAATAAAAGTACAGTTTGACTGCCAAACAGAGTAAAACTTTACTGTTTCATTATAATGCTTGTGCATTTTCTTTAGTGCTTGTTTGTTTTGTCACTTTGTTGTTTAAAGTAAAATGTTACACTGTTGATATAGGGAAACTTTTTAGTGTTTTAAAATGGTTGTTACAAGAAGCAAATGTGGTGATGATGATGATGATGATTTTGAAGTTCCACCAATGGCTATACAAAAGAAGAAAGTCCCTAAAATAAAAAGCAAAAGTAGTAAAGAAGTTCAATCCAATGCTAGTGATGATGAAGGCTGTAATGAAGGCAATCCAATGCCTTTAACAACAAAACCTTCGACGTTGAATATTGTACATGGAGTACGGGAGATAGAGAACTATGTGAAACAATATAGGTCAAATGTTGTTTCATTGATAAACCTAATGCAAGACACAAGGTTCACTGAAAGACACATTACTCCCCTTGAGAGAACACCTTTTGGGATGTTGCTTAAATCTTTTTTGGAAGAAAGAAGATGTGGTGTTAAAGAAGTTCAAGAAAGTTGACGATAATGTCATGGATGTGATCAAATTTTATGACTTTTATGCAAAGGGATTTAAGCTTGGAGGGAAAACGTGTGACATACTGGACAGTGACGTTACTTTGATTTTTGGGATAAAATCGGGAACGAAAAAAGTAGACGTCTCATATGGGAAGAAACAAGAATCACCTTTTGTGCAGAGAAGGTTTCGTAATATGTCAAGAATGTCCATAAAGAGTTTGCGAGAGACATTAGGAGATGCGTTGGAAAGCACAACGACAGTTGATGTTAAGGATGTTGCACGAATAATGTGTTTATTTGTTGTGACAACTTTGCTATTACCAACAAGTGGTCTAACAGTTGGATGGGCTTTTGTCACCCTTGTAGAAGATTTGAAAATGATGAATTCATATTCATGGTCGACTGCAGTTGTATCCACGTGAACTACTTTAATCCATTCTTCATTAGGAAGTCCTGAAAATGTAACTGGATGTATACTTATTCTTTTGGTAAGTAAATTGAACTACTTGAAATATTACGCAATCTATCTTTAGAGAATTAACTAATTTTGATTTTTTATTTAATAGTACCGGTTATGCGAGCACACTACCCTCATTCAACCTCAAGGAAAAAATTTGTATCCAAGGCTCCTTCAATGGGACTTATCAACATTGAGAAAAAAGCTAATGAAGAGGTCATTGTAAACACTAAAGCCCGAAGAGGTATCATCTTTCCAAACTCAGCCTTACTGGTTCACTTTGCTTAAAATTATACTTACATAATAAAATCTTACTCTTGAACAGAATAAAAGTTTACTTAAAATTAGAGTAAAAGTTTACTTACAATCAGAGTAAACTTTTACTTTGAAACAGAGTAAAATTTTACTTACTCTTGAACAGAGTAAAAGTTTACTTAAAATCAGAGTAAAAGTTTACTTACAATCAGAGTAAACTTTTACTTACAATCAGAGTAAAATTTTACTTTGAAACAGAGTAAAATTTTACTAAAATTTTATTTTGAAACAGAGTAAAATTTTACTTACTCTTGAACAGAGTAAAAGTTTACTTAAAATCAGAGTAAAAGTTTACTTACAATCAGAGTAAAATTTTACTTACTCTTGAACAGAGTAAAAGTCACTACAAGAAATTACGATTTTAAAGACAAATTTTTATAAACAAAAATAATTTGTCTTTAAAAATCATACTTTTAGAGACAAAATGAAAGAATTTTGAAAAAAGTAAAATTTAATCATATTATTATATTTTTAAAACAAAACTATTTGGTTGCAAAAGGTTAATGACTTTTTGTCAACAATTTTGGTTCGTCCATAATAAACACACCTCATAATTATTTTATTTTATTTTCGTTCTTTCAACTCAATAGTCGGGATTTCATTTCCTTCTCCACACAACTGTATAGCGATCCCGGGTTTACCCTTGTTGTACAGTGATCCGGACATGTGTCCGTGGATGTTGGTAGTTGATTATTTTCTTGTTTACATCCTTTTTACTTTGTATTTGAGTTATAGGATGTATTGGGCAGGTTTGTTACAGGTTGGTTGAGTTTAGAAACCAAAACTAGTTGCCCAGATTTTGACCTGTCCGCTCGAGCGGGGGTGTTGGCGCTCGAGCGGGAATTGCACCCATCCAGTATTTCCTGTGCAGGGTTGGACGCTCGAGCGTGGAGTTGGCCGCTCGAGCGTGGTTGTGTGAGTGTCGCTCGAGCAGGGAGTTGGAAGCTCGAGCGGAGACCTGGTTCTGTAAAAGTTCTGGGAGTGTGTATCCGCCGCTCGAGCGGGATGGTTGACGCTCGAGCGGGAGTCTGTGAGTGACGCTCGAGCGGGGTGTTTGACGCTCGAGCGGGTCGACTGGGTTTAAGTTCCGTGTTTTGACTTTTCAAATCACTTTTTCACTTTCTCTTCTCTCTCTTACTTTTCCAAAAATACCATTGTTGAGCCTCTCACTCTAGAACTCTACCTTCTCTCTAGGTTTTGATCTAGTATGAGTGATTTGCTCATCTTTGGCCTTTACAAAAAGGTTGTTAATCATCGAAGGCTACATTTTAATCTGAAAATTTCGGGATTTGAAGCACGTTGGGTTTTGTCATCTTCTCCTTTGGGGCTCCGAATTTGAGGTAGGGATATCCTACTCCTCTCTATGGATTTTGTCTTTAAATTTTGGTATTTTGAGATGTTGGGGTTGGTTTGGTAATTTTGTGAAAGTTTGGGGCTTTTGTGTTATTTCACAAAGGTTGGGATTTTATTTGTAATAAACCTAGATGCATGTTTGGTATAGAGAAATGGAATTAATGTTGAATCATTGATGAAAATGAGACCTAAGGGTTGAAATGGTAATTATGGAAAATGACCTAATTACATTATCTGATTAATTGGGATAATTAATTGTGAGAAATGAGGAAATGAAATGGAATTGTTGAGATTGGGAATGCATGGGGTTAAAGGGTGTAGTTGAATTGTTTATCACTCACCGAATTGAAATGTTGATTGAATATCCATTTGTGCATTTATTTTATGTTTAGAAATAATTACTTTGGGCTATCGGTGGAGGATAGTCGTGATTGTTGTAGACAATACATGATGATTAGGCAAACGGAAACTAATCAATGGAATGTGTCATGAAAATTGACGGTTGTTAGAATACATTAACTATATGTATTGAGTGATTGTATATAGAACCAATATGTTTGTATACGTTATGCGTAGAGGAGGAGATAGGGGGTGTACTCCGCGGTTTAGGGGAAGATGGGGGATGTACCTCTAAACCGGATAGTGTTGGGAGAAGATAGGGGATGAACTCCGTAGATACAGCTCGTATGCTTGTCTAGAGAAGTGAAGATAGAGCTTATATGCTTATCTTTGTGAAGTGTGGATACAGCTTATATGTTTATCTGTGAATGTGGGATATTGTTGTTATACATATCTGTTGGGAATGTGGATATAGCTTATATGCTTATCTGTGAATGTAGGATATAGTTTTATACATATCTGTTGAAATGATGATAGAGCTAACATGCTTATCTGTTGAAAAATGGGAAAATGAAAAGTAACTTGGACTCATAAGTCGTAGACATAAAGATGTGATTTATGTGGATGTATCAGTGTTGGCCATCTATCAATTGCTAATCTTTTAGTCATTGCTCATGGTTGGTTTAGTGTATTTCTACTGGGCTGTGGCTCACCCTATATGGGAATATCATTTTCAGGTACAGATAGCATGCCACCTCCAAGGACATAGCTTGGGAGGCTAGAGGCGGACATACTTTTGTCGTTTTATTTTGATGTATTATATGTAAATTCAAGCCAAGGGCTTAATGTGTAAATGAGTTAGCACTCTTTTGTTGTAACCAAGTGTTAACTTGGAAAGCTGTAAGCCCATAGGGCATTTGCTTTTGTTGTTAACATGTAGTACTTTTGTAATGAAACTCTGATGAATAGAAGATTGTGGTTATTTCTTATGTCAATGAATGTCTTATTTGATGGGTTTAATGTTATTATTTTGAGGGCGTTACAACTTGGTATCAGAGCGTACCGGGTTCGAATACTTTGGGTACGTGGGAAGTGATTAGGATCACAATGGGTTTGTCTCGCTTGATAGAGACTTAGATGTAGTATCATATGCTATGTGCTTGATTGATAACATGCTTATGTGACTATGTGGGTATGGGATTTAATTTCTAGGATGTTGATTGGATCCTTGGGTTTCTGGCAGTCTTGTTGGAAAGGCACTTGATCAATGCTATTTCTAACCGGAACTCTAGTAATGCCTCGGGACTGTCATTATCCGGAAATGAAATTCGTAAGTGCTTATGTGTTTATGTGCTTACGTGGAGTGAATTACAGTTGTCCATGCATTAGGACATGAGTGTTTAGTTTCGGCACATTTATGAATGTGCTAACGTTCTGCATTACCTTTATTAGGATGTCAGGACGAGGAAGAGGTGTTAGGCGTGGTAGACCTGCGAGGCAGGAAATACCGTTGCCGGAGGGGGTTCCGGCAGTACAGGAGGGAGTTGGCCAGGCCAATGTGGCCGAGCCAGTGGGTCAGCAGGCCATGGGTGCCTTGGCCAGAGAGATAGCAGGAGCTTTGGGTATTCTTAGAGTTGGGAATCAGGCAGCTGAGGCAGGGCCTTCTTTCTTGAAGAGGGAGTTTTTCCGGTCTAATCCGGATAAATTTATTGGGGATCCGAAGGAGCCACTGAAGGCTGATGAGTGGCTAGAGCAAATGAGTAAGACGTTCGAGATGCTTGGCATCGAGGACGGAGCACTGAAAGTGACCTTGGCATCCTTCCAACTGAAAGGAGATGCGGGTTAATGGTGGAAGTACGAGAAGGCTCGTGTTGGTGGTACTTGGGAGGCGTTTGTGAATGCTTTTCAGGAGAGGTTTTTGTCTGCGGCAGCTAGGGAGAAGCTGAGGGATCAGTTTAGCCGACTTAAACAGCAGGGCTTGTCAGTGGCCGAGTTTGAGGCTACTTTTACCAGCCTGTCCAGGTTTGCACCTGAACTGGTGGCATCCGAGGAACGCCGTTGCTATGAGTTTGAGCGGAAGTTGAGGCGGGGCCTCAAGTTGAGAGTTGGTGGGTCTTACATCCGAGAGTATAGACACCTAGTGGATGCTGCAGCTCATATGGAGCTTATGATGCAGGAAGAGGAGGAAGAGCAGAGGGACTCCAAGAGGAGCCAAGATGGTCAGGGTGATGGCAGGAGGCAGAGGGGTTATAACCCTCAGCAGCCTCAGGGCGCAGTTTCTAGATCGACCTTTCCGGTGCCGAGTGCAAGCTCGGGGAGGGGCAATCAAGGGGAGTTTGCTTGTTACAAGTGTGGCCAGCTGGGTCACAAGGTTTCAGTTTGCCCGCAGAAGGGTGGGGGTCAGAGAGCTGCTTCTTCTTCAGCTAGACTGCAGAGTCAGAGTTTGGGCAGGGGGCAGCCCTTGTCTTGTTATCAGTGTGGATAGCCTGGGCACCTGAAGAGGTTTTGCCCACAGTTGAGTGCCACTTCGGGAACGTCTGGTTCCAGGCAGACGTAGGGATTTCAGCCAGCTCAGTCTGTGCAGGCCTCGAGGGCCAATCCGGGGGCTTCGTCGTCCCAGTCTGTGCAGCAGTCTTTTGCTCCTAGAGGTGAGCAGGTAGACCAGGGGCCTACGGGGCGCGTGTATGCTGTTACTGTGCAGGATTTAGTACCGGCTCCATCAGTAGTGAGAAGTACTTTTCTGTTTTGCAACTCGGTTGCTAGTGTGTTGATTGACACGGGTGCATCTCATTCTTTTGTATCTGCTGCATTTGCATCTGTTTTAGAATTGGAGTTAGCACAGTTAGCATCTCCTATTTGTGTGGTATCACCTTTGGGTGGTGAGTTGATCCTGAAACAGGGTGTTAGAGGTTGTGATATAGAGGTCGCCGACCATAGGCTTCTTTTTCCGTTTGTTGTCATGCCCATGAAGGGTTTTGATGTTATTTTGGGTATGGACTGGCTATCGTCATACCGGGCTGTTATCGATTGCTACCGCCAGAGGGTCACGTTATGTACCTTGAGCGGGGAGTGGTTCCATTTCTTGGGAGACCGGGTTGGTAGTGTTTTGCCACCGGGGTATGATTCGCGAGGGCGAAGTGAGCTTAGTGGTCTACTTGCTAGCTTTGAGAGTGGTGAGTGTGATGAGACCCAGATTGTATTGCCGAGGGTGGTTTGTGAGTATTCGGATGTCTTTCCTGAAGATCTTGTTAGTTTGCCACCTCACCGAGAGATAGAGTTCTCTATTGATCTAGTGCCCGGCATGGCGCCGATTTCTATGGCACCCTACCGTTTTGCTCCAGCAGAGTTGGTTGAGTTGAAAGTTCAGCTCCAGGAATTGCTAGATAAGGGTTTTGTTCGCCCTAGTGTTTCACCGTGGGGAGCACCGACCCTCTTTGCTAAAAAGAAAGATGGTGCCTTGAGATTGTGTATAGACTACCGGAAGTTGAATCGGGCTACGGTCAAGAATAAGTACCCTATGTCCCGTATAGATGATTTGTTTGACCAGTTGAAGGGTTCCCGTTGTTTCTCTAAGATAGACTTGAGATCGGGTTACCACCAGTTGAGGGTCAGGGAAGAGGATGTTCCGAAGACGGCATTCCGTACGCGGTATGGCCATTATGAGTTTCTGGTGATGCCATTTGGGCTTACCAACGCACCGGCAGTCTTTATGGACTTGATGAACCGGATCTTCCGGGAATTCTTGGATCGATTTGTAGTCGTTTTCGTGGACGACATCCTTATCTATTCGCCTTCTGAGGAGGAGCACGAGGAACACTTGAGAGTGGTGCTTGAGTTGCTTAGAGCCCATAGGCTGTATGCCAAGTTTGGGAAGTGTGAGTTCTGGCTGGGGGAAGTCAAATTCTTAGGCCACGTGGTATCCGGGGAAGGGGTGTCTGTTGATGCATCCAAGGTAGAGGCAGTGCAAGATTGGGCACAGCCTAAGAGTGTGTTTGAGATCCGCAGTTTTCTGGGATTGGCTGGGTATTACCGCCGGTTTGTGAAAGATTTCTCCAGGTTAGCGTCACCGTTGACTAGACTGACTCGGAAGGGAGTCAAGTTTGTGTGGAGTGAGACTTGTGAAAAGTCGTTCCAAGAGTTGAAAGTTAGATTGACCACCGCTCCGGTGTTGATTATTCCGGAGAGATGGTTGGGTTATGCGGTTTATTGTGATGCCTCACGAGAGGGTTTGGGTTGTGTGTTGATGCAAGAGGGGAGCGTGGTAGCTTATGGCTCACGTCAGTTGAAAATACACGAGAAGAATTACCCTACTCACGACCTAGAGTTAGCGGCTGTGATCTTTGCCTTGAAAATCTGGAGGCACTACCTTTATGGTGAGAGGTTCGAGGTGTTCTCGGACCACAAGAGTTTGAAGTATCTGTTTACACAGAGAGACTTGAATCTGAGGCAGAGGAGATGGATGGAGTTCATCGAGGATTATGATTTTGAGTTGCATTATCACCCGGGAAAGGCCAATGTTGTGGCCGATGCCCTTTGTAGGAAATCCATTAGTGATGTAGCTAGTATAGCCATCCGAGAATGGGAGATGTTGGGAGCACTTGGCGAGTTTGATTTGCTACTGGGCGAATCCGTTGAGGCTGCGGCCTTGTTTTCTGTTGTTGCGCAGCCTACACTTGTGACTAGAGTGTTGGAGGCACAGAGAGGTGACCTTGAGGTAGAGTCCTTCCGAGAGAAGATCTCCAGTGGAAAAGTTGAGAAGGGTTTGACGGTGTATCCCGACCTGAGTGTGAGATACCGAGACCGTTTGTTTGTGCCGGAGTCTTGCCGAGAGGAAGTACTCCGAGAGTTTCACCATTCGCGCCTTGCGGTGCATCCGGGAGGTACTAAGATGTATCAGGATTTGGGTCGCCAATTTTGGTGGCGGGGTATGAAGAGAGATGTGGTTGTTTTCGTATCGAAGTGCCTTACTTGCCAACAAGTGAAGGCCGAGCATCAGAGGCTAGCGGGTTTGTTGCAACCCTTGCCTATTGCCGAGTGGAAGTGGGAGCATGTCACTATGGACTTCGTTGTAGGTCTTCCGAGGACTCAGCGGGGTAGTGATGCTATTTGGGTGGTTGTAGACCGGTTGACTAAGTCGGCGCACTTCATTCCTATGCGCGTGAGAGATTCGGTAGATCATCTTGCCGACTTGTATATTCGGGACATAGTGAGGTTGCACGGGGTCCCAGTGACGATCGTCTCAGATAGAGATCCTCGTTTTACTACTAGGTTGTGGCAGAGTTTGCAGAGTGCCTTGGGCACTAAGTTGACCTTTAGTACGGCCTACCATCCTCAGACTGACGGGCAGTCCGAGCGTACTATTCAGATCCTCGAGGATATGCTTCGGGGTTGTGTCCTGGACTTCAGTGGGACGTGGGAGAGGCACTTACCCTTGGTAGAGTTTGCCTACAACAACAACTTTCAGTCTAGCATCGGTATGGCACCGTTTGAGGCCTTGTATGGCCGACCGTGTAGGTCTCCAGTGTGTTGGGCCGAGGTGGGTGATGCGCCTTTGTTGGGTCCGGAGTTGGTTAGGGAGACGACGGAGAAAGTTGAGCTTATTCGCAGGAGGCTTGTTACAGCCCAGAGTCGTCAGAAATCTTATTCTGATTGTAGGAGGAGGCCTTTGGCGTTTGAGGTAGGTGATCATGTCTTTCTGAAGATATCACCTAGGCGAGGTTTGATGAGGTTTGGAAAGAGGGGGAAGTTATCCCCTCGGTTTATTGGTCCTTTTGAGATCCTTGAGAGGATTGGCGAGGTTGCTTATCGGTTAGCTTTACCGCCGCAGTTGTCTGGAGTGCATGACGTGTTTCATGTGAGTATGCTTCGGAAGTATGAGCCGGATCCATCGCATGTGTTGGATTGGACCGATTTAGAGGTAAATGAGGATGCCTCGTATGAGGAGAGACCGGTTCGGGTCTTGGATAGGCGGGATCAGGTTCTGCGTGGCAAGACCATTCCTTTGGTGAAAGTCTTGTGGAAACATCACGGAGTGGAGGAAGCCACTTGGGAACATGAGTTGGAAGTCCGCGAAAAATATCCGGACTTGTTTGTTGATATGTAATCTTGTATTTAGATTTTGAACTATTGTTGAACTTAAGAGCTTTTATATATGTCTTAAGTTGTGAAACATTGAAAATGTTTGGTTTATTGGAAATATGTTTTGGAACTTGCCTCATATGGAAGTTGAATGTAACATTATATATGTTGAATATATTGTTGAAATTGGAAAGGAAATGCGTAATGTTGATGCATGTTGAAAGTACATATGTTGTTTACATATTATGAAATGCCTCTTGTTAAAGGGAGGGGGTGACCGGTAATGGGTCGGATTGTTGAATGTTAAAATGTAACATTGTTTAAAATGGAGGAAAACCTGTTTTTGAAAACTTGTGCTTAATTTCGGGGACGAAATTCTTTAAGGGGGGGAGATTATAGCGATCCCGGGTTTACCCTTGTTGTACAGTGATCCGGACATGTGTCCGTGGATGTTGGTAGTTGATTATTTTCTTGTTTACATCCTTTTTACTTTGTATTTGAGTTATAGGATGTGTTGGGCAGGTTTGTTACAGGTTGGTTGAGTTTAGAAACCAAAACTAGTTGCCCAGATTTTGACCTGTCCGCTCGAGCGGGGGTGTTGGCGCTCGAGCGGGAATTGCACCCATCCAGTATTTCCTGTGCAGGGTTAGACGCTCGAGCGTGGAGTTGGCCGCTCGAGCGTGGTTGTGTGAGTGTCGCTCGAGCAGGGAGTTGGAAGCTCGAGCGGAGACCTGGTTCTGTAAAAGTTCTGGGAGTGTGTATCCGCCGCTCGAGCGGGATGGTTGACGCTCGAGCGGGAGTCTGTGAGTGACGCTCGAGCGGGGTGTTTGACGCTCGAGCGGGTCGACTGGGTTTAAGTTCCGTGTTTTGACTTTTCAAATCACTTTTTCACTTTCTCTTCTCTCTCTTACTTTTCCAAAAACACCATTGTTGAGCCTCTCACTCTAGAACTCTACCTTCTCTCTAGGTTTTGATCTAGTAGGAGTGATTTGCTCATCTTTGGCCTTTACAAAAAGGTTGTTGATCGTCAAGGGCTACATTTTAATCTGAAAATTTCGGGATTTGGAGCACGTTGGGTTTTGTCATCTTCTCCTTTGGGGCTCCGAATTTGAGGTAGGGATATCCTACTCCTCTCTATGGATTTTGTCTTTAAATTTTGGTATTTTGAGATGTTGGGGTTGGTTTGGAAATTTTGTGAAAGTTTGGGGCTTTTGTGTTATTTCACAAAGGTTGGGGTTTTATTTGTAATAAACCTAGATGCATGTTTGGTATAGAGAAATGGAATTAATGTTGAATCATTGATGAAAATGGGACCTAAGGGTTGAAATGGTAATTATGAAAAATGACCTAATTACATTATCTGATTAATTGGGATAATTAATTGTGAGAAATGAGGAAATGAAATGGAATTGTTGAGATTGGGAATGCATGGGGTTAAAGGGTGTAGTTGAATTGTTTATCACTCACCGAATTGAAATGTTGATTGAATATCCATTTGTGCATTTATTTTCTGTTTAGAAATAATTGCTTTGGGCTATCGGTGGATGATAGTCGTGATTGTTATAAACAATGTATGATGATTAGGCAAACGGAAACTAATCAATGGAATGTGTCATGAAAATTGACGGTTGTTAGAATACATTAACTGTATGTATTGAGTGATTGTATATAGAACCAATGTGTTTGTATACGTTATGCGTAGAGGAGGAGATGGGGGATGTACTCCGCGGTTTAGGGGAAGATGGGGGATGTACCTCTAAACCGGATAGTGTTGGGAGAAGATAGGGGATGAACTCCGTAGATACAGCTCGTATGCTTGTCTAGAGAAGTGAAGATAGAGCTTATATACTTATCTTTGTGAAGTGTGGATACAGCTTATATGCTTATCTGTGAATGTGGGATATTGTTGTTATACATATTTGTTGGGAATGTGGATATAGCTTATATGCTTATCTGTGAATGTGGGATATAGTTTTATGCATATCTGTTGAAATGATGATAGAGCTAACATGCTTATCTGTTGAAAAATGGGAAAATGAAAAGTAACTTGGACTCATAAGTCGTATGACATAAAGATGTGATTTATGTGGATGTATTAGTGTTGGCCATCTATCAATTGCTAATCTTTTAGTCATTGTTCATGGTTGGTTTAGTGTATTTCTACTGGGCTGTGGCTCACCCTATATGGGAATATCATTTTCAGGTACAGGTAGCATGCCACCTCCAAGGACATAGCTTGGGAGGCTAGAGGCGGACATACTTTTGTCGTTTTATTTTGATGTATTACATGTAAATTCAAGCCAAGGGCTTAATGTGTAAATGAGTTAGCACTCTTTTGTTGTAACCAAGTGTTATCTTGGAAAGCTGTAAGCCCATAGGGCATTTGCTTTTGTTGTTAACATGTAGTACTTTTGTAATGAAACTCTGATGAATAGAAGATTGTGGTTATTTCTTATGTCAATGAATGTCTTATTTGATGGGTTTAATGTTATTATTTTGAGGGCGTTACAACTGTCTCTCTCGCTTTCTATCTCCATCGAAGCCCTAATTTCATTGTATCTCTATCGAAGCCGTAATTTCATTATTCTCGGTGGTTTGTTGATTTCAATCCCTGATCTCAGAGACTCCTCGACAGCGACTTCAATATCTAGGTTTGACCGATTAATCGATTATTCATTTGAGCTAAAATACGTACGAAATTGATGATTTTTTATGTCTTCGATTCATTCGTTTTTAGTTTATTTCTTGTAAATTTGCAGTTGTGAAGATGTGTTGTTTGTTGTGATTTACATAGATCTACTGTAAATTTCAGATTCCTTTTTGTTTTCATTTTGATATACAAATCTTTGAACTTGATTTTTTTAATTATTTTTTTGTTTGTTTCGGCATGACATTGATTTCGAGAGATTGTGTTTCTTCAATTTGTTTGCTCGGAACTTGTATTGTTTGGTTTCAATTTATACTTGAATATGGTTTTCTGAACATTAGGTTCTATTATTGTAATTTTGAAAGAAAATGATGGAAAATTTGACATGGTTCTGTGGATATTTTTTTTCTAATTATTTTAGAGAACAAATTATTTTAGTTCTAAGTGACATGGTTCTGTTGTTAGATCAACTTTTACTCAAATTTAGGAGGGGAAATCCTAATTATTTCCGGTGAGGTGTCGGAGGATCCGGTGGTTTCGAATAAGTCGGGACTTCTCTTCAAGAAGTGATTGATAGAGAGACACATTTCCATATGTTCGTTTTCCCTCTCTTCATGATAGGGTTTTGATGTGTTCTGCCTTTTTGCTCTGTTTGTTTACTGAGAAAACTTGAAGAAAAACATAAAATTGAAAATTTTGGATGTTAAAGATTTTTATTTTGGCCTTTTTTTGGGGTATTAATCAGAATTTGCATTGTAATTCTAAATTCCATGTTTAATGGAAATCTGCATTTTGGTTTTTAAAAAAGGAATATGGAAAATGCCTTATCATTGGGAAGGCTCTGTCTATGGACGATATTGTCCCGATTAAAACCGCCAAGGTATGCTTTATACCGATTTGTATACATTTGTCTGCAATGTGTTGTTAGTATTATTTCAATGTAAATTATGGTTTGTTGAAGCTTAATTATACAAGAATTATGCACAGATAGTGAAGCCACGACTAGTACAAGCCGCAAGCATTCGAGGAATGCTTGGGATGTTCCAAATAGTACGTGTTTCCAACCCTTAGCATGCCATTTCTATAGATTTTATTATTAGGTATAACTTCATGTTGTCATTTCCCTCCAAACATTGTGATCAAACCTGACACTTAATGGTTACTATCAGCACATTTATATGAACTGGTAAATCTAATGGGTTTCATTCATGGTTATAGTTTTGTTGTTTTGGCTTTGTGTTTACATTCATAAGAATAAGTTTTCTTATGCTATTTATCAAAAAAAAAAAGAAGTTTTCTTATGCCAGTAACTGATCTTCTATATTTTTTTTCATTTTAATGTAATAATAAGAATGCGACAGCCTGATGCTATCCAATTTTGCCTTGGAGCAACAACTACATACAACAAGGCAAAAGTTAAGTCATGCTTTATACTAGGTACTAAAGACGAGTTTTTCTTTTATTTTCTTTTTTGGGCAAGTACATGATGATGAGCTTATATCCTCTTTAAAGTTTGGATCTTTTGTACAGATTGTGTAGAATATTTTATTTGATTTCAAAACAAAACATTATCATTGTTTTTTACTTTGTTTAGTTAATATTGGAACATTCAAAAATACATATTTGGCAATTAGAGATTGTGAAACACTTGCAAAACAAATTAATGGTTCAACAGCAATTTAAAATAATAATAATAATAATAATAATAATAATAATACATGAAGAAGAATGAATAAAATTATAAAAAGAAACTGCTTACATGTAACATTTTTCTCTAACTATAAAGAACTCAAGGCTATATTGGTTTGGCTATCAATGTTGTATTTTGGTTGGTCATAATTGTCTGTGGAACCAATTTAGATATCGATGTTGGGTAGTCCTACTCTTTTTTTGTTACCATGGATCAGAATACAAGTAGTGATTTGTGAATTAGTCTCTTTGGCAAAGTGTTATTGGTGTTGCTGTCTTGCACTATTCAAATTCAAAAGGAAAGGTAGCTAGTTCCCTCCCTGATCCCCTGAATGATGTATATGATACATCATTTTCGCTGAACCAGGCAATGTCCATTAGGTTTGTTCCCGTTCCCTTGTTTCTTTTGATATTTATTAACTTCTATGTCTTTTTAAATTGGAAACTTGTAACTGTCTTACTAAGTTATTTTGTTTGTGTTCCCTATTTTTTCATTAAAGAACATTTAGGATATATATTTTGTAACTGTCTTATTTAGTTATGTCTTCTGCTTGCACACAATGGGAATTCACTTTCTATTTTGAACAAGTTGAGTCACACAAGCACATAAAAGAGATATTCTTAGCATTGATGGTGCTAAAGTTTGCTTAGTGTTGCTAGTGGGTTTAAAGAAGTTGTTTATGAAAGTTGGACATAAATCTCCATATTTCCAAACTTCAACTCAAATTATCTTTCTATTTTTCCCGTTTCTTTCTCATGCATTTTAGGAAGACGTGTTTGTAGTCCAGGTAAAATCAGTTAATTGGCAGAGGTTTACCAATTGAAACCCACTTCGTTTTAGATTGTCTCTCTTGGCATGTATATGGGTGGGTGGCAGGGGGAAGGGGCCTAAGAAAAATGTCTTCCTGCTGGGAGGTGTAACCCCTCATAAAGCTCACACCAGACTGATAAAATTTTGTTTCCATTTTATTAGACAAGAAAATAGTTAGTTAGCATAAAGTATGAACAATCTTTAGTTCGAGTGTTATATGATTTACCTTGTGATACATATCGGATTATATTGATGTTTTGGCACAATTTTAGAACTATAAAATGCCATTAGAGTTAGTGTCTTGTGACATGGAAGTGCAGTATTGTATGCGTTTTTAGGTTCTACAATGTATTCAACCCATAATCTTTGGGGAAGAGGAAGGCAAAATTTGATTATAACCTGAGAAGGTTGAAATTTGATCTGTTGCGTTACTGATCTTTGATTTCATTTCCTTTTTTTCTTTTCTTTTCTTTTTCTATTCTTTTGTACTGGAGAAACATTTCATTCAATTTATAGATTGTAATTCCTTCTATCTCTTCCATGGGTGTTTATGTTGCTGGACCTTATGATTCTTGCTTTATTTGGACATCTTTCCAAGGACGTCTATTGATGAACTCATTGAACTGTATTACAAATCACAACCATGGACTTCTGTTAGCAAGTAATGCATAAGTTTGTGAAATGTTTATACATTGTATACATATACATGTCTGAGTGTGTGTGCATCACATGTTCTCAGGCAATGTTAACTCGTTTTTGACACCCTTTTTGTATTTTTGACTTTCAATGCTAAATTGTTCAATTCTAAAGTGGCCTTCTGTTTAACAGATAAATCAGTTGTACTGAAGTTAGTAAGTGATATAAAACTCATACATACTGGCAAAGTTTTGAAGAATGGCAAGACGCTGGCAGAATCCAGAGTGTATTTTGGTGACCTTCCTAGTGGAGTTAGTGCTATGCATGTTGTGGTGTAGCCTCCTATCCCCAAAAAGAAGATAGGTTTGTTTTAGTTTCTTTTCCCTGAGATTTATATATATATATATATATATATATATATTTCATGTAGAATTTTAGATTTAATAAAATTTTCAGGGTTAATTCTATCAAGTTCTAACTTTCGAGCTTTTAGTATAGTTGCAAGAAATGCCTCTTTTATTTTGGGAATCCTATTTGTATCATTTACAGGTGCAGACTCAGGGCTATTGGACAACTTATAGGCATAACATAACTATGAAGTTACTAGTAGTTTTTAGTGAAGGACCTTAGTGAGAACTAGTACCCGGTTTCAGTTATTGGACAGCTTTACCCTGAGAATTAGCATGAATTAATTTTCACCATGATATAAAGTTACCAGATAATATTTAATTCTTTAAGGATCTTCATTTTGGAACCCATACTTCAAAATGATAAACATGCATGTATTGCTCAATCTAATGACTTCAAATTTTGTGGTCAGGATCTGGCAAATTGAAATCTAACTGTGCACCTTAATATCAAGGGCTGTTTAGAAATGTAACTAATACATAGCTTAGCATCAATAAGGCTTTAACTCAAACACAGCACATAGCTTCTCCTGAATGAAAAAAGTTTGTTCTAAGATCTCAGTTCTACGCAGGTTCTACAAGCTTGAGTCGATTTGAAGGTTTGGGAGCTCTTTGTGAGATTTTGAGTGACATTTTAACGAGGCCCTTGAGAAGAAGATATGATAGTTGTTTTGTTCTGTAGGTAGATGTAACTCCAAATATACAATCTGTTCATTGAATAGTTGAATGCTAAAAGAAATGCTTGTGGCACTAGCCTTATAATTTGGAAAAAATACTTTTGAAATCTTTATCAGTTTATGATATACAATTTAGATGTTACGTATTAATGAATTAGAGCATGGTATTTGTTTGTCATTGAAATATCTTTTGATTAAGCCTCTTTGAATGTGATGAGCATGCTTTTTTTTTTTCGTTGAATTTTAATTTGGAGATGAACAAATGGTCTGGTGATATATTTGATATTTTCTGTTTGGTTGTTGAGAAATCAATAAAGGAATATAAGTTGATGTTCAAACTAGTATTTTTAGAGTAATTGTTACAAAATCAAAATAAATAAATAAATAAAAATTATTATACTTTTAGAGACCAATTTTAGTTATTTCAAAAAAAATTATAACCTTTAAACTAGAACTTTTAGCCACCACTTTTACTTGTTCCAAAAACTAAAACTTTTAGAGACCAATTTGTTTTGTCTCAAAAAATATTTTTTTGTCTCCATAAGTGCTTCTTTTGCCCTAGACTGTTATTAGACTTTTAGAGACAAATTTTGATTGTCTCAAAATTAAAACTTTTTGCAACCACATATTTTTGTCTCAAAATGTCTATTTATAGTGACAAATGCAAAATTTTGTCTCTAAAAGTAATTTTTTGACTTTTCCGGACGGACTATTTGGGACAAACTTCGCGACGGAGGAAATTGGTTAGCTAAAGTTTTTCCCAACAAATATTATACTTTTAGCAACGGAATAAATTTGTCCCTAAAAAGATGATTTCTTGTAGTGAGTTTACTTTAAATTAAAGTAAAAGTTTACTTACAATTAGAGTAAACTTTTACTTACAAACAGAGTAAAATTTACTTACTCTTAAACATAGTAAAAGTTTACTTTAAATCAGAGTAAAAGTTTACTTACAATTACAGTAAACTTTTACTTATAATCAGAGTAAAATTTTACTTACTCTTGAGCAGAGTAAAAGTTTACTTAAAATTAGAGTAAAAGTTTACTTACAATCAGAGTAAACTTTTACTTTGAAAGAGAGTAAAATTTTACTCTGGTGGTTAAAGTTTGCTTCATTGTTGACTTCTTTTCTTTTTCTATTTTTCAAATGCAGGTAAATCACGATGAACTGCAACCCATTTCCAGAGAAGAAATGGAACTCATTTGCAATGATGAGGAAGAAGATGCATTGGACATAGAGGAAAATTTGGAGACTAAAGAAGATGAAGATCATGTAGCTGAAGTTTTAGGAGATGATCAACCTTTGAAGGACTTCATTGATCTTGGGAAATTAGAATGAGTTCAAAAAGAAAAGATGAGGCTGAAAAGTGAGAATATGGCATTGGTTGAAGAACTGAAGAAAATGAGGGAAACAATGTAAAAAATATAAGAGGATTAAGAGGCAAAAACAAAAGAAATGATGGAAAAAATGAGCAACACAGAGAAAAAAATGGAGAAACTAAGAAATGAATTTGAAGTACTGAAATCTGAAATTAAACAATTGGTTGAACAGATTGAAGAAAATGCAGCTCATACGGCTACCCAAGCTTTTGCTTCTAAAGAAATGCCACATTCTAAAGGAGTAAAATAAGAGCAAAACTTTAGGATTCAAACTATATTGAAAGAAACACCTATAGTCATAGAGCCATTGCAAACATCCATGGTCAAGAAAATCAAAATCAAGGCGAGGAAGAAAAAAGAGATGTCTGATTTTGAATGTGAACCAAGAGAGACAAAGAAAAAAAAGACCACAAAACAAGCAATCGAAGTGATATCAAATGAAGTGATTTGTGTTAACAACTTGCCTCTAAGCTAACCAAAGCCAGTTGATAGGGTTTTGTTTCCAGATAAGGCTACAATATGCAAATTGCTTGATGAGAATGATAAGTGTCTACTGAGCAAGATTTACAATTTGGAAACCACAGAGTAAGACCATTTTAATTTTATTAAACGACAGATTTTTACTGTTATCAAACTGGAACGTGTTAATTAGCATTTTTTTACCTTATGACTAGTGCAATCATATGGTCCGGCACATGAAATGGAGTATATGTTACATTGCATGATGTGGATGCAATTCTGAGAGATGGTGATACTGCAAATAATGTAAGTGGCTATACAATTTTCAATGACTACTGTTCACTTCAATAACTAAAAATAATTCATTTTATTAACATATATTTAATTGATTTTTGTTTTTGTAGGTCATTGACAGCTTTGTAGAAATGCTTCAGATTAAGAAACAAGCAAAGAGGCCAGAAAAGAATAAGCCATTCTTTTTCTCAAGCCTTTGTGGGTAAGCCATAAATTTGTGTTTAGTTTGAATTGATAAAATTTTACTGTGGTTTAGTGTAACATTGTACTGTATTTTAGAGTTAATTTTTACTATTTGGTTTGCCAAAGATTGACAACTCATACAGTGTATCACCAACACAACTTGAGACATGACACTCTTATATGATTAAATGAAGTCACTAGTGAAATGGGGTTATGGAGATTTGAGAAATCATTTAATAGACGAAGTGCTTGAGCAAGATTTGAGTGGATACATATATCTTCACTTTTGCATGAACTCCAATGGAAACAAGAATGAAGAAAAACCCTACCACTGGACACTTCTTGTATTTGACACTGAATTTGATGAGTGGAGACATTACAATTCTTTAAGGCCAAGAGAGAACAGAGAAGATCCTTACCTTAAGGATGCAAAAAAGATTGTAAGTGTTTTGCATCATATTAACAGTAATTTTTTACTGTGTTTTATTCTTGTATTTAATCGTGACCAAACAATTATGCAATGATGTTAGATAACATATGTAGAGAACAAGTTGGCCAACAAAATGAAGAGAGGTAGAAGAAAGTTTGCAAACTTGGTTTCGGTGAAAGATAGTCCACAACAACGCCCAACATCGTAAGTATTTCACGCTACTACTACATGCTTGAATTGGTAGTTTTCAAATTTGACTAAATCTAACAAGATTTTGATTTTTATTAACAGTGTTGATTGCAGAATTATTGTATGTTATATCATGCGCCAAATCATAAGAGATGAGCCTATTGCAAATTCTATGGAAGATGATGAAATTAACAATTTTCGAGCGTCAATAGTGCATCTATTTTTGAATGATTATCCAAAAGCATAGACTGAGGAACAATTCAACCTAAAAAAAAAAAAAGGGCAAAGAGCTAAGACCTCAAGGATGACAATGTGGACAACTTTTAGGAAACTACTGTGAATGATGTATGTAATTTCGGTTTTTGTAAATGAAAGAATGGTGAAAAAGTAATTGTAAGTGAAAGAATACTAAAAGAGTATTAGATAATACATGTTATGTCTATTGTTCTAGTAAATTTTATTGTGGTTTAGTGATTAATACATTATTATAGCAGGATATTGTTTTGTCTGGAAATGAATGTTGTTATGGATAGAATACAATGATACAGGTTATACTTGTGTATCTTTGATGATATATGTAGTTGTGTTGTTAGATTATTTTTGCACAAAAATTGCATGATGATCATTAGGGGAGTTTGTGTATTATGGTAAATTTTGGTGCAAGTTGGAAATGTTTTTCTAAGGGGCTACCATACTGTCTGAAATAAAGTAAAATTTTACTCTGCATAAAAATTTTTATGCAGAGTAAAATTTTACTTTACACTAAAATATGAGTAAATTGTTACACTCTGAATCTAAAAGTAAAATTTTACTCTGCAGAAAAGTAAAATTTTACTCTGAATAAGAGTAAAATATTACACTTTGAATCTAAAAATAAAATTTTACTTTGCATAAAAGTAAAATTTTACTCTGAAATAAGAATGAAATGTTACACTCTGAATCTAAGAGTAAAATGTTACACCTTGAATCTAAAAGTAAAATTGTACTCTATATAAAAGTAAAATTTTACTCTGAAATAAGAGTAAAATGTTACACCCTGATTCTAAAAGTAAAATTTTACTTTGTATAAAAGTAAAATTTTACTTTGAATAAGAGTAAAATTTTACACTTTGAATCTAAAAGTAAAATTTTACTTTGAAAAATACGTAAAATGTTAGACTCAGAATCTAAAAGTAAAATGTCACTCTGCATAAAAGTAAAATTTTACCCTCTATAAAAGTAAAATTTTACTCTAAAATAAAGTAAAATTTTGCTGTAAAACCACATGCTCATTATACCCATAGACAACCATTCAACAACATAGTAAATTTTTACTTTGAAATGCAGTAAAGTTTTACTTTCATGTGAATGAGGGCAATGTTTTACTCTGGAAAAAGTAAAATTTGACTCTGCAATAAAGTAAAAGTTTACTCTGAAATATCAAAAAATTTTACTTTGAAAGCAAAGGCTGAGCACAGCCATTTCAAACCTTCACACCTATTGAACAAACTCCATTATAAGTTCATTCACATGAAACTTATTCAACCACAATAAAAAAATATATTAAAATGTCAAACTCAACCACAAAGCATATCAGAAACTTGAACAGACAACCATTCAAGAACATAGTAAAAATGTTTTTTATTGCAATGTCTCATTACAAATCTAGTCTAAAAGACTATACTATTATTGCTATGAACTATTTATTGCAGAAGAACTGCATTATTTTCATACTTCTATTACAAAATCAATAATGCCTTTCATGGCAATGTCTCCTTACAACTCTTCTTATTATGACCGTACTTCTTGCATCTATCACACTGTACTCGGCTTATCTTCTCACCCCTAGATGGAATCCTATTCTTCCTTGGCCTACCAGGTGGCTTCTTACAAATTGGAGGAAGGACAACAAGATCATCCATAGCTACAAGAGGTTTCTCAACAGTGGGTATTAGATAAACAGACTCAGCATAGCAAGTTTTGAACTTGCTAGTGTAATAAAATGGTTCCACATGTGCATACAAATCACCTCCGCTCTTTTGGATAGTGGTCGCCGTGTGAGCACAAAGAAATCCATTCAATTGCCATTGGTAACATGAGCAAGTTCTATTCAAGAGGTCAACGCTAACCGATGGCCGGGATTGAACCTCAAAAACATGATCACTTGAACGACTAACCAACCAAGTTCTTCCACTTTTAAGAGCATTTACTAATGTTGAATCCATTTCTGGACAAAGAAAAGTATTTCATTTCTTAGCTTGTTCTCTCTTTCTCGACATCAAATCCATGATCTTCAACCTAATTGAATCAATCATCTTCGTAGTGGGCAAATGACGAGCTTGACGGATCCATGAATTGAAAGACTCTGCCACATTTGAGTGCATTTCATCGTATTTTTGTCCTTTAAGATATGCATTAGTCCACTTGTTATAGGGCAAATTGGATAGAAACCTACAAACAATCATTTTTCCCTCATCTTGTAATTCTTTCAAACACTAATTAAAACATCCCACTGTCGGAGCATAAGCACATGAAGAAAACAAAAAAACTATTTTACTCCTGAAAGTATTGCTGAAACTTGGACCGGAGAACCTATCCCTCAAATTGGCCTTCAAGTGTTGGAGACAAAAATAGTGGTAAGCGTAGGTGAAACCTTGGGTAAAGCCTCCAAAAGTCCAGCGTTCTGATCAGATATGAAGGTAATTGGTCTTTCATCCAACAATATATTCGAAAAATGCATAAAAAACCATTCCCAACTGTCTGTAGTCTCCGTATCGACAATTGCCATTGCAAGAGGGAAAAAACCTGAAAAATAACATTTTACAATTAGTTTGTATATTAAACGAAAATGACAAATATAGTAGATTTTACCTTGAATAACAGTAACATGTTACTCTGAAAATAAGTAACATGTTACTTTGAGAATAAGTAACTTGTTACTTTTAAAAAAACTATAGTAATATCTACCTTGATCCCCATCCTTCGTTGTAACTGTTAACAAGGTGCCCTTATATTTCCCCTTCAGAAAAGTTCCATCGATAAACAATATAGGATGACAATGCCTAAACCCTTGAATGGAAGCATTAAATGCAACAAAAAACCTCTTGAACCGTCCACTTTGATGGTTATAGTCAAGACGCAAATAGCTACCAGGATTTGTGCTCATCACAATATCCATATACCATCAAATTTCATCATAAGACATAGAGAAATCTCAAAAAGTAGTAGTCCTAGCTTTCTCAACTCCCAACCAAGCATGATTGTACGTAATGGTGAGCCCGTATTGATCTGTAAATTGTCGCACAACATCAATTGGACGAGTTTGGGGATTCCGACGAACTTCATTAACAATCAAACTTACAACCAAATTTGTACTCATCATTTAGTTTTTAGAAGTACGAACTGCAGCTCTACAAGTTTGCTCATCATGTAGAGTCCTAATGTAGAAAAAATTATTAGCACTTTCTAGAGATGCATGTACTTGCCATAAACAAGCTTTGGACCTCCGCATTGAACACACAGCAGTGACTCGACATTTCTCATTCTTCACATACACAAACTCAAATCATATCTCAATGGCATATTTACATAATGCAGTTCGGAAATCCTTTGCACCTCCAATAAATCTTTGACCTACATGAGTAATTCCATTCACCCATCCACAAGACAACAAAGTCCTTTCTTCATGTTGACAAAACATAGGGAGTAAATCCATTTCATCATCAGTAATGTTGGGTCCACTAGTATCCCCTGATTCTCTAACTCCATATTTTTCATTTGAAATGCCCATTTCAGTAATAGTCACATCAACCCGGTCAACACCAAAGGGATAAACAAGCGACAACATATTCTAAAAATCAGAACCATCATCAATCATGCATTGCGAATGTCCAGGAAAACAGTACGATAACAGTATGCAACCACTACTGTCAAACTTCTTCAATTTACAACTTAAGAAATCAGTTAAATCCTTTAACGTGCAGTTTGACACAACTTTGAACACAATGGTACGATCACCATACTTGCATAACAACATAAGATGTGGAACCATTTTACAAATCTGCAATCAATTAACAGTAAAAATTTACTGTCAATCAAAGTAAAATTTTACTGTCACTATCAAAGTAAAATTTTACTGTCACTACAAGTCCAAAAGTTAAGATTATTTTGATCTAATACCTATTCCTCATATGGTCATACAAATCATTTTTAGACATTCTAGTTTGGCTTCTTTGAACATCTTAGAATATGACTTCTTTGGAACTAATGGACGAGTCTTTATGAAGTTCTCTAAGTCTAAAAATAGTTCATGCCTACGCAATTTCACCTCTTGGCGGTAAAATTTTACTATCATTCTAACACCAGAGTAAAATTTTACTCTCATTCTAAACAGAGCACGTACCAGAGTAAAATTTTACTCTAATTCTCTCAAACAAAAAACAGAGCAATAGAACCAGAGTAAAATTTTACTCTCATTCTCTCAAACAAAAAACAGAGCAATAGAACCAGAGTAAAACTTTACTCTGAATCTATCAAAAGAAATCAGATCAAACATAACAAAAATAAATTTAAAAAAAACAAACAAACAAAAACAAAAAAAATTAATCAATAAATCAACATACCTAATTGAGAAGAAAAACCTCTAAAACTTGATCAACAGTCACAAATCTCAATGAAACTCTCATTTAATTGAGAGTGTTAATCGTCGGCGGCGAGATCGTCTATCATTGACTAAGTGAGAAATCTTCGGCTGCAAGATCTTTAGATTTGGAGATCATCTTCATCGATTTCGTTCCTGATTTCGCAAATCGTAGAAAATCGTATAGAGCTCAAATTTCAAATATTTGAAATATATGATACGTATATATAGAATGGCAATATTGCCATAAAAAAAATAGAAATTATAAAATGTCCTTATTAAGGTAGGCATTTTCTACTCAGGAGCTTTTTGAAAGAAAATTAATTGAATTATTCTTAACCCTAATAAAAAGATTCAAAAGGAGGGTTTCACCAAAAATCTCTAAAAAAAATTCCATAAAAAAAAACTTTTTTCCTATACCTACCCACACATTTTTTTTAGAGTAGTTAACTGCCTTAGCAATTTTAAATTTTGAAAATCAAATTTACAAATTTTCTTTCAAATTTAAATAATAATACGGGGTACGTGGGGCCTCCCAGTTATATTTTATTTATAGGAATATTACCGGGTTGGGGGGGAATAATTATAAATTGATGAAAATTTTAAGAATTTAATTTTAATTATTAATGTATATAAAATGTTTCAATAATTTGTAACTACTTTTTAAAAATATGTACTAAATTAAAACTTTCTAATATTTAAAAAAATATATATATATATATATATAGAGTCACACGTTAAAATATCACAATTGAAAATTCAATCGGCTTGGATTTTAAGGATTCATTTTTAAAAAAATTGAATTTTTTTTTTATTTTATTTTTTCTAATTTTTTTTAAATATTCTAAGTATTTTTTTTTTAATTTTTAGATATACTTAACATAAATACACTTAAAAAATATAATATTTTAAAAAAATCTTTAGAAAATTTATTAAATATAAAAAAAATATGAAAATTCAGTATATTTTTTTATATTCTTGTATATTTGTTAATTTTTTAAATATTTTTTATAAGTATTTTACTTTTTAGATGCATCTAGCTAAGGTGTATTTAAAAAAATAAAAAGATTATTTAAAATTTTAAAAATATTCACTAAAATAAAAAAACTTAATTTTTAAAAAAATTAAATTTAGAAAACTGAAACCAAATATATTGATATTATCATAATTATTTCATAATATTTTTATAAAATATACACATTTATATGTATATTTCACATTATTTAATTTATTTTTTATAAACATAAATTATATATTACTAATAAGTATGCAAAAATAGGGTAAAAACACAAAAACAATTACTAAAATATTCTCAGCAACAGCAGCAGAGATTGAGATTGAGAGCTCAACAATGGCGTCCTCCTCTTCACTTGCCTCAATTCTCACTTCTTCCTCTTCTCCTCCTTCACTCCATCGCAAATCTCTCACTCAGTTTGACTCCCCATCCTCATCATCATCGTCCAAAATCTTCTACGGCCGCAATTTCTGAGCTTTCTGGGATATATCAGTCAATGCCTTCTCGAGCTCATTCTTCCAAGGAGGATTTGGAACCAAATACGACCTTCCAAACCCTCACGGGTCGGGCATTACGGCGGTTGAAGACGAGGAGGAGCCCCAGTGCCCACCCGGCCTTCGTCAATACGAAACCATGGCCGTTTTGAGGTCCAACATGTCTGAAGACGAGCGACTCGCTCTTACCAACAAGTACGAAGAGGTATACTAGATATGCATATACAATTTCACCTTCTCAATTTGTGTCAATTTTTAGAGTTTGTACACAAGTTTAGAGCTGATTTTAATTGATTTGTTATAATTTGAGTAATTAATCCAAGCTATTATGGGGTTCAAAATTTGAATGTGAGGTAGGTGCTTCAAAATTTTGACCTTTTGTACTTTGAAGATGATAATGTGGTGAGATATGGACAACATGGTTCACTTTGGAAGTGATTTTGAAGTTGCATAGTCACATCTCAAATATCATAGGCTTGAACATGTTTATGTACTATCTGTTTTTTCTTTTTCTTTTTTCTGTGGAAAAATATTGAAACAAAGGGGAAAAGATGTGAAAGGAGTTACAATGCAGCTTAAGAGACAGAAAAAGATTGCAGCTTTCCTGCAACATCCATGCAAAAATTTGTGTTAAGCTCTTATAACCTATAGGAAGCTTGTCGAGGGAGGATTTAAGAGGCGGCAATGAGGGTAAAGAGACTTGTGCCAAAATTGATTAAATGACCTGTAAAAGGATTTTTTTTTTTTTTTCCATATCTAATAGAGATAATTTAGCTGAAATACTTTTGGATTGAGACTCTCCTTGTGAGAGGACATTCCGGGGACAATTTAGAGGGGCACTCAAAAGTTGTCAAGGAATTTGTATAAAAATACAAAGCACCAATTCTAAGAGCATGGAAACTGGCACTGATTAGACACTCCCGACATGTGTTGGACAAGCATTCAAATGTGTCGTATTTTTTAAACATCAAATGTATTTTGTACGGATCCTTTTATGCATGAGAGTTAAACAAACTCTTCGCCCCTCTGCCCTATAGAATTATTAAAACAGCATGAAGAGCAGGAAAATGCCATTTTCTTTCACATTATGATTTACTTTTTTTCATCAGCAAAGGCAAGATTATGATAAAGAATACCAAAAATACTTACTTTTGGATAGTTTGTCCTTCCATAGATGTCTTCTTCAACAAGAATGTCAATCATCTTGTAATTGCTATGACGGCTTGGCTCCAGCAATTCATCAACATTGATGAAGTGCATCTGTGGTCCTTAAATAAAAGGCTGCATAAACAATACAATTTTCCTTGGTAAGTCAAATGAAAATATTAATATTATGCTGACAATTGAAAATAGATAAGGATAACCTGTTGCACTTGGTCAAAAGCATTCCAGAACACCAGTAGTTGCTGATTGCTAAAACTTGCCATTAATCCTTTGATTAACCTTGCGAGGGGTAGTGGTATCACTTCTTGGGTTTGGGGAGCTGTACCGAGTGCATAGGGCTATCTCAATCTATTTCATACATTTTTGAATCAACACAGCTTATCTAAATCACTTGCATAAATGTGTAGTTCATTCAAGCTTTTTGATGAATTGCTAGAGATGAATCATTATGGAAGTAAATTTAGTGATGATGATGAACACATGTAGTGCAGAAAATTATTGTTGAATTGACCATTCGAGGTCATGTAGTATTGAGGTATTTTATCTTATCCTCGATGTATATGATGAATTGCTAGAGAAGTTACCCTTTTATTTATTTATTTTTTATTTTTTTTAAGGGGTGGGATTTCCAACACCCAAAAAAAAGGGGGAAAAAATGTCGCATTCCTTCAATGAGATTATCTTATACTGCATGCCATAATGGTAGTCCAAGAGTTTGTTTGGATAGATATGGATTTCAAATGGAGGGATTTGAGTTTGAAATTTATAAAAATACTGAAGAGTTGGCTATTATAGGTGGATAGAAAAAAACTATAGAACAAGAAAATACGGAATAGAAGAGATATATTTTAGTAGAATCCTTATAACTAGAAAAAGAGTGTGATAAAGCTATTTAATTCAATCTTGAAATTTATAGGTAAATTGTCAAATCTAAATTTGAGTTATTCTGCTTAAATGATTAATGTCAAATCCATAATACAAATGACACCGAAATCTATCTCATGAATTTGAGTTGAAGTGTTGATTTCTTGCATGAATTAGCACATCTGAAACCTCAGGGAGTAAGTATTGTGTTGTGACTTTGCAATGTTGATTTGAGTGCTCATTTTGCAGTTGCTTGTTGCTGGGGGAGGCATGCACGTTGAGGTGTTCAATAGAGGGATCATTCCACTCGCCTACAGCATCAAGAAGAAGAACAAAGCTGGAGAGACTAACACTTACTTGGATGGTATTTTCCTCCTCTTCACTTGTCCACGGCAGTTCTTGAGGCAACACTGAAAGCAGATGATGACGTAATTCGCTCATTCAGTTGTAAAATAAGGAAGAGAAAGTACTGATGTAGGGTTGTGTAATTTAGAGAGGAAGATGGATTGAAAACCACTTGTTTTTAAGCTTATATATTGATTGAAGGCCTCTTTTCTTGGCAGCTGTTTTTGGATAGTAATTTGTTTGTGCAACATAAATCAGTTTTCTGGCAGCAAGAAGACTTTCTGCATTACAATTTTATTGCTTGAAGTTGCAGTATAGGAATTCTGTTGGACATAGGGGCGGGAATTGTGTCGTGTTTCTCATGTTTGTGTCAAATTTTCTTCAAACCCACTTATGGTCGTTCGTGTTTTAGAAAAATCTTAAGTTTTTCTTCAGACCCTTTTGCTGCTAAGAAGTTATAAACACAAAACTGGTTAACTTGATCAAATGTTGTTTCAATTGGCTCACTTTTCGGTGTTATTGTGCTGTGATCTTGATTTAGCAATAAATTCTATCTTTAAATTTCCCTATTTTTAACAATTGTTTGAGACAGGTGGACAAAAGATCCAATGCCTTCACAACATGGGTTCGAGGATAATGATCTTTCTCATACAGCACTAATTACAAACTAATTATTTTCTTGACAAAAATCTTATCTTGTCATAAAAGAGTCACAAGTGTTGTCCTCTGCCAATGATATTTTATGTGACTTTTACAATAAAGCATGCGTTGATTGGATCTGAAACGTCACCAGATTGTGGTTGGCCCAGAAATTTTTTCTATTTTCAAAAAATAAAAGTAAAAATAAAAAAGTTATAAAACTGCCCATCTCCGAGGATTATTAGGAATAAAGTGGGTGCACTTTGTTTGTTCAAATATAATTATGATCTGTTAGATTGAACTAAAAGCATTTCCTCCCCGTATCTTGAGAAATCTGATTTAGTGGGTGCAGTTTGAGGTATTACCTCTCACCCACTTTCAGAGAGAGAGAGAGAGAGAGAGTCTCTTCATGATCCACAAATAACAGTGAGATCTATCTATATGTATATCCAAGTAAAAGAAATGCACACATGAAACTGCTTTCTAGGAAGATAATATAAAAAGGGTAAAGATGCTTGCACCATTTAGGATCATGAAAAAAACAGGGACTCAAAGAAAAGTGAATTGGGTGTATGAAATAAGTGAGTCATCACAAATAGATCTTCACCACGAGTCTAGATAGTATCAAATTGGAGAGAATCTCGATTCTGTCACAATAATAAAAAAAAATAAACTATTATATGAAGCTCCTAAATGCGTTAATTTTTTATTTTTATTTTTTTACATGAAATTAATCAATTCGAGTGGCTTTTAGTGCATTAGAAGCATTTTTGTGAGGTTAGGTTCAACATCCATTACTTGCACCAATAAACCACAAGTCCATTGGGTGTACATTCCTAATCCTAATCCTAATCAGTAATAACCACTAGGGGCTCACTCAAGTAAACGATTTTTTTGGGTCAATAGTCTTGAATGATCGAACACAACCTACATGCGAGAAACGTGTTCAATAATCGCAGTTGACTTCGTTCCATACATTTTTATTTTCACACTAGACGGGAAAATTTGCTTCTAGTAAGATTCGAATTCTTGAATTCTTAATGACATGTAGAAATTTTGATCAATGTCTTATTAATTGAGTTGAACCCATCTTGCGGTTCTCCAAATATTTAGGTCTTGTTTGGTTTTGATTTGTCGGTACATAATACTGCTCGTTATAATTGTTTTAAAAATAAATTTAAAGGGTACAAAAGTAAAACCTTCTCTAACATCCATTTGTTTTAAGAGAAATGGTAGAATTCGGTCCGACAAGTGGTATCAAATTCAAATTGTCACGGGTTTGAGTCTTGAGAGCATCGTCGTGAGAGAGGGATTGTTGCTGCTCCTGATGGCTACTCTAAAAGGACTATTTAGCAGAGATAGTAGAACATGGTTTGATATTATTTTTTTTAGCTTTTTCACTCCCCAAAAAAATCATTATTATTACAAAATTAAAAAAAAAAATAAAGAAGAAAGAGCCACAACAGAAGAGAAAATAAAGGATCACACATATAATACAATTTTTTTTTATATCTTCATTACCATGCAAACTCATCTATTTATAAGCGATAAAACTTTAACTATTCACCACTATATATCATACCATGTGATTTACCACATAGCATACCACACTTCCCACATAGTAAATTTTTTTCCTATTTTCAGTTTGGCTCAAAACTTATTAGAATTCCAATTGCATCTCTTTATATGGTGTCACGACGCAAACCCGCTTCTATAGGTTTAGCATCGTAACCGGCCAGTAATTCTTGGATTACCAAAGGCCTCTGAACTGATTAGTAAAATTAAGGAGCTAGCGGAAGCAAATACATACATATAGTTGTCCAATGAGCTGTGCTGACTTATATGAAACGGAATATTTAAAACTTTATATATGTATCCAATAGTCACTCATACATTATACCCACACACATTAAAGTATCTTAAGTATAGCCAACAAAAGAAACAAGTTTCATATACGGAAACAACCGGAACTTTAACACGTGAGACACTTCGAGAACCTCCACGTGAGGCACAATGGTTGGCTGACAACAGAACACAGATCTAGACAAAAGCCTTCAGGCTCAATCTCCAGAATGCCCACCTATACATATATACACACAGTGAGCTAAAGCCCAGTGGATAACATCAATGTAAAGAGGTTAGTGAACGAAATCCGAACATTTCATAAGCGTAAAATAGATCATAGCATAAACATTCTTGTATCTGAACATAATAATGGTACATCACATAAAACACATCAGATATTGTCTTCCGACTAGAGTAATCGGTTCTGGATATCGATTAAACACATATCACCACAATGAAGTGGCTAACGAGATCTCATATTCACATTTATGTCATGGACTCGCATTTACATGCCGTCCCCCATGACTTGGGACTATCTGTGGATGCCATAATAGATTTCAAGCATAGGACATTCGTTTACGTAAATGATCATTTCAGAAATCATAACTCATCATAACTCGTTTGGAACATAATTCATATTAACATATCTTTGCAGAAATGTTACTCACAGTGGTTCTCGCAAACGGCCAATCAATCTCCAGACGTTGACCTATAAACACAAAAGTACATAACACCAACATATCTTATCATTACGAATTCATGTGGCCATCGCGGCTTAGCTTTCATTACAATGGTTCTTATTCTTTCTTATCACATAGATCAAAACACACACTTGTAATCTCTTAACTCGGTACATTCTTTTTCTTAGTGTGTTTTTACTCCATAACCTCATTAGTATGGCTTAATTAAGTCTTAGGAATGCCTAAGATGAAATGAGAATGCCAAAATATTTTGAAAAACACTTAGTCAAATTTCTGAAAACAGGGTCCCCGCTCGAGCGTAGCTTTCCTCGCTCAAGCGGATATGTAAAATATGAGTGGTCGCTCGAGCGTGGCTTCTTTCGCTCGAGCGATCTGCAAAGATATAAAACTTTTGAGAGCTTTCATTTCACGCTAGAGCGGACTTCAGGTCGCTCGAGTGGAAGTGCACGCACTCAGGGTGGTCGCTCGAGCGTGAACTCCTACGCTCGAGCGTAGATGCAAATTCTGAAATTTTTAGAATTGATCACCAAGCTCAAAACTCGAATTCAACTCTTCAAAACAATCTCTTGGGCCCCAAAACTTGAGATAACATAGTAAAATTGTAAAATATGAAGAATCAAAGATCATTTCATAAAATCATGGCTCAAGAGTTTGCCAAAAGCTCACAATTCATCTTGAAATTCAATAAGCAAAACATGCATGTGAAATCTTTCAAACTCTTTTCTTCAAAACTCATGAAACTAGCAAATTGAGCTCATAAGCTCCATGCATGTAAGAAATTCCTTCTCAAAACATGTATTCAAGTGATTAAACATGGTAATTCCAACATGCATGTACTTACCATAATAATTTAGATGTTCAAAATCAACTCAACATGTCAAAACTCCATAAAAAAAAAAAAATGCATGCATGTGGATTTCTCATCCAAATTCTCTTTCAAGACTTCAAAAACATGGGGTTGACTTACCAATTTGACAAAACTCATAGCTAACATGGTAAATTAACACCTACATGGGCATGTATGTATGAATTGTAACCCAATTCCTTATTCTAAGCTCAATGTACACATTTGAACACATAATCTTCATGTTGATAACTCAGATTCATAAATTAGGGGTTGAATTCATACCTATAGTCTTGAATTAATCTAGCTCTAGCTTAGTTTTGATGAATCTTAGCAAAGATCTTCAATTCTCCTTCAATCTCTCTCTAGAATTGCACACACTCTCTCTCTCTAAAATAAATTCTCAGAATTTTGCACTCAAAATGGACAAGGATGAGCTCAAATGAGTTGAAGGGGCTCATATTTATATTTATGATGCTATAATACATTAATTAGAACATCAGGCTAACCAAACACAACTTAATAAATCAGGCTGAATTAGTTTTTAATAAAATTTGCCATATGGTTCTAAAAAATTCCAAATAACACATTTATGTAACCAATTCCAATTTCGGATGCCGATAAGGCTTTCAATTTTCATATTAAACCGGAGTTCCAGACAGATATTTCTACAAGTAACAGATAGAAAGTCAAAGATCATGCAAAAATACATAATAAGCACCTAATTTATTTTATCTACTTAATTAACATCCTTAATTATGGATTTGTGGCTAATTATGGATCGGGGTTGTTGCAGTCTCCCCACCTTATGAAGTTTGGTTCTCCAAACTTGAGTTATCTTATATCAAAAGAAATAATGCCCATCATAAATATAACTTCAACTCTTTATAAAACAGAAGCATAACCATCTTCATAAATATGTTCAAAACCCAATCTCGACGCTATCTCCTTACCAGAAATAGAATCATAAATCATATACAGAGATTAGGGTTCATATCAAAACAGAGTCTTATGCACATTCAAATTTTAGTCAGAAACAGATTCATATTCAAATCACATACAGAAATCCAAGTTCATGCTTAATCTTACATAGCACATTCGTTAGCGCTACAAATCACATATAAAGCATCAAAGGTCATATTTGTCAGTTCCATAAAGGAATCTTCGGTACCGAGTAACATATCTCATACATTAGCCACAGTATTGTTTCCCCAGGACGAGGGCCTGGGCCACAATATTATCCCCCGGGCTAGGGCCTCATGACCATAAGCCACAGTATTATGTCCCCTGGGCGAGGGCCTCTGCTAAGGATACCATAAATACTTTTCAAAGAAAATTGGATAATTATTCATTCACACAAAACATAGCATTTCAGAAAACTCATCATTTCATATCATCAGAAAATAATTAAAGTTAAACATAACTTTACAGAGTTATTACTCACATTACTTATATCAAATACTTATCGGACGTCATAGATTCACATTGTTTCCATTTTCATAAGTAATTTCTCCTGTCAAGTTATAGAGACTTGATTTATTCATTTCCGAGTCATTTGTCCGGTCTTTGTTCTATTTGGTTTTCAATTCGGTAATCCATTACAGTTAGTCCAGATCATCCAAAGTATACCAGAAATACAAGGCAAATTCGTGCACTAACCCCATAGCAGTAAACGAAATTCTGAAGTAATCATTCATATACTATTCATCAGCCTCAATTCCCACAAATTCAATCGTACTACGTGTTAACACAGAAGCAGTCATTCACAGAACATACTGATTACATATACTTCCAAGTAGTCAGAGTTTATAATCAAACTAGTTTGTTGCCAACAAGTCCTATCAGTTTTGAAGTGCAGTAACACAAAAGCAATCATTCTCCTAGTCAAATAAGTTCATGGTAGTAACAGTAATACCGGAGCAATTAACCACATGTCATGTATACAGTATTCCCATATTCTCCAAGCATAAGTTACAAAATTCTATAATCCCATTCACGTGTGTTCCAATCAGTTCTAGGCATATGGTTAAAAGCTATTTATAATCACATAGTCAGCTATTGCCCGTTCATATTCTTCGTAAGTGTTCAAAATTGATTCAAATTTTCATTCGGTTAGTTCTCTTAGCAACACAACCCTGTCATTCAATCATAAGCAATTCACAAGCCCCCATAATGTAATCAAACCAGATAATGGTTCTCGAATTAGGTAAGGTTCTCCTCAGATCAAATCAAAGTAAAGTCCTATCAGATCATATCACATGAAAATTCCATCCAATCAGACCAAACAAAAGTTCAGAGTGTATGCCATTAAACAAAAGTTCTATCAGTTCAAACAAAGGTCTCATCAAACCAAGGTTCTATAGTTCATACTCCATTCGCTTAGGTACACAGTCAATAGTTCTACAGTGGTTCTAAGTTCATTAGTTCTCAAAATCACCTCAGAGCCATGAATCATAATAGTCCATATCAAAGTGTTTCAGGTCATATACGATGTGTTCTCCAAATAAGTTTACATGTAAGTGTACAGGCATGCAGTTGTTCATATCGAGAGGTAAGCATCATAGTCAATATAGCAATTTGTTATGCAGAAGTTCCAATTCGGTCATACAATCCTTAAAGCATAGGCTCACTGGTCTAGTCAAATAGTCTTGTCAATTTTTAACAATCGTAGTTTACAGTTTAGAGTTTATCGCTCGGGGTCTTTACTTAGTCATACAATCCCAGAGTCATAGTCCCAACAGTCAAGTTATCAAAACAAATAACATATCAATCATTCTGAGCAAAGGTATAGTCATATATGTACATGTCCAGAGTCTAATAACATTCTCAAGCAAAGGTATACATATATATATATAAGTCCAAACATTTTCCATAGCATAGGTAATTGTTAAACATAAGGGTCCAATGTGTCACACATATAGTTCACATCAAACCGTAGGTCTCAAAGTGTTCATTAACCACAGTTCAACCCCATCAATTCTAATAGTATTACAAGCGAGGACATATATATACAGATACGAGTCTAGGATCAATTATCATTTAGGCATTCGTTCACAATTTCATAAGCAAAAGTTCATTCTTCCAAACTGACATAGGTTCTCAATTTCAAAAGTTCCATACGTGACTGATTCACGTATATAATTCGAGTTCATGGGTCTAATCATTCAACAGTTTCAGTCAATATATAGCAATTCAGTTCAAGTCATGGTCATACAGATTTCCCAATTCACTTTTCATACACACGTTTTACACATAATTAAGGTAATACCTGTGTCAGTTGTTTTAGTATTCCGAGCATCTCCTAGAACCAGGATGTAAACCCTTCCTTGCCTCTAGGTGTTGTTCAGATGAGCTCGTGAGCAAGATTTAGCCAAGTGTCCTTTCTGTCCACATCTAAAACAAGCTCCTAATAGGCAGCGACAAATGCCCCAATGTTGTTTCCCACATTCTCTACAGATAGGTATATCATTGTTCACATTGCTTCCTCGACTTTTATTGTTCAAAGTTATTGCCCTAGATTTTTCATTCACAGAGGTCATCGAGTTTCTAGTCATTTCAACTTTCTGTTTCTTTCCCTCTTATTCAGTTGATGATGTTGATTTTGATACTTTCAAGGCTGCCATGTTTGCCTCAGACTTTTATTGTTCAAAGTTATTGCCCTAGATTTTTCATTCACAGAGGTCATCGAGTTTCTAGTCATTTCAACTTTCTGTTTCTTTCCCTCTTATTCAGTTGATGATGTTGATTTTGATACTTTCAAGGCTGCCATGTTTGCCTCAGACATTAGGGCCCTATCAAGAACGTCCACATACTTTGACAATTTTAAAATGCCAACTCAGTCATACACATCTAGGTCAAGCACACCTTCAAATTTTCTAGCCTTTTTGTAGTCAGTGTCTATCATGTGGGGTGCATATTAGGCTAGTTCAGTAAATTTTGCTTCATATTCAACCACAGTCATATCACCTTGTTTTAGTTGTACAAATTCGGATAACTTTCTATCTTGGATGTGTTGGGGAAAATATTTTTCGAAGAAAATTTCTTTAAATCTATCCCATGTCACACCTTCATTATCATTTCGTACTAACATCCACCATCTCCTAACTTCTTCTTTGAATGTGAATGTTGCCAACAAAACTTTCTGTGCCTCAGTACACGGAAATGCTTCAAATATTTTCTCAGTTTCTAAAACCCAAGCCTCGGCTTTCAACGGTTTAATGCCCCCAGAAATTCCGGTGGTTTCATCTTACTATATTTCTGTGTCAACGTTATCAAATCATAATTAGCTAGTTCAAGTACATGTATTTGCCTTTGTTGTCGTTGACTCAAAGATTCGGTTAAGGCTTCAACCATTCTTTCTAACTGGCTAATTCTAGCATCAGAAGATTCAGATTTGTCTACATTTCTCATTTTTTCCTTCTAAACATAACCAGGGTGATTGTCAATATGGAAAAGTTCTTACTGATTTCATGTTTCATTTCGTATCAAACACGTTCATCATTTTATCTCAATTCAATTCACATAAGTTACGTAGTCTTTCACGTTCATATGCTCATGTTCACAAGAATTACACGTTCAATATTGAAATTGACATTACATGTTATTCTACATAACTTCTTTGTTCATGCACATAGGTTTCATTTCATTTCGTTTTCGATAAGGATATGTTCATAATAGTTCACACACTTACACATGATAATGCAATGTCCCTATTTCATTCCTAGGACATCTTATAGCTCATATGGACTCGTGTGTGCAGTATAACTCGTGCTCTGATACCACTCTGTCACGACCCAAACCCGCCCCTATAGGTTTAGCATCGTAACCGGCCAGTAATCCTTGCATTACCGAAGGCCTCTGAACTGATTAGCAAAATTAAGGGGCTAGCGGAAGCAAATACATACATATAGTTGTCCAATGAGCTGTGCTGACTTATATGAAATGGAATATTTAAAACTTTATATATGTATCCAATAATCATTCATACATTATACCCACACACATTAAAGTATCTTAAGTACAGCCAACAAAAGAAACAAGTTTCATATACGGAAACAACCGGAACTTTAACACATGAGACACTTCGGGAACCTCCACGTGAGACACAATGGTTGGCTGACAACAGAACACAGATCCAGACAAAAGCCTTCAGGCTCGATCTCCAGAATGCCCACCTATACATATATACACACAGTGAGCTAAAGCCCAGTGGATAACATCAATGTAAAGAGGTTAGTGAACGAAATCCGAACATGTCATAAGTGTAAAACAGATCATAGCATAAACATTCTTGTATCTGAACATAATAATGGTACATCACATATTGTCTTCCGACTAGAGTAATCGGTTCCGGATACCGATTAAACACATATCACCATAATGAAGTGGCTAACGAGATCTCATATTCACATTTATGTCATGGACCCGCATTTACATGCCGTTCCCCATGACTTGGGACTATCTATGGATGCCATAATAGATTTCAAGCATAGGACATTCGTTCACGTAAATGATCATTTTAGAAATCATAACTCATCATAACTCGTTTGGAACATAATTCATATTAACATATCTTTACAGAAATATTACTCACAGTGGTTCTCGCAAACGGTCAATCAATCTCCAGACGTTGACCTACAAACACAAAAGTACATAACACCAACATACCTTATCATTACGAATTCATGTGGCCATCACGGCTTAGCTTTCATTACAATGGTTCTTATTTTTTCTTATCACATAGATCAAAACACACACTTGTAATCTCTTAACTTGGTACATTCCTTTTCTTAGTGTGTTTTTACTCCATAACCTCATTACTATGGCTTAATTAAGTCTTAGGAATGCCTAAGATGTAATGAGGATGCCAAAATATTTTGGAAAACACTTAGTCAAATTTTTGAAAACAGGGTCCCCGCTTGAGCGTAGCTTTCCTCGCTCGAGCGTGGCTTCCTTCGCTCGAGCGATCTGCAAAGATATGAAACTTCTGAGAGCTTGCATTTCACGCTCGAGCAGACTTCAGGTCGCTCAAGCGGAAGTGCACGCACTCAGAGTGGTCGCTCGAGCGTGAACTCCTACGCTCGAGCGTAGATGCAAATTCTAGAATTTTCAGAATTGATCACCAAGCTCAAAACTCGAATTCAACTCTTCAAAACACATCTCTTGGGCCCCAAAACTTGAGATAATATAGTAAAATTGTAAAATATGAAGAATCAAAGATCATTTCATAAAATCATGGCCCAAGAGTTTGCCAAAAGTTCACAATTCATCTTGAAATTCAATAAGCAAAACACGCATGTGAAATCTTTCAAACTCTTTTCTTCAAAACTCATGAAACTAGCAAATTGAGCTCATAAGCTCCATGCATGTAAGAAATTCCTTCTCAAAACATGTATTCAAGTGATTAAACATGGTAATTCCAACATGCATGTACTTACCATAATAATTTAGATGTTCAAAATCAACTCAACATATCAAAACTCCATAAAAAAAAAAAAAAATGCATGCATGTGGATTTCTCATCCAAATTCTCTTTCAAGACTTCAAAAACATGGGGATGACTTACCAACTTGACGAAACTCATAGCTAACATGATAAATTAACACCTACATGGGCATGTATGCAGGAATTGTAACCCAATTCCTTATTCTAAGCTCAATGTACACATTTGAACACATAATCTTCATGTTGATAACTTAGATTCATAAATTAGGGGTTGAATTCATACCTATAGTCTTGAATTAATCTAGCTCTAGCTTAGTTTTGATGAATCTTAGCCAAGATTTTCAATTCTCCTTCAATCTCTCTCTAGAATTGCACACACTCTCTCTAAAATAAATTCTCAGAATTTTGCACTCAAAATGGACAAGGATGAGTTCAAATGAGTTGAAGGGGCTCATATTTATATTTATGATGCTATAATACATTAATTAGAACATCAGGCTAACCAAACACAACTTAATGAATCCGGCTGAATCAGGTTTTAATAAAATTTGCCATATGGTTCTAAAAAATTCCAAATAACACATTCATGTAACCAATTCCGATTTCGAATGCCGACAAGGCTTTCAATTTTCATATTAAAGCGAAGTTCCAGATAGATATTTCTACAAGTAGCAGATAGAAAGTCCAAGATCATGCAAAAATACATAATAAACACTTAATTTATTTTATCCACTTAATTAGCATCCTTAATTATGGATTTGTGGCTAATTACGGATCAGGGTTGTTACAGATGGTTATCCAAATATTTCACAACACTCCTAATTGGATAACCATATACTAAGAATATGCCTCGTTAAAACCTTACCAAAGAAAATTCAGTGGGAAAAAACATTTGGTGAAGGAAAAAGAGTACAATATTCTTGTATGTTATTTGTTTAGATTGTCTCATTAAAACCTTGCTAAGGAAAACCTAAGGGAAAAAACCTTAGACGAAGGAAAAAGAGAACAATCTACAAATTTACTAAAATTGATGACTTTTCCTCAATGCCTCACAATAGGTTTTTATGTCGACGCATCCCAATATGATGTACCAGCTTCTTAAATGTTACAGTCGATAGTGCTTTGGTAAATAGATCTGCTAGATTATCACTTGAGCGTATCTGCTGAACATCAACATCACTATCCTTCTGGAGCTCACATGTGTAAAAGAATTTTGGTGAAATGTGTTTAGTCCTGTCACCTTCGATATAACCTCATTTGATATGTGTGATACACACAACATGATCTTCATATAATATGGTTGGACTATCTTTTGTTGAAAACAATCCACATTTTTCTTGAATATAATGGATTATGGAACTAAGCTAAATACATTCTTGACTTGCTTCATGAATTGCAAGTATCTCTGAGTGATTTGAAGATGTATCAGTCAATATTTGATTTACTAATTACCAAGATATAGGAGTATGTCCATAGGTAAAAACATGTTTGTTATTTGACTTTATGTGGATCAGAAACATATCCAGCATCTATATATCTGATTAACTACAGCTTGGATTTATTTGAATAAAATAAACTCATATCTGTTGTTCCATGAAGATAACGTAATATTTGTTTTACTCCATTCTAATGCCTTCGAGTTGGTGCGGAACTATATCTTGCTAATAAATTGACAGTGAATGTAATATTAGGCCTGTTACAATTTGCAAGATATATGAGAGCACCAATTGCACTAAGATATGGTACTTCAAGACCAAGGAGTTCTTTATTATCTTCTGGAGGTCGAAAAGATCATTTTTCACACCAAGAGATCGAACAACCATAGAAATACTTAATGGATGAGCTTTATCCATATAAAAGTCTTCAAGACTTTTTCTATATATGTTGATTGATGTACAAGAATCCCATTTGGCAAATGTTCGATCTGCAAGCCGAGACAAAATTTTGTTTTGTTAAAATCTTTCATTTCAAATTCCATATTTAAATATTCTGCAGTTTTTGTAAGCTCTTTTGGAGTTCCTACAAGATTCAAATAATCAACATATACTGTAACAATTGTAAATTCGGATTCTGATTTCTTAATAAAACTGCATGGACAAATCGGATCATTCACATATCCTTTTTTCAACAGATATACACTGTAGCACCTATATATCCTTCAAAGCTTTTGGGAAAGTGTATTCGAATCTTTTATTTTTATTTTGAAAATCTTTGGTGTTGTTATAAATTAGTTTTGGAGGAGTATAATCCGATTTAAGCTTGTTGGGTTTGGTTGTTCATACTTGTTCTTGTTAAAAGTTCCTTAGAGACTTCGAAATTCTATTCTAGGGTCGACACCAGCCTTCCTAAGGGTTGACCCTTACCTGTTGGTGAAGTTTCTAGAAGTGTTACTGGAATATAGGGTTGACACCAGTCTGGGAAGAGTCGACCCTCTTATATTGCAGAATCTGTGTGTTAGTTGCTGGAAAATAGGGTCAACCCACTCCTGTCTAAGGGTCGACCCCCTTGCTTGTTGCCAGATTGTCTTTTCTACCTAAAGGGTCGACCCCCCTGCTCGAAGGGTCAACCCCTGCGTGTTTTTTTCAGAATTTTGGGGTTTGATTTGGCCTTACCTTTGGGGGATTTTGGGCCTATTATTTTATTTGACCTTAGGGCTATTCTCTACTACTATAAATAGGCCCAAACCACTTTTCTTTCAATATTTTCCTCCCTTTCTTTCTTTCAAACTGTGAGTTCTCTTATCTCTCTCTAAAACTCAAACTTTTTCACTTAAATCTTTAGATTTACTCACCTAGAGTGATCTTTTCACCTTGCTCCTTTGAGATTAAGTGTAGAGCTTGTCAAGGGCTACATTTTGATCGAGGCAAATCGTTGTTTCGTCGCCGTCGATTTTTGAGCTTTTCTCTTTTGTCTCTCATCTAAGCTTGAGATAGGAATCTTTTCTACACTTCTATATGATATTTAGCTTAGTTATTTGTATATTGTGTAACAATGATGCTATTTGGGGGTGTGTAAGGCAAACCTAGAGTTTGGGCAAAAAATGGAAAGAGGGGTTTTTGGGTAAAGGTGAAACAAATATTTGAGGGGTTTGAAAATGAAGTTGTATTGTGTATGATTTGATGATTTTGGCACTTGGTTAATATTTGGGGAAAAAAAAAGGATTTTCCTTAATTGAATCAAATTATTATTTTGTATGAATAATGAAAATTGACATTAAAAATGTGAAATTGAAAGGGTATTAATATGAATGGTGAGATTGGTTATGTGTTATTCCATTCTTTGATAGTTTCAGATAGACTATCTATTATGAGATTTTATATCTGTTTAGAAATAACTGTATTGGGCTATTGGTGAAGGATAACTATGATTGTTGTAGAAATTGCATGCGGATTAGGTGAACTGAAACTAATCACTTTTGTTTGTCATTGAATATGACTATATTTATATACATTGTATATGTATGGTTATTTGGGAGTGGAAAGAGGATGTACTCCATTGTTTGAGTTTGTGATTAAATACATTGCATATGTATGAATGATTATTTGGGAGGAGAAAGAGGATGGACTGAAATTATACATGGATGCCTAGCCTGCGGACGAAATATCCGTAAAATGGCAATTGTAGTGCTTGTATAGCCTACGTTTACATGGGTCCCGTTTGACGGCTGCCCACAGACGAAATATCCGTGAAAGAATTCATGGGTCTCGTTTGACGATTGCTCGCAGACGAAATATCCGTGAAAGAAAAGTTTGAAGTGCTTACGCGTTGACAATGTGGTTCTAGAACTAATGAGTTGTAATCTCATTTGGGTTGTTGAGAAATGATGAAATTGGCTTGTGTTATTAAATGAAATGAAGGGAAATGCTTAATGATTGAGCTTGGTAATTTAAGACTACACCTAATGTGGGTGCCGTTATCTTTGACGTTGTATATGCATAGTGGACTTATACCTTTGCTAAATTTCATATACTGTGTTAGATGGTCTCTACTGGGCTGTGACTCACCCTACTTAGGAATAGCATTTTCAGGTAATGATGGCATGCTTCCACCAAGGCAATAGTGTTAGAGAAACTTTTGGAAGCAAGGGCTTCTCATTTGATTGTATATTTTTGTAAACCCAAGAGCTTAAGATGTAATGAGCGAAGCTCACTTTTGATTGTAACCAAGATATGTTTTGGAAAGATGTAAACTCGTAGGACATCTAATTTGTTGTTATTTATTTGCATTACATGCTATAGATTCTAAATGAACGTATATGAATGTATAATGCATGTAACCCCTTTTGTAATACAAATTCTGTTATGAGAAAGTGTACCAATTATGTTATATTCATTCCTCTTATAAGTTGGGTTATTTGGATTATTTTGAAGGCGTTACATACACTGAGCCGATTATACCACATGCATCCGGATTGTTTCAACCCATATAGAGATCTTCGTAGCTTAATGTCATGACTCAAACCCGCCCCTGTAGGTTTAGCACCATAACCGGCCAGTAATCCGTGGATTACCAAAGGCCTCTGAACAGACTAGCAAATAATAAGGGGCTGCGGAAGCAATAATACAAAATAGACAAGGTCCAATGAGCTGTGATAAGGTACATGGGACGGAACATTTCAAAACTTATATATATACATAAGCATGCCAGTCAAAGGACACCAATATTTACAAAGTATTACATCCCAAGACTTGTCCTTACAAAACACATACAGAGACTAGCATGAATACAAAAACAGCCATAGCATTAGACTTCGACCGGAACCTCCTCGAGAGGCACAACAGTTGGCTGACAAAACAGAACAGAAGGCCATCAACTCTGGCCCTAGTCACACGCCGGCTCACCTACATACATAATATAAACTGTGAGCGAAATTCCAGTGAATAATAAGAGAGTAAAGGGTTTCAATGAATGAGTTCGTACAGATTCAAAAATCATAATTCAGTTCATATCAAAGTCATAATTTGTCCAGATCATATACAGACAGAAATCATAAGTCATGATTAAGTTTACATGATACATCCATTAGCATAAACAGAACAGAACAGAACAGAATGTATACACGTGAGGTTACGAATAACCAGTCCCATAAAGGAACCTCCAGATCCGGGTAACAGAACAGAACAGAAGATGAACCCCCGTGACAGGGCCTCCGGTACGGGTAACAGAGTGCAGACAGAAATAAGTTCTGTAAAGGAACCTCCGATACCGGGTAACAGCTAACAGATATCACATGATGTTAAGGATGTTACGAATACATATCAGAAATTGAACAATCATTCATTGTACAGAACATATCATTTCAGAAAACAGATCTTGTTTTATCACACAGAAAGTAGATACAGTTTGAACATAACTTTACTAAATTATTACTCATAGTTGGCCTTGAAACAGACAGACGGAGCAGATTTATCACACTACATAACACATAACGGACACACACACTTGAAACACACATTCTAATTGCACAAAACTTATTTCGTTGGCTTTTAGTGTGTTTCTAATCGCTTATCCTCATTATGGGGTCTTAAACACGGCCTAGGAATGCCTAGGATGGGATGAGGATGCAAAAGTGCCTTAAAAACCATTTCACAAATTTTGCTGAAGATAAGGTCCACGCTTGAGCGTGGCTTTCCCCGCTCGAGCGGACATGCAGAAAAAGAAGCCCCGCTCGAGCGTGGAATTCCCTGATCGAGCGAACTACAAACTTATGAAAAAGTGCTGGATGCATGAAATTTACGCTCGACGGGCGCTCGACCCCGCTCGAGCGTGTGACACAGACCCTCGCTCGAGCGTGGCTTCCCCCGCTCGAGCGGACTGCAAAACACACAAACTTCTGGGTATATGCATTTCATGCTCAAGCGTGACTCTCGCCGCTGGAGCGGAAGTGCATGTACTCAGGCTTCACGCTCGAGCGTGAAAGTCCCCGCTCGAGCGTGGGTCAAATTTCTGGAAAATCCAGATTGACCTCCAAACATGAATTCAACATTCAACCATTCAAAACTCATTTTTCTGGGCAAAATCTGTGGAAAACACTTAGTAACCCATAAAACAACATGTTTAAAGCTTCAATTCAAGAAATCATGGCCCAAGAGTAAACCAATTTGTGCAAAATCAACATGAACTTTATGAACATGCTATTAATTCAACATGCAAGAATCTCTTTGAATTTAAACCTTCCAAAACATAACCAAACTTAATAATTTAATGGAAAATAAGTTGAATGGCTATAATATGAGTGAAATTGACACATGCATGGAAGAAATCTTAGAATTCCAACTCAAAACATGAAAATTTGTGCATGCATGCATGGATTCCTTAGAAGGACAACTCAAGTGCTATGAACTACATATGCATGTATGTTTTGAGCTTCAATTCACCAATCTTAGCTTAAACCTTACATGAGTCCCTTTAATTCACTAGAATTCTTACATTAACAAATCAATTCCATAATTAGTAGGGTGAATGCCTACCTCAAGTCTTGAATTCCTCAAAGTAAAGGCTCTAATATGCAAATCCTTCTATTCCTCCTAAACTCCAAGCAAATCCCTTGTTGAATCCAACCTCCCTTCAACTCTCTCTCTTTCTCTCTCTCTCTCTCTCTCTCTCTCTCTCTCTCTCTCTCTCTCACGTTTTGCATCTGATGAATGGATGAGTGAAATGAAAATGTGAGCTAGTGGAGTCTAAAATGGTCCATAAGTGGTAATGATCAAAAAGTAAATAAAAAGCATTATTTTAATCTAGTTTAATCGTTCCGAACCGAATTTTAATTAAACCTACCATAAAATTCTATAAATCCTAACTAGCATATATATCAAGTCAATTTCAAAATCGGGCGCCGATAAGGCTTTCAATTCGCAATTCAAAACTAAAACATGAACAGATATTTCTACGCCTAACAGATATAAACACAAAAAAAACATGCAATACTCATGCAAATTGGTTCCAAATCCTTACTAAATTATTGTTAGGCTTAACTAAGCACGAATTAACGTTAATCTGGGGTCGGGGTTATTACACTTAATTGAATAAACACTTTTGAGTTTTGAATTAGATGTTTCTAGCATTTTAAATCCTTCAAAGAGTTTCACACACACACACACACACACACACACACACACACACACATATATATATATCACTATCTAGTGATCTATATAAATATGTTGTAACAATATCTATTAGACGCATATCTAAATTTTTGTGATTACCAAGCTAATAAAAAATTTGAATGTAATTGTATCCATTACGGGTGAATATGTTTCTTCATAATTAATACCATGTCACGCCCCAAAATTTAGACAATTAAATATTAAATTAGGACTATATCTCAATCAATATTCCATCATCCAAATCCTAAGGGTAAAACAAAATTTAAATGTTTTCATCTCAATCTGGTTTAAGTAAATTTCAATACTCAAGACAAAATACAATAGAAAAAAAAAATTAACAAATGCCAACTAAACCATCCACTATAAATCCATAATTATCCAATACCTCCAACATTAAAGTAGCAACAAATTATCAAAACAACTTAAATAGTGTGAAGTTATAAAATAACTCACAATGCCAAATCATCAAAATACTAAGGTCATAAAAATAAATAAATAAATAAATAAATAAACTAATATCAACCCTAAACTTCAAAAAACAAAAACAGTCCGAGAGATATGTCCTACAACCATAATTATTTATTGTCATCACCATAGTCCTAACTAATCTTGTAAAGGAAGCTCAGTTACGCTCAAATAGAACACACTTAAGATGCCAAGAGACAAAATGGGCTAGTATACAAGTATACTGGTATGAGTACAAGATTTGACACCCACGTGTCCACCAGTCACAAACAAAAGTACATTTAATTCTTATTACGGGGACTAGATAAGTAGTTCTACTGGCATCGAGACGAAGGGGTAGTTTCCCGAGATATGGTGGCATTCAGTTTCTTACCTATACACAACTAAATATAAATTGAGTATAAAATAAATAAAATAAAAATAAAAATATGGTAGGTTAGCTCTACATAAAATGTTAGTAAGACCCACCATTATGCAAAAATTTAAAGTTAGTATGATTTAATCATAAGTAAATTGCTGAGGCAGTATAAAAATATACCGTTTCATGCTTTAATCATTCGAATTGACCAAAACTCAAAAAACAAAAGTTGTATAAAATCAAATTTACTAAAAGGCAACGTAAACGAATTTAGTAGAAACTGAACAGGTTGAGAGAAAAACTTGATAGAAGAACCTAGACGGAATTCGACCGAAAAATTTGAAACTGAAAACGAAAAAAAACTGCCATAAAATAAATTTTTTCAGAAAATTTCAAAACACGAACAATGTTTAGAATAATGTTTTACTTCAGTTTACACAAAATCAATGAAAATAAGCTTGTTTCGTAGGTCAAAATAACATCTAAAGTTTGCATTGTTAAAATGAATAAAAATTATTGTAACCAAGATCATCCGATTACAAGTTCTAATTAATCTTTTTAGTAAACATTTAAAAAAACAAAAGTTATTTAGAATTATGTATACATGCCTCTGCCCAAATTTCGTAATTTATCGAGGTTGTTTTTTATTTTCCGAGATGTACAAATAAAAACAATTTAAGCTATACCAATAAGTTCATATTTAATTCCTTGTACCTTAACTCTATCACTTCGGCCCTTCAGTTCCAGCCTATACATATATCTCATATGCCTCCCATATACCTAACATCGCTCCGAAGCCAAACTGGCACGGGAATATCGTCGCAAGTTTGACCCACACTCTCCAGACGGTTAGCATATATGTATACACGTAAATCAAAGTACTCGTACACTCCTAAGAACGAGACAACAATATATATATATATATATATATATAGACAATTCATTATCTACTCATGAGAATAAACATAACAATGCCGAGCCTAAGGCATTCAAATAAAATCTCATAATCCTTATTTTTTTTTATACACTTTTTCTCACCAACACTAAAATAAAATAACAATCATGAAGTCATAGTCAAGTATTCGGATTTATTTATGGGTTCCAAGTTTATTTTAACTTCATATATCTATGAGCGTGATTACAACTATAAAATAAATACATATAAAAACCCTAAATCTTGCATACACAACTAACCAAATAGTTGAAATCAATCCATCATCTATATGCAATTACAATATCAAACCAACATCAAATAAATAAATAAAGCAACGAAATAAACATAAGTCAATGGTGGGTTTTGCACTCACAATTATTTTTTGAAGATTAAAGAAATATTTGGAGAATTAATAAAACTACCAAAACAAAATCCTAACCCCTTTTTTTTCTCCTCTCCTTTTTCTCGGAACTTCCCTTCCCCCCCTCTCTCTCTCTCTCTCGACTCTCTCACACACAGTGAGCCCTCTTTCTTTTCTTTCTCTTTTTTTTTTCAATCTCTCTCCCGTGGCTACTTTGTCCCCTTTTTGTTTCTCTTTTCTTTTCTTTGCCTTCTAAGATTATAACCTAATCACTTATTATATTATACAAATACAACATAAATACAACATACATAAATATGATATATATTTTATTAATATATAAAATATTTTTTTATATATATAGAAAATATAAATATATAAATATTCGGATTAATTATATATATAATAAAATATCACATTAAATTCTTTTGTATCCACGTAACTAATAAAGCCAAAAATAAAATAAAGTAATAATAATAATAAATAATGACTTAAGAAAAATTAGGGTCACTACATACCAGGTCTCTGTGAGAAATTTGCGCAACAAGTCGTGCTTTATATCTTATAATTTCATTTTGCTCAATGTGTTTTCGAACAAACACCCATTTATATCCCACATGCTGTATCCCTTCAGGGATTTGGACTACAGGTCTAAATACTTCACGTTTTGTAAGCTAGTTTAACTCTGCTTGTATTGCTTCTTTCCACATTAGCAAATCATTTTTCTGTCGACATTCCTCAACAATTTGTGGTTCATTGTTATCATCACTTTTGACAATATTTTTAGCATTACTTATGTTAATGTCAAGAGCAACTTTAAACGAAAATATGTTATCAACAACAATTTGATTTCTATCCCAAACTTCTCATATACTCATATAATATATTCAGATCTCATTATTTTCAAGTACCTTTTCTACTTCAAGGAATAACTCTTCAAGTGATTTCTCTTCTGGAGGTTTTTCTTCGGGAGGTTCATAAGTAGGAGATTTCGATAGACTTACTATAGCTTGTTTTGTAGTTCTAGCCTCTTCAAGGGTGCTTACATTTATGGGTATGATCTCTTTAGGAGATCCATGTATGGTTTCTTCTAGAGTACCAACTGCTTATTTTTTAGCTTTCCTCTTTCGAGGAATTTTATTTTTTGCATCGATGGGTCTCTCATGCTTCTGGCGTGCCTTAGATTCATTTGCTACTATACCCACTAATTGTCCGATAGGAACTTCAATTCTTACTGGGGTATTAGCTGCTGGTGTATAAGATTTTTCGTTTTTTTTTTGTGTGTGTAAATGAATGCATTTGGTAACTGATTTGCAATACTTTGCAAATAAATGATCATTTGAATTTCTAGTTCACATTGATTAATACAAGGATCAAAATGAGATAGCGTCGAAATATTCCAAGTGATTTCTTGTCGAGTTTCAGACTGTGACTTGTCTCCTCCTAATAATGGGAAAATTATTTTATCAAAATGACAATCCTCAAATCGTGCCTTAAACATATCACCAATCAAAGGTTCTGGATATCTAATGATTGATGGAGAATCAAAACCAATATAAATTCCACGGCTACATTGTGGACCCACATTAGTGCGCTGTGAAGGTGCAGTAGGAACATAAACCACGCAACCAAACACTCTAAGGTGACTAACATTTGATGGTTGACTAAATACAAGTTGTAATGACGAGTACTCATGATATGCAGTTGGTCTGACATGAATCAAATATGATGCATGCAACATCGCATGACCCCATACTGAAACAAGTAATTTGTTTTTCATAAGCAAAGGTCGAGCAATTAACTGAAGTCTCTTAATGAAAGATTCAGCTAAACCATTTTGGGTATGAGTGTGTACAATAGGGTGTTCAATATCAATGCTAATGGACATATAATAATTAACAAAAACCCCAGATTTAAATTCATTGGTATTATCAAGACAAATTGTCTTGATAAGGATGGCCTGGAAAATATGCTCGCAATCTAATTAATTGAGCAAGAAGTCTAGCAAATGCAACATTACGAGTAGAATGTAAATAAACATGTGACCATCTGGTTGATGCATCTATTAAAACCATAAAATAACGAAATGGTCCATAAGAAGGGTATATAGGTCCACATATATCCTCTTGAATTCTTTGCAAACATGATGGAGATTCAGCAATTACTTTTGTGGGTGATGATCTGGTAATTAATTTCCCTTACGAACATGTATAATATAGATAATCACCTGGTAAAAGAATCTTCTAGTTCTTTAATGAATGTCCGTGTGAATTTTTAATTATTTGACACATCATTATATATCCCGGATGCCCGAGTCGATCATGCCATAACATAAATGTTTTTGGGTCATAGTGCTTCTGGTGCATGACAATATGTGGCTCAATTATTTTATTGTTGTATAATATAATCCAGATGAAAATGGAAGAAGTTTTTCTAAATCTCGCTTCTGGCTAGAATTAGTTGAAGTAATTAATAAATACGCTTCTTGACCTTTATTTATAATTTCAATATGACAAATATTACGACATACATCTTTGAAACTTAACAGATTTCTTCCAAATCTGGTAGAATACAAAGTTTCATCAATATGAATTTTTGTTTTGCAGAACCTGAAATTGTATTGACATTAGTTTTTTCCATGATTAATTGTATAAAATATTTTGCATCACGTAAGATTGTGTGTGTGGTTGCACTGTTCACTAGACAGATATCATCACCAATTATTTTGGAGTTAGTCAATGCATCAATGAAAGTCATGCATATAAAAAACTGAAATTCATTATTCTCTTAACTTAAAGTAAGAAAATACAAACTATTAAACCTAAAAATACAAACTTCAAAATCATAATCAAAATAGGATAATACATCATGATATCTAGAAAATCAAGTTAATCAGTATGAACATTTTTATCACCAATTAAATGATTAATTTTCCTTCAAAATCTTCAAAGAAATCGGAAACATCAAGTTGATTAATGCCAATAGGTTTATAATGATCTGTGAAATGCATCTCAATTCATTTTCCCTTTTCTTTTATTGAGACTTGATAAAGATCCACCAAATGTTTAGGCATATGACCGGTACGCGACCAATGCCCTGTCATGCCACATCTGTAACAAGCATTTTCATGATTCTTGAGAGGTTTATTTTGTAAACCTTTTTTCTTTTCTTGTGATGTTCCGGAATTATTCCATTTCTAGTGGAATGACATGTTATTTTTTTGAACATATCCCCTACGGATTCGGTAATTATTTCTACGTCGGCCATATCCAAAACCATGACCTCTCCCTCGTCAATAACCATGAAATGTAACCTAATTCACTTTAGGAAATGAAGAAGAACCGGTTGGACGAGATAAATGATTTCTCAATAACAATTGATTAGTTTGTTTAGTCTGCTTAGTCACAAAAAGGCATGAAATCAATTCAGAGTACTTTGAAAAACGACGCTCTCTATATTGCTGTTGTAGGAGCACATTATCAGCGTAAAATGTGGAGAATATTTTTTCAAGTATATCTTCTTCAATAATTTTTTTACTACATAATTTTAATCGAGAGATTATTTTAAATAAAGCAGGGTCGTACTCACTAATTGATTTATAATCTTGCAAACTCAGGTGCAACCAATCATAATAGACTCTTGGGAGGATTACGACTTTTTGGTGCTCATACCTCTCTTTCAAATTATTCCATAGGATTAGTGAATCTTTTACTATGAGGTACTCATTTTTTAATTCTTCTTGGAGAAGATGACGAATGAATATCATTGTCTTTGCGCGATCCAACAGGGATGCCTCATTTTCATGTTTTATGGTATCTTCAAGATTCATTACCTCAAGGTAGATCTTAACATCAAGAATTTATGATAAATAATTTTTTTTTAGAAAAGTCGAGAGTTGAAAATTTCAATTTTGAAAGATTTGACATATTTATTAAATTTAACAAAAACAATATATTCAATATCATGTAAACATATTAAGAAAATATAAATTTTGCTTTAGAATTTATTTATACTTACTATAACCATCCAGTAACTTTGTCTTTTCAGCTGGATAGAATCTTGTACTGATAACGTATTATAAAACTAAAGAAAATAAAGAAGAAAGAGTCACAATGAAAGAAGAAACAAAGAATCACACATATAATATATAGTTTTTTTATATTTTTATTACCATGCAAACTCACCTATTTATGGGTGGTAAAACTTTTACTATTCACCACTATACATCATACCATATGGTTTACTACATGAGACATATAAAACTTTTTTCTATTTCTACTTTGGCGCAAAACTTATTAGAATTCCAATTGCATCTTTTTTTATGGTTATCCAAATATTTCATAACAATTATTATTATTATTTGACAATAGCTTATTTAGGTCTCATTTGGAAATAAGTTATTTTAGTAATTTTTTGACTTTTTACAAAATGATGTGTAACAAAGTAGAAAGAATGATGTGATAATTTATAGTATTTTTTAATATTTTGATTAAAATAATTACTCCCCAAATGAGGTCAAACTGAAACAGAAAAAAAACTGAAAAAGAAAAAAAAAGAAAAAAAAAATAGTATTTTACCAAACCCATGGAGCCAGACGCACCTAACGGAAATTGATAAGCTTCTCTCAAAAGTTAAGGCTTGTCAGGAGGCAAACAAAACTTATCAGATGGGTATTGCCTTTGGTAAAACATTTTTACCAAAAACCAATCATTTAAACTTTCTTTGTATCAACCAGGAAGTTAGAAGTAATCAGAATTCTTAGCATTTAAAGAATGTGCTTTGCTTCAGTGCTTCATGTTGTTGGGTCCCAAATCTTAGTGGCTAGTCATGGGCTTGTCCCATCATGTAAAAAGATAGAAAGTCATCAATGGCTTGTTGATCTATTCATCTCAAAAGCCCTCTTTGCAATCCTGACTAGCCCTCTCTCTCTCTCTCTCTCTCTCACCATCCATGTCTCTCTTTGTCTAACAATTTAGAGCACACTTTTTTAAAAATAAAAAAAGTATAAAAATATAAAAATAGACCACAAAATAAAACATAAAATAAATTAATATAATTTTTTTAAATGAATCTCATTAATAAATTTTATTATTTATATATATTGTTTGATTCGGTGTTTAATTTTTATTTTAGTAGCTATATAACTGAAAAAGGCCTTTGTACCTATCTCTATGTTGTCTTTTTAATGATCTCATAGGACCTTAACCTTTGAAGTTCTGAAAAGATTGAAGATTAATACTAATGGGTTATTCTCCTGTAGCTCCAACCTCTCCTCAGTTGTATCCTCAATCAATTCAGATTAAACTATACCAGGCTTTCATATTCTCAATCCCAATTCTCTTCTCCATAATTCTTTTTCTCTTGTTTTATTTGTTCTACCTCAAGAGGGCTTCCACAGCCTCTGTCTCCTCCCCCCAAACAATTCTACCAAGGAGCTTACTTGAATTTCCATTTTCCTCTTCAGTAAGACTCTCTCTCTCTCTCTCTCTCTCTCTCTCTCTCTCTCTCTCTCTCATGCATGAAGAGTTGAGTTGCATATAAGCTATTTGCTGTGTTTATGTCTGTAGAGTGAGATGGGTTTCAAGGGGAGCCTCAAAGACAAGCTTCCAATAATCTTGTTTGATGAAGATTTATCAAAGACAAGGGATTCAATGTAAGTTTTTATTTTTTTATATTTTCTTTCATTAAAGTTTGTAAAATGTCTTCCCGATAAGTATGCTTGTCATCCTAACGAATAATTTGTTGTTTCATTTGGTACAAATCGAAGAGGAATACAATACAAACTAAAAAAATCTTATAAATTATTTTTATGGACTGATGTGACACCTATTATATTATTAAAGTATGCCTTAATTTTTAAAATTTAATTATTGCATGACACATCAGTTAATAAAAAAATCTTGTTAAATTTGTTAATTTGTATAATATTTTTCAAATCAAAACGAAAAAAAAAAAAAAAAATCTAAATATGTAATCTGTGGAAATTACATGGTGACAAGGGTTGTGCTCATCATTGAAAAAAGTATATTAGTTACTGAGTAATTATTCAGTATTCTAAGATTGTTAATTCAATATGTTAGATGAGGTACTTTCAATCATAAAAACATTTAAAATGGGGTGATATTTTTAAATCAATAAAAACATTTAAAATGGGATAACTTAACTCATCTTGATGAATTGAAATGGAGACAAGACCGGTCCTATCAATCTTCTTTTATACAACTTGATTAGTAAAAAAATACCACATGCACATGTAACGATAGCATTTTGAGAGTATTGAATAATTGTCATCAGGTTAGTCAATGTGATCAACCTAATCACATTCATGAACATCTCACAGGTGTAGTGTTTGTTTGGGAGAATTTGAGATGAAGGAGGAGCTGCACCAGATCCCAACATGTAAACACATGTTTCACGTTGATTGCATACGTTACTGGGCCCATTCAAATCCAACTTGTCCACTCTGTAGATGCCGAATCATCACCACCAATGGCCGTGGCCAATCACAGCCACCTGTTGTACCCAATCAGAACCCACGGATGGTTTCTGATCCAGAGCAACAAGAGCAAGGAGTTAGAGTTGACTCAGATATGGCTAATAATTTAAGAGAGCATCAAATGGTAGTACTAATGGAAGGATCATCCAGTACTAGTGGTGGAACATCTACTTGTTTGGAGAGTTAGATGGGATATCCACATCAAGATTCAGTAGCTCTTACAGTCCGTTTGGCAAACTAGAAAGGAAAAGAAAGAGGATGGTATCCATTTTTCTTGAAAAGTTGGAGCAAAAAGTCATTGATGAACATAGGACATGCCTTCTATACCAAGTTGGAGCAAAAAATCACTGATGCACCAAAAAAGCGAGTACGCATAGATTGGTCAATGATCTTCTTTTTATAAATCTCTTGATTCCTCTGTCCCAAACATTTCTGACTTCTGGATCATTGAAATTTTGTTTGTGCAATAATTTCAAGATATGTTTCAGTGGATACAAGTGATTTGAGATAGGACAGATAAGAAAATTTAGGGATAGAGAATCCTTTGCTATATAACTAGTCAGTGAAATGAGAAAAATGGATCATAATGCTTCGGGAGGGTCTGATTTTGTTCATTCACCTTTAAGAATGAAACCAAGTGTAGACTATAGGGGTCACAACCTCTCTTTTACTCAAAAATGTTGTGTAACATAGCAGGTAAGGTCATATTTTTTATGTATTGATAATAGTCCTCTAAAAAAATTGAAAATTACATAGAAGTCTTCATTTAACACATGTGGAATCAATTTTTTTGTTAGAGAAAAACATTAGTTTCGAAATTTCAATTTCTTCAATTGAAAGTCATGAATTACAATTTAATAAACAAAGAAAAATTCATGAATTCACCCTTTCTTATTATGCATGAGCAACTTTTTTATTTTTATTTTGGTGCTCAAGTCTTCCCCCCAATAATTACTACATAAAACAAAGATTGAGAATAGAATAGCGAAAATCATAACCACCATTAACATATTAAAATGCCCAAGTGGATACCAAGTAAAGAAGCCATGACAGAACTACTGATGTCAAGGTGATCTTTGTAGGCAACTTCCCTTCATCACTTCTCAACACCATGGCTTCATAAACAGGCCAACTATTCACCACTCCAAAACCAGCTATGAACACTTGCGTAAACACATCTTCAAACCTCAATCCATTGCTCAAGACTTGAATGATGCCAGAGACAAACGAAACTAAGTTGATTATAGCAGCCATTGTTATCGGCAAAAACATTTGTGATTCAACTCCAAATTCAAAAATTCCTTGCTCATATCGCTTGCCTTGTTCGTTGTCAACCACCTTGCTTGTCACATTGTATCCAAATTTGGTTAAGCCTAAGGACTTTAACAAGTATTCAACTAGTCCAAATGTGAAACTTGAGACCCCCCTAAGTATCCACATTCTCTGAGAGTTCCACCACCTTTGGATTGTTCCTCCGGCTAACATGAAGTCAATAAAATCTTGTGCATAGGCTCCGAGGAAAAGAAAACATACATGAAAAACCAAGGATCTGAGACCTGCATACCAAAGCTTTTCTCAATGAAAAAAAAAAATAATTAAAAACAAATGAAGCCAAACATAATATCACCACAAACAAGTACATAGATTTCAATCATAAAATCAATCGGTTGATAATCATGTCAAACACTGGATAGATTGATCTTGCAAATCATGAATTAGTGTGTTGACATACCTTTGGGAAGATTGAGAAAGAGTTGAGGAGAGCTAGCTGTGGTAAGAAAGCATACGTAGTAATTGGAATCCCCCAAATGGGCCACAAGGAATAGTGTGTAAAACAGAGGGCATGGAAAGGGTTCAAGGACCGTAAGGCCAAGGTTAATGGGCTATTCTTGCTAAAGCCCACTTCAAGGAGGCCCATTGACCATCTCATAGTTTGATACAGCACATCATTCAGAGTCACCGGAACATCCCCCAAAAATGCAGCTCTTTTGGGATGGCAGAAAATGGATCTCCACCCTTCACAATGCAGCCTGTAACTGGTGTAGAAGTCCTCAACCAATGATCCATACCTATATCCCACCTGCAATTGGTTTAAAATGACGGTATTAGAATACATATTAGTATCTATGGTGTGGTCATATATTGACCAATATCAGATAATATCAACCAGTATATTGGTGAGAAGTTCGAAATCTTGATATGTATTGGCAGATATATTTAAAACATTACTTATCAAATATTGGGTCTTAATCCCTTTATGTATGTTGATTAATCCCACCCTGTCCACGTTTAGCAAATATTGCTCTCATACTTGACCCACCCACTAGATCCCCCCCCCCCTCACTTGAAGCCCGCTCCGTTTAGTTTTACAACTTACATACATCCAAAAAAAAAAAATTTAAAGATATGAAGCATAATCGGGTCGGGGTTACTTTCCATCACTCCTCGGATAACTATCTTTTCTTTTTTCTTTTCCACCCCAAACCCATTGCCGTCCCTATTAAGATGATCTAATATAGTTAAAATATGAACATAGAAATCCAAAACAGTGAAAGTCATAGGAGTCTTACCTTGGAGCCCCATTTGGTTTGGGCATCAAAATTGCAGCCAGCAACTCGGTACGCCAGGGACAATACTTCTTCGGACCGGATGGGCTTATTTGCAACATGATCTGGGCTTAGTTCAGGATTTTCTGGGGCAACAAATGAAAATGGGCCTCCAAAGAAAGCCCGGCGACGAAAAAAGCCTCCGGTGCCCATATGGACTGGGCCCCCCAAGCCATCCATTCCATGAGAATCAATTTGAAAGATATATTTCAATTCAGAAGCATAAATGTCATCCTTGTTGAGGCCATGGAAGTATTGAGGAAACTGAACGAAAGCTAGCCTGGGGTCCATGTGAGGGTCCAAGAGATAACATAGAGCTCGAAGAGGGGTTTGTGGATCATTTGAGAACATGTCACAGTCCAGGGTTAGGACTATTGGTGCATTGGTCATGGTCGCCGATACTCGAAGCTTCATAATTTGCAAAAAAAAATATTAATATTAGCGACATATAATTCAGTTATAAAAAGTTGCACAGAATACTAGCAAAGAGTGTGGCCTAGGGGCGGGCATTGACCAGGTCGCGCCAGTTTCGGGCACTATATAACAAGAACATGTGTGCTATCACAAACCCGTTCGACCCAACATCAGGCATTTTCTAAATTTTAAGCCTAATTCTGAAAGACTTTTTAAATGCCAAGCTTAGATACTTAACCTGATGTATATAAATTACTAATTTTTTAGTCTTTGGAAGGCTATTAAATTAATTTAGGCCTTTTATTAGGCACTAAAAAATCTAATTGTACATGGTTTTGAGTCTTTTAACAAATTTTTTTATTTCAAATAAAAAAAAACAAATGTTTTAATTTAATAAGTCTTAGAAAGATATATAAATTTGTATATATATATGTATATTTTGTTTATCTATTTTATTTTTATTGTTTATTATGTAACTAAATAATATAAAATTTTAAATTAATATTGTACAAATGTGCACAAACAAAATGGCTTTTGATAGGGCCGCGTGGAGAAGAAGAATTCACGTAACCGATCCCATTTGATAGGACTTAAGGCTTGGTTTAGTTTAGTTTGGTTTATTGTACAAATGTGCTGAGCGAGTTAGAATTTCCAATTTTAAGCAAAAATAAACAAGTTCAAAATCCTAACCCAACTGAAGTCCTATAAGTTTAAAATTTATCTCAAATTTTAAAAATATTGAGTTAGACTAGACAGACTAGCAGGCCAATGCCCCATCTCTAGTGTGGCCACACCGTTGTGAGAACAGTGTGGAACACTTTGTGTAATTAAATTTTGTGTCCATACAATTGTTGCACAAAAATAATTTTGTGTGAATTTGATACATGAAAGACAAGTGTTTAGGGGTGAAAGGTGCATATCACATGCATTTGCGTAAGTTCTCATAAATATATATAAGTTACTTCATAAAATCACGTAAGTTGTCGCAAGTAAACGTAAGTTATGATTTCTCAAATTTTTATAAATTAACTTACGTATGTTTGTGAAAACTTACGCAATTTTGTGAGGTAAATTACGTATATTTGTAAAAACTTGTGCAATTGCATATGTATGCATTTACAAACTTAAAAATTTCCCTACATGGATATGCATTCAAAGAAAATGCACATAATGAAATACATGTACATATATATATATATATCTTTAGGGGGTAGTCTTACCAGGACATTAAGAGCACCAGCCTTAAAATTGTGGGGAGTTGATCGGCTTTTCTCTCTGGAAACATAGATAAGGTTTGGCATCGCATGACCTCTGCTGTCCTTGTCTTTTCCACTCTCCAGTAGAACCTGTTTTTCAATGCTTCGTTTATATCAACTGAGACTATTAATTCTCTATGACTTGAATTGAAACACAAATATTCCTTCAAATTTTTTGATTTCAACAAGATGCATTTCCTTATTTTTAAACAGGGAGTACAATGATTGTTCTCTAGAGACACTAGTCATATCAGTACACATATTTGATGCCTAGTGTTTCCCGGACTTAGCTATAGAGTAATTACCATCATAGCATATTCAACTAAACATGTTATATATATATATATATATATATATATATATGTGATAAAAGATGATTTAAGTGAGACTCAATTTTTGTGTTAACGTCTGTTAATTTAGTGAGTGTGTGAGTGATAGAGACATTACAATGCGATAAGAAATTTAAAAAAAGAAAAAAAAAAAGAAAAAAACCCAACTCCTTTCTTTCTTTCTCTCTCCCTATTTTTCTGTCACTCTTTGCACTAGCACATGAATAGCCACATCTCTCCATCTCTCATTTATTTGCTCAGTTCTGAAATGAATTTTGTCAGTTAATTCACATACAAACATGTCCAAGGAACGAAAAAGTCCTTTTTCTCCCCTTTTCGTTGACATATTACAAACACACCCATAAACATTATCACTGGGATGCTCTTATCATATCAATAATATTACGAATTAAACTTAATTAGTTAAAAATTATTTAAAATTATCATCTTATAATTTAAATTTATTTTACATATAAATTTTACAATACACAAATTTAATTTTTACTAAACAACCGCCAAACCAAAAAAATCTGAGTTGATAAGTTTGAATTTCAAACTTTTTATATCCATATTCATTGACAACCAGGAAACATGGGCGGCCTGGGATCATTCTCCTATTTTTTGTACTCGTTTGTCTTTGTCTTTGTACAAACATGGCCGCTAATAATAGATAAAAATTGATGATGCAGTTAATGATGGTAGAATGGGTCGGGCTGATCCACGCTCCTCAAGTCTATGTCCGAATGGCCAAGCCTACCTGAAGATCTACACAAGAGTTCAATGGGGAACGGAGAGTCTCCCAGCGAATCCTCCGACGAGCAAGTTAGAAAGAGAAGTAGAATACAGAGACGGAGTAGTGATAGAAAAGTTTAACATTCTTCTTGTCTTCAACGTTTGCTTATATCTTTTGGTAATCATTTCGTTGTCCCTTCTGACCTGTTATCTTAGCCGAAAGTCTATGTTGTACCTTACTTGAGTATGTCTTTGAATCTTATGTTGATTTGTAATTTTTGATTATGAAGACTAAATTTATTACTGACTATTTGTTAAAAATTTACAAAAAGAAAATCTCATCATCATCGTCACAAATTAACACAAGATTCAAAGACATATTCAATAATAAATTTAGCAGTGATAAACACATTCGATGATAAATTTCTTACTAGTTGTTTGTTAAAAGATTACCAAAAAAAAAAAAAAAAAGGGGCTGCATTTATGACGATGTGCGGTGGCAATAACTTTGCAGATCTTTATCTGCTGATGTGGCTTGCCCTTTACCTGCCACGTGTCTGAATATCATTGGTCCTTCATGCCATGTTGACTTCCAGATGGTGCTGGGCCTTATCAGTTGGGTTATGCATTCACTACAAGAAAAAACACTTTCCGTGACCAACTTTTTGGTTGCGAAAAGTACCATATTTGGTCGCTAAAACCTTTTCGCGACCAAAATATGTTGGTCGCGAGTTGGTCGCTAAAGCCTTGTCACAGATAGTTTTCTGCGACCAAAAAAGCCTTTGGTCGCTAAAAGTGACCATTCGCGACCAACTTTTTTGGTCGCGGAAAGTCCAATTCATATTAGCCAAAAGTAAACTTTTAGCGACCAAAGATAAGTTGGTCGCCAAAAGTCAGCGCCTTGACCCAAAAAAAATAATTCTTTTGTGCTCCCTGGGACTTGAACTCCTGACCAAGGAGTCACCATGCACCCAATCCACTCTGCCACTCTGCCAATAACATACTTCTTGTTCATATTTGGCAAAAACAATATATAACCCATAAAAATTGGGTTATATATTATTTTATAAAACTTTTAATGCCTAAATAGAAAAATAGCATGTAATTATTGTAGTATCATTTTTTTTAAAATTTATCCTGCCATAACTTTCCGCGACCAACTTTTTTTTTGGTCACCAAAGGGTAATCTTCCGCGACAAAAAAAGCCTCTGGTCGCCAATAGTATACTTTCCGCGACCAACTTTTTTTTTTTGTCGCCAAAAGGTGATCTTCCGCGACCAAAAAAGCCTTTGGTCGCCAATAGCATACTTTCCGCGACCAACTTTTTTTTTTTGGTCGCCAAAGGGTAATCTTCTGCGACCAAAAAAGTATTTGGTCGCCAATAGTGTACTTTCCGCGACCAACTTTTTTTTTTGGTCGCCAAAGGGTATACTTTCCGTGACCAACTTTTTTTTTGGTCTCCAAAAGGTGATCTTCCGCGATTAAAAAAGCCTTTGGTCGCCAATAGTATACTTTCCGCGACCAACTTTTTTCTTTGGTCGCCAAAAGGTGATTTTCCGCGACCAAAAAATTGTGGTTGCCAAAAGTTAAATTTTAGTCGCAGAAAGTGGACTATTTGCGACCAAAAAAAATAGGTGGTCGCCAACAGTGTTTTTTCTTGTAGTGATTGGGCCCTAAGTGGTAGGCTTGGGTTGTTCATAGTGGGTTATGGCCTTTGTAGGCCTACCCACGTCAGTAGTCCCCCATTCCCAGGTGCAACTTTAGTCCAACGAAGGGAATAATGAGGAAAATGGGGATTGAAGGTCGAGGGAAAGGAACGACCGACCAGAAGTGGTCGAGTGGAGGAACCGACCGTGAGGAGGGCCGACCGCGAAGGGTAGCCGAGTGGAGGGACAGACCATGAAGAGGGCCGACCGCGAAGGGTAGCCGAGTGGAGGGACCGACCATGAGGAGGGCCGACCGCGATGGGTAGTCGAGTGGAGGGACCGACCATGAGGAGGGCCGATAGCGAAGGGTAGCCGAGTGGAGGGACCGACCATGAGGAGGGCCGACCGCGAAGGGTAGCCGAGTGGAGGGACCGACCGTGAGGAGGGCCGACCGCGAAGGGTAGCCGAGGTGGTGGGGTGCAGGGCTCAAGAGGCGGCGCGTCACGTGATGACTTGAAGTGGAAAAGACAGAGTAGGGGAAGGGGGCAGTGAATCGTGGTCGTACATGTGGCAGCATCTCGTGGTGGGGGAGGTTAGGCGTTGGGCCAGAAGTGAAACGATAGGTCATTATAGGGTGTTGAAAGGACTGTTTTGGCAGTGTCTTGAAATTTTTTTCAAATTGGCAAAATTTAATAGGGACCCTTGGAATACGGGCAAACCTTGGGCCTTTGGGATTATTCGATTTACCTATCTATGTGCAAAACATCAAAACATTCCAACCGTAGGCTCCTTCTTTGCTAACGATATGCCTCTGCAATATTTCTTGAATTTTCTTGAGCCCGCATCCGAAGCTATTTGAAGACATACGAGAGAGATGGCACAAGAGGAAGCAACCACCGCAAGGGTTGATCCCCTAGGGGATGATGACGCGGTTGACCTGGCGGAACAATATAGAAAGGAGAGGCAAGTGGAGAAGTTAGGGGAGCCGGCGGGTTTACCTTGTCCGTTGATAATGATAGCGGCTCCGAAGCCGATTAGCCAGGCTGAGTCAGATCACTGGCATACGAAGGCCGACAAGTCAACCGTGACGGCGGAGGAGTTAGAGGGTATGCGGAAAAAATACCAGGTGCCTAAAGAAATAGAGTTAATGTTATCGACAGCAACGAAGAGGCCATCCGACTCCCGACCGGGGGAGTTTGCCCTCTACGAGGAGGCGTTGAAGGGGGGGTTGAGGTTGCTGCTTCCACAGGTGGTAGTGGATGTCCTTAACCGACTGGAAGTGGCGCCAAGCCAACTAATGCCCCACGCATGGAAGATTGTACTGACCTGTGCAAATGCATGGCCGAAGGCAAACGAGGGAGCGGCCATAACGGTAGACGAGTTTTTTGCCTGCTATAAGGCCTCGGGCCAGCAAAAAACTTGGGTCACTTTGCAGGCGGCGGTAGGAAGGGGTTTGGTGGCGGGGTTGCCGTCATCAATTAAGGGATGGAGGCCGCAGTGGTTTTACGTATCCGCGAACGGCGGAGTTAGAGTACGCACAGTGTGAAGAGTGCCCACCAAGTCTATGGAGCCAAAGCTGGGGGCGGCAGCGGAGGAGAGGGTGAAGAAAGTGAAGGTATGGAGGGAGAAGGAGGGGGTCAGATGGGACGACCTCGTTCAGCCGTCAGCTTTGTTTGCCGCAGGATTAGGCCCTCAGCCGACCGGTGGGGATCTGGCACCGACAGAGCTTGAGGAGAAAAGGAAAGCGCAAGAGGCGGAGGATCAGACCATTTTTGCCAAAGCCAATAAGTTCAAAGAAGCGCAGTTAGGCCCCCCATCAAAACCGGTCACGAGGGAAAGAATTAGACCACGCCCCAAACCGCTGGGGGAAAAAGACTTGGGCAGTTTTGTGCCACGACCGCCCCCCGTTGATCCAGTGAAGGAAAGGGCAAACAAGGAGGGGGAGGTCTTGAAGAAGAAGAAGAAGATGAGGGTTGCCCCTGAGGGAGCCTCAGATGCGCCTGGGTCAAAGAAGGCTAGGTTGGGTGGTGAGGGCACTTCGATGGCGGAGGAGAGAGGGGAGAAAGGGGTGGAGGCTACTCCACAAATGGTGGTTGCCCCAGAGGCACAGAGGGGGAGAGTCAAGGGGTCCCAGAGGAAGAAGGGCAGATAAGCGCCCCCGACCCCAAGGTGCAATTGGAGAGTGGGTTAGCTGACCTTAAGGAAGTGATGGAGCCGCAGCCTAAGGGGGGCCCAGCGCCCCAAGGAGAAGGGGTTAGACTGATGACTGCTATCTACCACGCTCGCGTAGTGTCTGGGCGGCTGGAGGGAGAAGAAGGCCTAGCCAGGGCGGCTGCAGATCACCTTGTGGGGGTTGTGGACGACGCAACCGTGCGCTCGGTGGCCAGGCTCAATGAAGCTGAGTTGCTAAGGGGGTTTTCTCTGCCCAAATGGAGGTAACCACCTTAGCAGGGGCTCTGCTGAGAAAGACGGCGGCTGCGAATGTCAAGTCGGAAAAGGCTAAGGCCCAACTTGCAAGTTTCAAGAAGGAAAGTGCAAGTTAGAAGAAAGCTGCGCGAGGCGCGTGTGCCAGGGGTTGGCAGGAGGCTGAGAAGGTGAAGAAAATGGAAGTGTTGGCAATCATTCAGTGTAATGTTGCCGCTCGAGCCCATGCTGAGCTGCTTGCAGTCAAGTTGGAGCTAGAGGACGAACGCCGCAAGGTAGTGTCGTTCGAGTTCCAGCTGGCTGGCGAGCAGAAGAAGTTGGGGGATGCTCAGAATGCCTGTACGGTCGCTACCGAGCGGTTTGAAGAGGCTATGATCAACAATGAAGAACTGCGCGCCCAGCAGATCAAAGAGAAGGATGAAGCGGACGTGAAGATTGCTGGGCTGCAAAAGGAGGTGGAGGATGAGCGTGCTAGGGCAATGGAGGTGAAGGCAAGATTGCAGAAGGAGTTGGAGGAAGAAAAAACCAAGGCAGCCTCTAAAAGGGCAGCATACCCCGATCTGTGCATTGCAGCAGTAGAGCAATTCAAGGGGTCTGCTGACTTCCAGATGGCGATCAACGCCGCGGTCGCCAACAATTTGGCAAGGGAGGTGTCTGGGGGGGCGGGCCCGTCGGGAACAACCGTTTGAGGCAGGACTGAAGCAAAAGTTATTGAGAGCTTCCAGCGGTCAAACTTCTATAAACACGAAATGGCTGAGTTTTGGGACAGTGGCTGGAAAATGTTCAAGCGGAAGGCAGAAGAACTGTTCCCAGACTTGGACCTTAGCAGTGTAAGGATTGATGAAGACGACGTGGCCCAGAACCCCCTAGATAAGGGCGTTGAAGAAGAAGACCTTATGTCAAGTGAGGAGGAGTGACTGATGTGAACAAAACCTGTACTTAGGGTTTGTTTTGTGTTTCCTTTTTTTTTTTTTTGAATGACTGTAAGAAACTTATGTACAAGTTTGTGAATAAATAAAATTTTGAGTCTTGTTTTCATGCTACTGCTTTTGTTTGCGCATCTGAAATGAATGGGAATGGCGACCTGTATAAGGCTGATGTATAAATCATTGTGAAGTGTAGAATATAAGGAAAAATCAATGCAGAGTGAATTTTAACTTGTAAAAATTCAATGCAGAGTGAATTTGAGAAAAACTCAATGCAGAGTGAATGTGAGAAGAACTCAATGCAGAGTGAATTTTAATGCACAGCGAGGTTTATGGATCCTGACCCAGCGAGGAACGAGTCAGATTTGGAAAACGTTGGACTGGAATGTGACGATGTATGGCCACTATGCTTATGATCATGAAGTCGCAATGGTGGCTTCGACCTGGCTGGGGCTTGAAGTAACTCAGTCTAGCGGGGCTCTGCATGCTCAATCTGGTTGAGGCTTTTTACGCTCAGTCTAGCCGAGGCTTTAAGTAACTCGATTTGGCTGAGGCTTTTTGTGCTCAGTCTGGCTGAGGCTTTAAGTGACCCGGTTTGGCCGAGCTCTTCATGCTCAGTCTGGCTGAGGCTTTTTATGTTCAGTCTGGCTGGGACTTTAAGTGACTTGGTCTGGCTGAGGCTTTTTGTGCTCAGTCTAGCTAAGGCTTTAAGTGACTCGGTCTGGCCGAGCTCTTCATGCTCAGTCTGGCTGAGGCTTTTTGTGTTCAGTCTGGCTGAGACTTTAAGTGACTCGGTCTGGCCGAACTCTTCATGCTCAGTCTGGCTGAGGCTTTTTGTGCTCAGTCTGGCTGACACTGCAATCAAAGCGTTATTGGAATATCACAGATAACTGAGACATAAGCTTGCTGTTATACAAAGTGTAGCCCATGGGGTCATAAATTTACACTATAAGGAGAAAATGAGAACATAGATTGTCAAAAAGAACATACAACATTTTGGACGATACAAAGATACAACTTTTATTGAAAATAACGCTTCAAATGTTCAGCGTTCCAAGGATGGGAGAGGTCTCGACCTTCCATGTCCTGAAGTCGGTAAGTGCCCGGACGTGGTCTGGCTTTCACAACGTAAGGTCCCTCCCATTTGGCTGCCAGTTTGCCTTCAGTTGGGTTTTTGGTGGCAAGAGTTATTTCTCGCAAAACAAGGTCCCCACGGCGAACTCCCTTGGTCGGACTCTGCGGTTGTAGTGTGTTCTCATTTTCTGTTGGTATAAGGCCCGTCTAACTGCAGTTATTTCTCGGAGCTCTTCAATCAGATCTAGGTATGCCCGACGCAGCTCATCGGTCAGTTCGGGATTCGGATGTAGAACCCTTGGGGTAGGAAGACCGACTTCCACTGGGATGACCGCCTCAGCGCCGTATGTTAAGCGAAAGGGGGTCTCCCCAGTGGGAGTTCGAGCGGTAGTGCGGTAGGCCCAGAGTACATTCGGTAGTTCCTCAGCCCAGAGTCCCTTAGTAGCTTCCAACTTAGTTTTGATGATCTTCAGGAGAGAACAGTTGGTGACCTCAACTTGGCCACTGCCTTGGGGATGGCCTAGGGAGGAGAAACATGGCTCGATTTGAAGCTCTTCACAGAACTTTCGGAACTTGGCATTGTCAAATTGTTTACCGTTGTCGGAGACGATGGCTTGAGGAATGCCAAATCTACAGACGATTGACTGCCAGATAAATCGGGTCATGTCTCGTTCGGTAGTTGTGGCAAGGGGTTCTGCTTCCACCCATTTGGTGAAGTAATCGATGGCAACAATGGCGAATTTAGTCTGGCCTCGGCCAGTGGGTAGTGGGCCGACTAGGTCGATTCCCCATTTGGCGAATGGGTAGGGACTGCAGAGTGTGATCAATTCTGTAGGAGCGTGGGGGATGTTGGCAAAACGTTGACACTTATCATATTTGAGCACGAAGTCTGTTGCATCTTGGTTGCGAGTAGGCCAGAAATAACCAGTGCAAAGTATTTTGTGGGCTAGGGACCTGCCACCCGAATGATTACCACATACGTCCTCATGGATTTCTCCTATTACGTAGGTCGCCTAAGCAGGATTGAGGCATCTCAGGTATGGGTGTGAAAAACCCCTTTTGTATAAAAGACCATCGGCAAGAATGTAGTTGGACGATCGGGTCCTGACTTTGGCGGCCTGCTGTTTGTCATTTGGAAGTCCCCCTGTTGTTAGATACAGGAAGATGTCTGCCGCCCAGGGGATGGGTTCATTTTTGAGGAACTGTACTTCTTGCTGGTTGGGGGAAATGGCCGGGTAGGCTAGGTAGTCGAGGCGGACACCATGGCTGAGGTCGGACTGGTCTGCAGAAGCCAACTGAGCCATCTCATCCGCCTTAGAGTTTTCCGCCCGAGGGATGTACTTGATGTGGAAGGTATTGAAGAGGCGAACAAGGAGGAGTGCGATATCCCTGTAAGCTCGCATTGTGTCCTCCTTGGCATCGAATTCCCCTGTAATTTGTCCGACAATGAGTTAGGAGTCGCTGAACACCTGGATGTGGCTGACACCAATGTCCCGGGCTAGGCGGAGACCTGTTATCAATGGCTCATATTCGGCCTCAAACAAGACACAGAGAGCACATTTGAAATAGCCACCCTTAGGGACGGTGAGGATAAGACCAGCCCCACTGCCTTCCTTGCGGGATGATTCGTCGACATTGAGAGTCCAAGAGTGAGGTTCTTCTGGGTCGGTAGGGGTTGATGAGGGTGGAAGGGCCGTGGTTGGGGTGGGATTAGTGAATTCCAGGATGAAATCGGCGACAGCCTACCCCTTGATCGTTGTTTGAGACCGGTAGGAGATGTCAAACTGGCTGAGTTCCACTGACCACTGCATGAGTCTGTCGGAGTTCTGGTTGCTGCATTACCTTCTTCAAGGGTTGGTCGGTGAGGACCACTATGGAATGGGCTTGGAAGTAAGGACGGAGTCATCTGAAGGCGGTGACCAAGGCCAAGGACAATTTTTCTAACAGTGGGTAATTCTACTCCGCTCCCCTGAGAGCCCGACTGATGTAGTAGACCAGCCGTTAGATAGAGTCATCTTCCCTGAAAAGGGCTGCACTGACTGCGGTGCTTGATACAGCTAAATAGAGGAAGAAGGGTTCGCCTGTGATTGCCTGTGAAAGGAGGGGGCTTGGCCATGCACTGTTTCAACTGCTGAAAAGCCTCTTCGGATTCAGTCGTCCATTCAAAAGTTTGCCGAAGAACTTTGAAGAAGGGGAGGCACTTATCCATTGCGCAGGAAATGAAGCAGTTGAGAGCGGCAACTCGACCAGTGAGTCGTTGAACCTCCTTAACTGTTCTGGGTGACTACATTTCAATCAAGGCCTTGATCTTTTCAGGGTTGGCTTCAATGCCCACTAGTTGACCATGAAACCCAAAAACTTCTCAGATCCTACGCCGAAGGTGCACTTCTCCGGGTTGAGTTTCATTTGGTACTTTCGTAGGATGGCAAAGGTCTCTCGCAGGTCGGTCAGATGATCAGCAGAGAGTTTGCTCTTGACTAGCATGTCGTCGACGTATACCTCCATATTTCGACCTATCTAATGGTGGAAGACAGCATTGACCAACCGTTGGTAGGTGGCCCCAGCATTTTTCGGTCCAAATGACATCACACGATAGTGGTAGGTACCTCGGTCGGTAATGAATGAGGTGTGTTCACGATTAGATGGGTGCATCAAAATTTGGTTGTACCCAGAGAAGGCGTCCGTGAAGCTGAGCATTTGATCACTGGCCGTGGCGTCAACCAGCAGATCTATGCGGGGGAGTGGATAGCTGTCTTTGGGGCAAGCTCGGTTGAGGTCAGAGTAGTTGACACAGAGTCACCATTTACCATTGTTCTTGCGGACCAGGACGACGTTTGACACCATCTAGGGTAGTCCACGTTTTTTTATGAATTGTGCCTCGAGGAGCTTGTCGACCTCTGCGGCAATGAGAGTGTTGCGCTCCGGATGAAAAATGCGCTGCTTCTGACGGTAAGGTCGGAAATGGGGTTCTATGCTGAGGCGATGGGTTATGAATGAGGGGTCAATACCCGGCATGTCTGAGTGGGTCCAGGCAAATACATCATTGTGCTCGATCAGGAGGGCAGTAAGGTCGGCCTTTGCTTGGGGAGATAGTTGGCTGTCGATTTTGGCAGTTTTCATCAAGTTGGCAGGGTCGATGGGAACCTCAATGAGCTCCTCCACAGGTTCCCTTCTGACTAGCTCGTCCCCATCTCGAACGTCAAGCCCTTCAATGATTATTGCCTCCTTCAGCTTGACTTCTTTGAGTGAGACGATATAACACTCCCTGGCAACTGTCTGCTCTTCCCTCACTGTCCCGACCCCCAGATCGGTGGGGAACTTAATGGAAAGGTGGTAAGTTGATGTGATAGCTTGAAAAGCATTTAGGGCGGTGCGGCCAAGGATGATGTTGTAGGTGGAGGGGCAGTCGACAACAAGGAAGGTGAGCAACTTTGTAGACTACCGTGGGTACTCGTCGATTCTGATAGAAAGATCGATGGAGCCGATGGAGGTTACCCGATCACCAGTGAAACTGACCAAAGGGGTTTAGAGAGGAGACAGACTTTCCTCCCCAATCTTGAGCTGGCGAAAGCAGCTGAGGAAGATAATGTCTGAAGAACTGCCGTTGTCGATGAGAACTCATCTGACCTTGTAGTTGGAGAGGAGGGCAGAAATGACGAGAGGGTCATCATGAGGGTAATGGATGCCTGCGCAGTCGGCGTCCGTGAAGGTGATAGGCTCGGTCCACTGCTTGGGCTGTTTGAAGGGTCGGTCCACCGTGGCAACTGCTTTGTCTGAGCCCTGCCTTATCTTTCTGAGTTCTACTTTCTAAGCTGAGTAGGATGGTCCGCCACAAGCAAGGCCGCCCGAAATAACTCTGATTTCTCCAACAGGTGGGGGGTATTACCTTGCGACCGAGGCTGCTGTGGAGGACGATCATGGCCTTGGTTGGGTTGGGCTGGCTGTTGGGGAGGGGTGCGCCGGCGGTTGTTTCTGAGTGGCTCAGTCCTTTGCCTCTGCTGAGGGCGGGTGTCCGTGAACCGGCTAAGACGTCCCTGACGTATTAAGGTGTCGACCTGATCTTTGAGGTTAACACAGTCATCAGTATTATGGCCGTGGTCTTGGTGAAAACGGCAATATTTGGACTGGTCTTTTCGATTGGAGGGGGTTCGTGATGGTTGGGGCCATTTGAGGGGGTAATCCCGCTGGATTTGATTGAGGACTTGTTCCATGGGAGAATTAAGGGGTGTATACCGCTCGAATCGACCAGGTGGTCGGGCTACTGCCGACTGGTCGGCTCGGGGGGGTCGGTCGGTATAATGCGGTGTTTGGTTGTTGTACTAGGTGTTTCTGGCTTCTGAGTCTTTTCGCTTTTCTCGGGAGGTCGAGTTTTTTGTTGTAAGGTCCTGATGAGCAGCTAGGGAATTTTCTGCGTTCATGTACTTTTGGGCTTTGGAGAGTAGGGCTGCTATTGAGGTCGGGGGGTTCTTTGAGAGGGAGAAAAGGAAATTAGATGACCGTAGGCCGGCCATGAAGGCCGTAAGGATGACCTTATCATCATTTTTCGCCACCTGCAAGGCTTCGGTGTTGAAGCGGGTAACGAAACTACGCAGGGACTCCCCCTCAGTCTGGCGGATGTTGAGGAGTTGGGTTGCCGGACAGCGTTGGTGCTGGGCTCCAATAAAATGACTGAGGAAGGAGTCACTGAGATGTTGGAAAGTGGAGACGGAGTCTGCTGGTAACTGGCTAAACCACAGCCGAGCTGACCCCTTCAGTGTCACGGGGAAAGCTCGATACATGATCTCGTCAGGGAATGCATGGAGGATCATGAGGGTTCTGTAGGTCTCCAGATGGTCGACTGGGTTCGTCGTACCGTCAAAAGAGTCGATGGTGGGCATTTTGAGCTTGAGGGGTAGAGGTTTGTCCCGGATGGAGGCAACAAATGGTGAATTTCTGTGGTAGAGGGTTTATGTTGGATGTTCTGCATGACCCCTTAGAGTTGGAGCTTCATGGCTCGGAGTTCGGCATCCCAGAGAGGGATGTTATCACCACCGAAAGACAGCGAGGGTTCGACGCTACTAGTTTCCCCTTCAGGGGTTAGTGCCAGGACTGATGGGTGCGGGGGACGGGGTGGTGGATTTATATTAGGAGGAGGAGGTTGCAAGCCTTCCAAGTTGGGTAGATATGGCTGCGGGATAGTATGGCTCGGGGCTCACTCTTGGTTGGGCAGAATATCGGGAGGTGGTTGAGGAGGCATAAGAAGGTTTCTTTGGAGTAGAGCATTTATCAGGACTTGGTTTTGCTCAGCCATGCGGCTAATGCTATTGGTAAGCTCGATGAAATACTGTTGTGGGTTGTTTGGATTGGGGGGGTCGGCTTGGTAGTCGGCAGCATTTTGGTGAGAAGCCATGGATCTAGTCGTGACCATACACTTTGATAGGTAGTGTAGACACCCCATTTTTGACCGACCTTAAGACTCAGACGTCACCGATTGAGCGCTTGGTGATGTTGCATATAGCGCTCATTCAGAAGTTTCAGAGTCGCGGCCGTGAGCCCTACCTCCGGACTTCCGAACCCTCTTCTTTGCCTTGCCTCGATTTGCGAACCAGACTCGATTTTCTCTGTTTCTTTTCCTGAGGGAAGGGAGAGGTCCCGTAGACCATCTCTCAGTGGCCGTGGGCTACATTTTGTGGCCGTAGGCCATTTTGCCCATTTCGGAGCCCGATTTCCGATTTTTCGGGACCGTTGGCCGTGTGCCTCGGTTCAGGACCGCTTAACCATCTCCATTTGCTCTGATTTTTGGCATGCATCTTATTTTCTCCCTTTTGAGGGATACTGAGGTCTGAGAGACCCACTTCGGGGTCGAATGCCACTTTCGGTGTTTAACAGGCAATTTTCGGGACCCCGAACTGCGTGTTTTGGCCCCCGAGCATTCGTTTTGCATCGGTTTTCGTTCATTTTTGGCAGGTACCTCTGTTTCATCACCAGGAAGGCCGTAGAAGGGTGGGAGGCCAGCAATTGTTTCAGCAACCAGTTATATATCCTCCGGCGCTCTCCGACACCCGTTTTTCTCACTTCCGAGCCAATGTTGAACACCCCTGGGCCATTTTCTTGAACTTTTAACCACATATTTGTGATGTACACACATGGGAGGACCCTAAAAGTTTGTGGCCGGCTAGTAATTCCACCTGACCCTTTTGACCCCCTCCTAGAAATGGCCTATTCTCTCTCCTGTTTTACAATTTCCAAATTCGAACCACAGGGTTGTGATGAGGGGACCTGGGAGGACACCTTTTTGTGGTGGCCGGCCAGAAAATCAACTTGACCTTTTTGACCCCTAGCCGGACGGCTAGGGGGGGTGGCCGACCGGCCACCTGCAGCTTTGAAACTTGGCCGGTCATGATCCTCACAAAGTATACTTTACAGCTGTATAGCTGTTGTCCCCCAGAAATATCTAAATCCGGGGGACACCTTTTGGGGGAAAGCCTTGGTGCTTTTCCCCCACCCTTTCCCTCCATGCTCCCCCTCTCCTTGGTCCTTATAACCAGTTGCCAACATTTGTTTTAAGGGTTAGAAAAAATTTCCTTCAAGTCTTGCATCCAAATCTCCCTCTATCTCTCTCAAAACATCCAAGTCTTACACCTCATTTCTTCATCACCACCAAGCACCACCACCACCACTCCATTTCCAGCAACTTAGGAAGCTTTCCAGCAGCTAAGAGGCACCACTTCTCAAGCCAAGAAGCAACAAAAGACTTGTCTTCAAGGGTGAGTACCATTTCCCCCTTTTTAAGCCTATTTTTGCAACATTCCTTAGCCATATATGCTTGCTGTTTTGAGCTCCGGCCCTAACTGAAAGTGGCCTTCTTTTGAGCTCTTTTTCACTTTTGCTTAAGGGCTCAACACTGTTTGAGCCCCCCATATTGCACTTGCTTCAATATCCTTCTTAAATACCGTTATCTTGCGTAGTATTTTTAGCTTGTGTGTGATCTGTTTCGGAGCATAATGTAAACTGTAAATAGGCTTATTTTGAGCCCCTCTTCAACATTGAAGAAGGGCTCATCACTGTTTGAGACCTCCATCTGCCACTTCATGTTATATCCCTCTTTGGTCCCCATTTTTGCATGCCTTGGCATCCCCTTGTGCTTCCGTTTTTGGTCATTTTATAGAACTGAAAATAGTCTTATTTTGACCCATTATTCATGTTTCATTAAGGGAATTTCATGTTTTGGGACCTCCATATGCCACTTCATGTTATATCCCTCTTTGGTCCCCTTTTTTTGCCTGATTTGGAAGCCCCTTGTGCTTCTGTTTTTGGTCATTTTACAGAACTAAAAATAGTCTTATTTTGGCCCATTCTTCATGTTTCATTAAGGGCCTTTCATGATTTGAGGTATATTTTATACACTTCATGTTATATCTCTCTTTTGGTCCCCATTTTTGCATGCTTTGGCAGCCCCTGATGTTGCTGTTTTTGGACTTTGGTCCGAACTGAAAACAGTCATATTTTGACCCCCTTGTCATGTTTCATTAAGGGTCTTTGGCTGTTTGTTGAATATTTTGCATACTTTGTGTTATAGCCACTTTTGAGCCTCATTTTGCATTGCATTTCTAGCATGTTTGTATACTGATTTTGGGGCTGCCATAAACTGTAAATGTGCATATTTTTGGTCCCTCTTCAGTGTTGTAGAACGGAATTTTTCAGTTTGGGTTTTACATATACCACTTGTTTCATTGCCCTCTCTTGGCCCCTATTTTTGCATGCCATTGTTGCCCTATCTTTGCTTGCTGTTTGGCCATGATTTGTACTGGTAAAATGCTAATTTTGGGGCTGCCTTGCTACTATCTATTCATTGCATGTCCATATTGTGCATATTTGGTATAGCTATAGGCCATTTCGGGTGCCAAAATTTATGTTTCGGGACTATTCCATGCATCGGGTGCACTTTCGCCTCATTTCGGGGCTGTTTCCCCCCACATTTCAGTGCTGAAATTCCATTAGCATGTTTGCATATCATTTTCCATGCTATTGCATTGCATATGCCATTGCCTCGATTTGCGTGCCCGTGTGCACGCGTTTCGAGGCACTTCATTTTCATCCATCGGCCTCTTATGTGAGTGTGGCTGAGACTCTCTCATGTTAGTGTAAGCCCATATCATATTTCCATGTCATTTGCATTGTGTATGTCATTTTCTCGATTTGCGTGCCCGCGTGCACGCATTTCGAGACATCTCATTTTCATAGCATTGTGCATACTAGGCTGTATCTTAGTTGCATTCATGCATATCATGCATATTGCATCGTGTTCGGGATAGGAGTTAGCCCGGGCACGGGAAACGAGGTGCGTTTCGTACTCCGAGTGACGGAACGTGTCTCAATTCCCAGTCACCGACACTCCGGATTACCCATGATGGAGTTAGGTTCTTGCTGTGTTTACACGTGCATTCATTCTATATTAAGTTGCACATTTCGACTCCTCTGCCATCATGCATCGATATGCGTGATTGGTGGCACGAGGATCGAGGCATGCATATATCTGTGAAAATACATTGCTATGCCCCTTTCCTGCTCTCTATTGCAGCAAATGAAGAATCAGCAAACTTCCGGAGTTTGGCGCGCTTTCCAAGAAAAATCACAAAACAAAGGCTAATCAGGGCATCCCAGTGGATTTCCGCGCAAGGCAGCCCAGACATACATCATTCATCAGAAGCAAAGCAGTCCCTGGCTTGCACGCCAGTTTTACAGCTTTCTTAGTTAATTTGATTAATTAATTAGGAATTTGTATATTATTTGGACTGTACTATTCTTTTATTCGGGACTGTATTATTTATTCGGACCCTCTGCGCGGGGACACAACTGTAATAAGTGTGCGTGAGTGTGATGTATGTCTTCCAACCCCACGTCTTTCTTCCCTTTTATTTACCTGCTTATGATGATTAGATTAGGGCATATTTCAATTAGCATACAGTATGATAGCATGTTTGCATTCATTCATCTGTTTTGCATGCACCAGGCTCGGCGCATCATACTAACTGCATTTGTATTTCAATTCCAAGTTGAATACATGTTAGCTGTAGCATTCCATATGCCATGTTTAGAATAGCCGAGCCTGCTATAGTTGCATTTTTGCATGTGTTGCATTAGGCATTTTTGTATACTTAGGATCATGCATGATTTCTAATTTAGTTTCTATTTTGGCTTGGAGTACTCGGTAAGTTCTATGCTTTAGCATCCTTGCATGCGTGTGAGTGACTGCCATGAATAGCATGCTTACCATGAGGCTAATTGCTTATGTGATATAACTGTCTGAGTGCCTGTGGGTGAAGGTTGGGTTATTTGAATTGGAATAATTCATCAAATGTGTGTTTTAAGCCCACTAGATAGTGGCAAAATCATGTTTTCTAAGCCCGCCCGAGGGTGGCAAATCCACGTCTTAGCCTACCTGCGGGTAGCACCATCAAACCATTTTTCAAACAAACAAACATGAAATGTTTTGTTCCAATTCAGGCGACTCAGTCTATACTTGTATGCTGTGCGCATCACATAGTAACCTAGGCTAATAACCGGAATAAGAACATACAATGTTTTCAAAAATAGATATCATGGTTAGTAGAGGCCGGTCTCTGACCGGGCGAGCGGGGGTGCTCACGAAGTGACCTTCCCCAATCGTACCCAAGTTCCCGAGCCGAGGCAACTTTGGTGATGACGGACACGTGGCCTTAGGCAAACGAGTCAGGGTTTCCTAAATTTCTCAAAAATAAAATATTTAGGTGGCGACTCTGTATCTGGCAAAGCAGTCCATGTTTGGCACTTCTTTCAAAAATCTGTTTTCTCAAAACGATTTGCTGGATTTGGACTCTTTGGTTCAGATTTAGAACCGTGACAAATTTTGAGAGTCCTGAGCTGTAGTGACCCCAATAAAATCGAACAGAACGGGACTCACCCTCCCGGGGCGTTCGGGGGACGTCTACAGTTTTTGGCGACTCTGCTGGGGATTTAGAGAACTTGACTCGAACTCGTGATATCTGTTTTTGACTACACTTGTGTGATTCTTTGCGTTGCATTTGCATTGGTGCGCCTAGGACACCGTGTTTACCATCTGCTATTCCTGAACGGTTTGCCGGAGGCTTGTCTCTTCAAGGCATGACCATGAGGCTGACCGGTTGTGGGCTCTGCCAGTATGGGAACACAAACCCCGGTTTTGCTGGGGCACCCTCTTTGACCATTCGACCTAGTGCATATTCGGATCCATAGTGACCATTCCAAACTAGGACAGATTGCTTACCCGTTTATAGGTTGTTTGAAACCGCTGCGTGCGTAGTGAAACCCTAGCTCCTGACAAAATAGGACAGGGAAACTCTACCCCAACATAGGGGTGTTTTTGGCTCTCACTTATCTGTTATGTGCTTTAGAGTGCGTCTCTACAGGAATGCATGTATCAGTGTATGAGTTTGGACATCAGGCCTGCGGGCATTACTATCAGTAGTTGGGAGTCAGCTTTACCTGTGGGTATCAGACTCAGATTTTGGGGCAGAATTCAGTAGAGAGCACACTCATTCAACTATTCTCATATCTGTTCAGGTGAAATCAGGCTGAGATGCTGCCTGTTCTCTCTTTCGCTAGGGTAGTCTTGGAACCATAGCTTCAGAAGGCTCCGATATCCCCCGAGGTTCATCGGACTTGTGCTGATAGACTTTGTCAGGTCAGAGATTCAGTTCAAAAGCAAATTAGTGTTCCTCCGCCAGAGACAGGGTAAAAGGGGCCAGTGAGGCACAGATCACCAGTTCAGCAGTTACCAGATCAGTGGCCCTTATCTACCCCACCAGTGAACAGTCAGGCTGAGGTCTCAGTTTCTACTGCAGAGATAGATACCAATCAGTCAGATGGATCAGCAGAACACGTCAGGGATGGAGGCAATGATGCGCCAGATGCAAGAAAGTATGAAACTCATGCAGCAGGATGCTGCCCGTCAGGAGGAATTTGCCAAACAGCAGGCTGCGATCATGGCTCAGCAGGCCGAGCTCATCATCAAGCTGCAACAGCAAAATGGCGCGTCCGCTTCACAACAAGTTCCTCCCCCAGCAGGAGCTCCAGCACCTGGGGAGACGCCAAATGTCCAGGAAGGTACGGACATTCCGGTAGGGCCGGCTCCGCCCCCAATTTTACCCCAACTATCCAAAACACCTACCAATCTACCGGACTCTCCCTTCGAGTTCGAGGTCGACCCCACAGCGTTGAAGTTGAGCAAGCTTGAAAAGTTATTTAAGAAATCCCAGGGGGTAAAGTCCATCCCGGACATTGAGGACGGGTACACCGACGCAGCTGTAACTCTGCCGGACAGGTTCAAGATGCCTCACATCGACCGTTTTGATGGGTCAGGAGATCCCATGGTCCACCTGAGCTTGTTTTTAGATGTTTTGCGCCCGATGGGCTTGACAAGATTACAAAAGCTCTCCCTTTTTGGCAGGACCCTGTCGGGTATTGCAGTCACCTGGTATGCCAAATTGGAGGATTCAGTAAAACAAAGCTGGGAGGAGATGGCCGAGGCCTTCGTCGCACAATATTCATACAATACCCAAATCGAGATTACGACCCGTGATCTTGAGACGATGAGGCAGGAGCCGAAGGAGAGCTTCTCAGAATTCGTGACCCGCTGGAGGACCAAGGCCTCAATGATGACCCTTAGGCCCACTGACAAAGATCAAATTCGGATGATTGTGCGCAATCTCCAGCCCAAGCTCATGCAGAAAATGATCGTTCTCCCCTTCCCCACCTTTTCAGACTTACATGAGATGGGAGTACAGATTGAGGATGCTATGAAGCAGGGCCTCATTGACCAGGAGAAGGAGCAGCCCAGGAGGGCGTTTACCCGCAGTTCGAATGCGACCACCAGTGGTGATGCAGCTGCAAGATCTTCTGAAGTGGGCACGGTCACCACCACCACACCAAAAAAGGCTACCCCTTTCACCGGTGCATTCGGGAGTAGCTCGCAAGCAGCCAAATATCCACCCCAAGCCAAGAAAGTTTTCACCCCACTTTATACGCCTTTGTCAAGGCTCTAGGGGTTTTGATCAAGAAGGGCATCTGAAGCCCCTGGAACCGCAGCCATTACCAAAGAACCTCCCTCTCTCACACAACCCAACCGACTACTGTGCCTTCCATCAGCGAGCTGGCCATGACACTGACATGTGCTTTCGCCTCCGCCACGAAATACAAGATCTGATCGACAACGGGGTCATTGCCGCACCGGGTCCTACAAAGTCTATCGGCACTTGATCAGTTGAACTTGTGGGGGATAATGTGATTATGTGATCAAAGGATGAACCACCTGCGGGCGGCGCTCAGTTTACTCCTGATGTGGCGTATGGCACGCACTGTTTCGAGCATTTGTGAATGCTAGTTTTGTACTTTCTGACTTGGGTATTGGGTCAGTCTGTTGTTTTGTATTTAGTCAGTCTTTTGTACTGAGTCAGTTGGGTCTGTCTTGTTGTATCGAGTCAGTCCTGTTAGAGTCGGGTGATTTCGGGGGTGTTACCTCGGGCATCACTTGCTTGTTTTCTATTTGTCTTTTTGTTTTCTTTTGAGTCTGTTTCTGCCAGGGAGCCAGTAACACCAAAAGATTTGAATGAAACAGCAATAATTTTTGCACTTCTGTGTTCGCTTCTGCCGTATGCTAGTTGTGTCGGAATCTGAATGAAACGGCAGTGCATTCTACCTGCTCTCTTGTGCCTTGAAATCATTGTATCGATCTAAGTTTTTCAAAACTTTTTTGAGCACTGCGGTGAAAACAAAGAGGAAGGAATTCCTCGGGATTTGCAAAACTTTGATCATTTGAGAGAAAGAGAGGCGTGCTAAGCCCTTAATGAATGAAATCATGCTTGTTAGCGTGAGTATTGAGAAGGACCCTGGCTTGATCCAGACTGGTTTCACACTATCTTCAGCGCGAGCGATTTGTCGCTTTCTTAAAAACTTTCAAAAACAAAATGTTTTGCGCGGTCCTGCGAAGACCTGTGTGGAATCACTCTTGAGATTGTGCAGCCTAGGATCGCTCTCAGCCTCGAGACTCAACCCCTTCGCTTCCAAACCTTGAACTTGAATTCAGAAGGTTCAACGGTCAACTACGATGTGAGGCCTGTGTGGCCAGATTTGAAGCAGTCCTCGAACAAGAGGCCAAGAAAGTCAGATCAAAAAGGTCAGAAGATCAGAAGAAGCTTGCAAAGCTAAAACAGAAGTACCCCTCGAACTAGGGGCAAAGATATCAGACATGCTCGAAGAGCCGAAGATGGATCCTTCTGCAAATCGATACAACATCCACTCTCTTGGATACGGATGGCTTCGAGATCCTAAAACCATTTGGCATGGACTTGTTACACTTTTACCCTTGAGAGGCTCGCTGGGCCGAAAACCCGGAAGGGCGACCCAGGCAAAAGTTAGAGCAAGAAAAAGAAGAAAAGGAAAAAATAAGAAAGAAAAAATGCAAAGAAAAGAACAAAAAAAGAAAATCAAAAAAGAAAAGAAATGAAAAGAACACGAAAATTGAAAAGAAGAAAAACAAAGCCCGCAAGGTCAAAAACCCGCAACGGGCGCCTTGGCAAAAGTTAGAGCCTAAAAAGGAGAGGTTAATACCCGAGCGTACCTTAACCCCGAACTACGTAAGGCTTAATTTCCACCATTGGGATACGTAGGCAACTTCATTCTGAAGTCCAGCCCTAAAACACTTCAAATTCGATCATGTCCATGTAATGGTTCTGATAATCTTTGCCTTCTCTGTATCCGAGAGTTCGGTTGCAATCATCACTTCGAGGACTGATTATAATGCGCTGCAGTGCCATTCACACAAGGGGCAACTTTCCGTTGCCATTCAATGCACCGCGGTGTCATTCAAACAAGGGGCAACTTTCCGTTGCCATTCAATGCGCTGCGGTGCTATCCAAACAAGGGGCAACTTTCCGTTGCCATTCAGAACGCCGCAGTGTCATTTCAAACAAGGGGCAACTTTCCGTTGCCATGCAGTGTCTTTCAGACAAGGGGCAATTTTCCATTGCTATGGATCCGAGATTGTGCATCTCGAGAGTAGGTTCCGTGCTCGTTGAGCAGTGGTCGATTGCAAAAATAATTTTTGAGAATTTTTACTGAGGTTGACTAATCTTCTTGAAAAGTACTCCATTTTTCAAAACTGGACCATTTCTTGGACCCAAAAGAGGAAAATTTTTAGTGCTCATGGCCTGACTTGCATGATTTTAAATCAGAAAATCAAACAAGCGCGTTAATCTAACTCTCATGTTGGTCAAAACTGTTTTAGTAGAAAGCGAAAACAAAAAATGGTCAAAATGATGAACTAGGGGCATAGTTGAGTCAGGTGTTCTGTCTTTTCCCCTTTGTCAAAATACTTGTCGGAAAAGGCACTCTACTTGTCGGAAAGGGCACCGTATTCGCCAGAAAAGGGAACAACAAAGGGCTGAAAGCTCTATCATCCTTCAAGCAGCGAGGTATCAAGCCAAGTGCGAAGCACGAACCGGAATGGGACAAGATATTCCACTTCCTTATCTGGACAGATCTAATCACGTCCAAACTCCCCAACAGAGCATCGTCAACCGATGTCAGCTGCAGATTTGCTACACACCCAATTGTAGCACAGCCCCTCTGTGGAAGAAACTCACTGTTGTGAACAAGAAGAAGAATCTGGTAGAATACCAGGGCCAAGAGCCCACAACTTTCTGCTTATCCATCAACCACTTAGGGGAGGGATAAAAAAATGAGAAATTAAAGAATAGAGAGATGTGCGCTGAGAGAAAAAGTGAGGAAAAGGGTTTTGTGAGAAAATCCGAACCTGAGGGCCGAGTGATGTAAGAATCACAAATGAGAAAGGGTAGGAAACAATATCCGGAGAAACTGGCTCCTCGCGATCTGAGAGGTCTGTCGCCTTTGTGATACGTTTATGTGTCGTGTCTTTTGTTTTGCTTGTCTCGATTCCTGCTTTGAGTCGTCCCGAGCGTGTCTCGTTGTGTTTAGGTTGTTTACCTTTTTGTCTTTCGTTGTTGAGTCTTTTTCGCTGTGTTCAGTCGTAGGCTCAATACCCGGTTAAGAACTCATTTCTTAATTTCAAAAAATAAAATCGTTTTGTGCTCAGAGTGCTGTGCCATTCTTCATGATTGTGCAAAACAAGATTCGTTCTTTCGTAAAACCGCACCGTTCAACCCAAGTCATATGAGAACAGTAAAATCAGGATCTATCTGAAGCTATATAAGTTCCGGACTGCGAAGCAAAAGAAAAGAAGGAAAATTGGAACATTTGAGTTTGTTTTAGTTTCCGTGATTATACTCTCCGATTTTATACTCCAGATGTACCTCTTCAGGCCTTGTCAATGCTCCGAAGTATGAGTGTGCCTCTACTCCCAAACTCAAGCCTACTTCAATGCCAGAATGGCAATCGAAGTGCTCCCTCAGAAAACCAGCCCCTGCCAGATACATCTTGGCTGTGTTTGCAATGAGTTCCTAGGAGACCAACTGCGACGGTGGAAACTAGAGTTCGAACGGCTATTGCCTAGAACGCAAAGGTTCGGGATTTCCGAGACTAAAGTCTGGTTTAAATACCCAGGGGTGTATCCTCGACTTGAAATTTGTATGGCAGCCCCATAGATTGAGATAGCATGTGAATGCGCCTCGATTCTGGATACTGAATCAACCTAGTCTGTCACCCCGTTGGAGAATAGGGAAAGTTGTGAACATGGCCAGGAAGGAAAGGTAGTAACTGCGGTTTGGAAATACAATCAAGAAAGTGCAAGGAGAACCCACTCTTTTCAGCTCAAAATGTTTCTGCGGAATTTTCAACTCATGTCTTCGATGTGTAGCTCATCGTCAGTCGGCATGCACGAGGTGTATCCTTTTTGGAATATATCGTGACCCCTCCGAGAGGTAAATCGGAGGTTGCGTTTGGAATTTGGTCTACTTAAGGCTTGTATTCCCTTATTCGGTATTTTTGTTTCAAACGGGTGTTGTCACGCGCGTTCCACTGGCATTGTTATGCTCATTCGTTGCATTGTTATGCACATCTATCTAGCATTGTTATGCTCATTCATTGCATTGTTATGCACATCTATCTAGCATTGTTATGCTCATTCATTGCATTGTTATGCACATCTATCTAGCATTGTTATGCTCATTCCTTGCATTGTTATGCGCATCTATCTAGCATTGTTATGATCATTCGTTGCATTGTTATGCACATTTATCTAGCATTGTATCTGGCATTATTATGCTCATTACTTGCATTGTTATGTACACTTCACCTGCGTCGTTATGCACCTTTTCACTTACAATTGTCGTCTTTTCTCCTCTCGCATGCGATGCGTTAGGGCATCTTTGGTTTCGAACATTCGGATGAGTTCCGGTGTTCATCATCCCTTTTCTCTCTTGCATGTGATATGGTGAGAGGTTTTCTCTTGGGTGTGATACGTTGAGAAATTTTCCTTTTCTCCCTTGCATGTGATATGCTGAGAGGTTTTCTCTTGCGTGTGATACGTTGAGAAATTTCCCTTTTCTCTCTTGCATGTGATATGCCGAGAGGTTTTCTCTTGCGTGTGATACGTTGAGAAATTTCCCTTTTCTCCCTTGCATGTGATATGCTGAGAGGTTTTCTCTTGCGTGTGATACGCTGAGAAATTTCCCTTTTCTCTCTTGCATGTGATATGCTGAGAGGTTTTCTCTTGCGTGTGATACGCTGAGAAATTTGCCTTTCCTCTTTTGCGTGTGATACGCTGAGAGGTTTACCTTCTTCCTCTCCTATGTGTGATACGCAGAGAGATGTTGTTTGTGAGACTCCAGGTATTCTCAGTAGTCGCTTTTAGCCTTCTCCGCGTGAGACGCAATGAGAATTGCGTAATTTTCTTACATCCTTTCTGCATGAAATGTAGTTAGATTTGTATTCACTTGCTTAAAACTGTGGCATGGTATGCTTCATTACAGCTTTCTTGACATGATCATAAGTTACCTCCGGCTCTGTGCATATCGCTTTGCATTTTGCCCCCCTTGCCTGCGGGCATGCCTGCGGGCACATCTCTGTTTATCTTGTACGTTTGTCTAAGTTTTCGGCCTTGTCAAAAATGGGTCGTCTCTGGGCTTTGACATTCACTCCCGTCACTTGTGACTTCCGAGTTCTGTCAAAGAGGGGCAACTGTAGACACCCAATTTTTGACCGACCTTAAGACTCAGACGTCACCGATTGAGCGCTTGGTGATGTTGCATATCGCGCTCGTTCAGAAGTTTCAGAGTCGCGGCCGTGAGCCCTGCCTCCGGACTTCCGAACCCTCTTCTTTGCCTTGCCTCGGTTTGCGAACTAGACTCGGTTTTCTCTGTTTCTTTTCCTGAGGGGAGGGAGAGGTCCCGTAGACCATCTCTCAGTGGCCGTGGGCTACATTTTGTGGCCGTAGGCCATTTTGCCCATTTCGGAGCCCGATTTCCGGTTTTTCGGGACCGTTGGCCGTGTGCCTCGGTTCGGGACCGCTTAACCATCTCCATTTGCTCTGATTTTTGGCATGCATCTTATTTTCTCCCTTTTGAGGGACACTGAGGTCTGAGAGACCCACTTCGGGGTCGAATGCCACTTTCGGTGTTTAACAGGCAATTTTCGGGACCCCGAACTGCGCGTTTTGGCCCCCGAGCATTCGTTTTGCATCGGTTTTCGTTCATTTTTGGCAGGTACCTCTGTTTCATCACCAGGAAGGCCGTAGAAGGGTGGGAGGCCAGCAATTGTTTCAGCAACCAGTTATATATCCTCCGGCGCTCTCCGACACCCGTTTTTCTCACTTCCGAGCCAATGTTGAACACCCCTGGGCCATTTTCTTGAACTTTTAACCACATATTTGTGATGTACACACATGGGAGGACCCTAAAAGTTTGTGGCCGGCCAGTAATTCCACCTGACCCTTTTGACCCCCTCCTAGAAATGGCCTATTCTCTCTCCTGTTTTACAATTTCCAAATTCGAACCACAGAGTTGTGATGAGGGGACCTGGGAGGACACCTTTTTGTGGTGGCCGGCCAGAAAATCAACTTGACCTTTTTGACCCCTAGCCGGCCGGCTAGGGGGGGGTGGCCGGCCGGCCACCTGCAGCTTTGAAACTTGGCCGGTCATGATCCTCACAAAGTATACTTTACAGCTGTATAGCTGTTGTCCCCCAGAAATATCTAAATCCGGGGGACACCTTTTGGGGGAAAGCCTTGGTCCTTTTCCCCCACCCTTTTCCTCCATGCTCCCCCTCTCCTTGGTCCTTATAACCAGTTGCCAACATTTGTTTTAAGGGTTAGAAAAAATTTCCTTCAAGTCTTGCATCCAAATCTCCCTCTATCTCTCTCAAAACATCCCAGTCTTACACCTCATTTCTTCATCACCACCAAGCACCACCACCACCACTCCATTTCCAACAACTTAGGAAGCTTTCCAGCAGCTAAGAGGCACCACTTCTCAAGCCAAGAAGCAACAAAAGACTTGTCTTCAAGGGTGAGTACCATTTCCCCTTTTTAAGCCTATTTTTGCAACATTCCTTAGCCATATATGCTTGCTGTTTTGAGCTCCGGCCCTAACTGAAAGTGGCCTTATTTTGAGCTCTTTTTCACTTTTTCTTAAGGGCTCAACACTGTTTGAGCCCCCCATATTGCACTTGCTTCAATATCCTTTTTAAATACCGTTATCTTGCGTAGTATTTTTAGCTTGTGTGTGATCTGTTTCGGAGCATGATGTAAACTGTAAATAGGCTTATTTTGAGCCCCTCTTCAACATTGAAGAAGGGCTCATCACTGTTTGAGACCTCCATCTGCCACTTCATGCTATATCCCTCTTTGGTCCCCATTTTTGCATGCCTTGGCATCCCCTTGTGCTTCCGTTTTTGGTCATTTGACAGAACTGAAAATAGTCTTATTTTGGCCCATTATTCATGTTTCATTAAGGGAATTTCATGTTTTGGGACCTCCATATGCCACTTCATGTTATATCCCTCTTTGGTCCCCTTTTTTTGCATGATTTGGAAGCCCCTTGTGCTTCTGTTTTTGGTCATTTTACAGAACTAAAAATAGTCTTATTTTGGCCCATTCTTCATATTTCATTAAGGGCCTTTCATGATTTCAGGTATATTTTATACACTTCATGTTATATCTCTCTTTTGGTCCCCATTTTTGCATGCTTTGGCAGCCCCTGATGTTGCTGTTTTTGGACTTTGGTCCGAACTGAAAACAGCCATATTTTGACCCCCTTGTCATGTTTCATTAAGGGTCTTTGGCTGTTTGTTGAATATTTTGCATACTTTGTGTTATAGCCACTTTTGAGCCTCATTTTGCATTGCATTTCTAGCATGTTTGTATACTGATTTTGGGGCTGCCATAAACTGTAAATGTGCATATTTTTGGTCCCTCTTCAGTGTTGTAGAACGGAATTTTTCAGTTTGGGTTTTACATATACCACTTGTTTCATTGCCCTCTCTTGGCCCCTATTTTTGCATGCCATTGTTGCCCTATCTTTGCTTGCTGTTTGGCCATGATTTGTACTGGTAAAATGCTAATTTTGGGGCTGCCTTGCTACTGTCTATTCATTGCATGTCCATATTGTGCATATTTGGTATAGCTATAGGCCATTTCGGGTGCCAAAATTTATGTTTCGGGACTATTCCATGCATCGGGTGCACTTTCGCCTCATTTCGGGGCTGTTTCCCCCCACATTTCAGTGCTGAAATTCCATTAGCATGTTTGCATATCATTTTCCATGCTATTGCATTGCATATGCCATTGCCTCGATTTGCGTGCCCGTGTGCACGCGTTTCGAGGCACTTCATTTTCATCCATCGGCCTCTTATGTGAGTGTGGCTGAGACTCTCTCATGTTAGTGTAAGCCCATATCATATTTCCATGTCATTTGCATTGTGTATGTCATTTTCTCAGTTTGCGTGCCCGCGTGCACGCATTTCGAGACATCTCATTTTCATAGCATTGTGCATACTAGGCTGTATCTTAGTTGCATTCATGCATATCATGCATATTGCATCGTGTTCGGGATAGGAGTTAGCCCGGGCACGGGAAACGAGGTGCGTTTCGTACTCCGAGTGACGGAACGTGTCTCAATTCCCAGTCACCGACACTCCGGATTACCCATGATGGAGTTAGGTTCTTGTTGTGTTTACACGTGCATTCATTCTATATTAAGTTGCACATTTCGACTCCTCTGCCATCATGCATCGATATGCGTGATTGGTGGCACGAGGATCGAGGCATGCATATATCTGTGAAAATACATTGCTATGCCCCTTTCCTGCTCTCTGTTGCAGCAAATGAAGAATCAGCAAACTTCCGGAGTTTGGCGCGCTTTCCAAGAAAAATCACAAAACAAAGGCTAATCGGGGCATCCCAGTGGATTTCCGCGCAAGGCAGCCCAGACATACATCATTCATCAGAAGCAAAGCAGTCCCTGGCTTGCACGCCAGTTTTACAGCTTTCTTAGTTAATTTGATTAATTAATTAGGAATTTGTATATTATTTGGACTGTACTATTCTTTTATTCGGGACTGTATTATTTATTCGGACCCTCTGCGCGGGGACACAACTGTAATAAGTGTGCGTGAGTGTGATGTATGTCTTCCAACCCCACGTCTTTCTTCCCTTTTATTTACCTGCTTATGATGATTAGATTAGGGCATATTTCAATTAGCATACAGTATGATAGCATGTTTGCATTCATTCATCTGTTTTGCATGCACCAGGCTCGGCGCATCATACTAACTGCATTTGTATTTCAATTCCAAGTTGAATACATGTTAGCTGTAGCATTCCATATGCCATGTTTAGAATAGCCGAGCCTGCTATAGTTGCATTTTTGCATGTGTTGCATTAGGCATTTTTGTATACTTAGGATCATGCATGATTTCTAATTTAGTTTCTATTTTGGCTTGGAGTACTCGGTAAGTTCTATGCTTTAGCATCCTTGCATGCGTGTGAGTGACTGCCATGAATAGCATGCTTACCATGAGGCTAATTGCTTATGTGATATAACTGTCTGAGTGCCTGTGGGTGAAGGTTGGGTTATTTGAATTGGAATAATTCATCAAATGTGTGTTTTAAGCCCACTAGATAGTGGCAAAATCATGTTTTCTAAGCCCGCCCGAGGGTGGCAAATCCACGTCTTAGCCTACCTGCGGGTAGCACCATCAAACCATTTTTCAAACAAACAAACATGAAATGTTTTGTTCCAATTCAGGCGACTCAGTCTATACTTGTATGCTGTGCGCATCACATAGTAACCTAGGCTAATAACCGGAATAAGAACATACAATGTTTTCAAAAATAGATATCATGGTTAGTAGAGGCCGGTCTCTGACCGGGCGAGCGGGGGTGCTCACGAAGTGACCTTCCCCAATCGTACCCAAGTTCCCGAGCCGAGGCAACTTTGGTGATGACGGACACGTGGCCTTAGGCAAACGAGTCAGGGTTTCCTAAATTTCCCAAAAATAAAATATTTAGGTGGCGACTCTGTATCTGGCAAAGCAGTCCATGTGTGGCACTTCTTTCAAAAATCTGTTTTCTCAAAACGATTTGCCGGATTTGGACTCTTTGGTTCAGATTTAGAACCGTGACAAATTTTGAGAGTCCTGAGCTGTAGTGACCCCAATAATATCGAACAGAACGGGACTCACCCTCCCGGGGCGTTCGGGGGACGTCTACAGGTAGCAGGAAAGGGTTATTGGAATAGGGTCTCCAGCGACAATGAGTACAACTAGCGCGCGGATCAAAGCGTTCCCACAGATGGCGCCAACTGATGTTGCAGTTAATGACGGTAGAGCGGGTCGGGCTAATCCATGCTCCTCAAGCCTATGTCCGAATGGCCAAGCCTACCTGAAAACCTGCACAAGAGTTCAACGGGGAACGGGGAGTCCCCCAACGAACCCTCCGACGAGCAAGCTAGAGAGAGAAGTGAAATACAGAGACGAAGTAGTGATAGAAAAACTTAACCTTCTTCTTGTCTTCAACGTTTGCTTATATCCTTTGGTAATCATTTCGTTGTCCCTTCTGACCTGTCATCTTGGCCGAAAGTCTATGTTGTAGCTTACCTTGTTTAGGGTGAGGGCATGCTGTCCCGACGGAGAGGTGTTGTCGTAATAAATGTAGTGAGGGGCTGCATTAATGGCGATGTGCAGTGACAATAACTTTGCAGATCTTTGTCTGCTGATGTGGCTTGCTATTTACCTGCCACGTGTCTGAATATCATTGGTCCATCATGCCATGTTGACTTCCAGATTCTGGGCCTTATCAGTTGGGTTATGCATTGGGCCCTAAGTGGTAGGCTTAAGTTAGTCATAGTGGGTTATGGCCTTTATAGGCCTACCCACGTCAAAAATGAAATAAAAGATGAGAGAGGAAGTGAAATAAATGATTTATGCTCCTATATGAGTCCCCTGGCAACACAAAAATAAATAAAAAATAGAAAAAATAAAATAAAATCCACCATCAAATGTTTTAAACCCCCCCCTCCAAAAAAAAAAATGTTTTACCAAAAGTTGGCTGGATTTCTTCTCTTTTGCTGAAGTTGTAAGTTTCATTTAAGTTTATCAGATATATAGGTATACCCCATTAAATATGTTTTGTCTATCTTGTTGGAAACATCTGAGTAGTCCACAAGCTAAAGGAAAAAGATCGGTAGCTCGAGAAATTGGCTAGAAAAATGGCTCGAAAGAGAAGAAAGGGGAAGAGAAGGAGAGAGGAGAGGTCATCTCAGCTCCCCGCCGTCGTCGCAGCTCCCCTCCAGTCCTTCTTTTTTCTCCTCCGTCGCAGCCCCGCCGCAGCTCGTCACAGCCCTGCGCAACCCCGCCTCCGGCTCCACCTCCTTCTCCAGCCCGATTTTTATGGCCCCCTTCCCTTCATTTCTCATTCTTCCTCCTCCTTCCCCCTCCTCCCGATCTGCAGACCCACCCTTCTTCTTCTTCTCCTTTCTTTTTCTTCTTCCTTTTGCAACAAAAACACAAAAAAAAAGAAAAAAAATAAAAATAAATAAAGACACCAAAACGACGTCGTTTTGGTGTCGAGCTGAATTCGAGCCACCAAGTTTCGAGCTACATAGCGGGGTCGCAATCTAAATATGTTTTGTCTATTTTGTCTATCATATGTTTTGCGGCAATGTTTGACAAGATTTGATTTTGGATTTTTTTTTTTTTATTTTTTTCACTAAAAGACAAAGGCTCCGTTTGGCACAGCTCTCAAATTATAATTCTACCCATTGATTTGAGTGTGTTATTTATTTTGAGCTTTCAAATCATAACTCCACACTCATTTCTCAAACCTCAATTCAAAATATAATCATTACTTTTCAAAACTCATAACCAAACGCATAATTCAAAATTCTTTTCAAAACTCAATTCAAATCAATATTTTAATTTTTTAAATATTTTAAATATTTTAAAAATATTTTAATTTTGTTAAGATTTTAAATATTTTAATATTTAAATATGTTACGATTTTTTTAATTTTTAAATTTTTTGAATATTTTAATTTCAAAATATTACGGATTTAATTTTTTAAATTTCAAAATATTTTATAAAAATAAATTCAAACTCTATTTTATAAAAATATTTTTAAATATTTTAATTTTTTTTGTTATGTATTTTAGTTACGATTTGAGTGTAGAGTTGTGAAAGTAGTATGGAGTTTCGAGTTATGTGTTTGGTTATGAGTTTTAAAAATAATTTCTTAATTGAGTTTTGTTTTATGTGTTTGGTTACGATTTGAGTGTAGAGTTGTTTTTAAATTTAAAATATTAACATTTTATATTATTTAAATTTTTTGAATATTTAAAATATTTAAATTTTTATGATTTAAATTTTTTGAATATTTATTTTAATTTTTTACTTATTAAATTTTTTAGATTATTTAAATTATTTAAATATTTATGATTTAAAATTTTTGAATATTTATTTTGAAAAAAAATTATTTCCTTTGTAGTATTTTCAATTAAAAAATTGGTTAATTTTATTTTCTGTTAATAATAAATTTTTTTAATTGAATTTTAAAAAGAGTTTGGTAATGAATATTGATCAGAATTTTCAATAGTGTGAAAGTAGTGTGTTTTGTTATGAGTTACAACAATTTGAATTAAGTTTTGAAAACTCTTTTCAAAATTCATAACCAAATAAATTTTCTTACTTCACATGTCAAATCAAACTTTCCAAACTCAATTACACACTCAATTCAAAACTCAATTCAACACTCTATTCAAAAACCATAACCAAACAAATTTTCTACACTCAAATCATAATTTCACAACTTACAAACTCAAAATACAACTCGTACTCTCAAATCATATTTACAAAACTCTACCAAACGCAACTAAAGTTTTTGCAAAATAAAAAAAAAAAACAAATTTAAACAAAATATCACATCTAACCCCATAATCATTTCACTTTTTCTCTCACAAGCATTATATCCAACCACAAAAAAATTCAACTATCTTTCCAAACACTAAAATTTTTTTATCCAATAACATCCTACAATTAAAAATACCTACATAAAAACCAACTTCACTTATTGTGATGTGACAAGGGAATTAGGTCTTCAATCATTGGGTATATAATAAATTAAAAGTTGACATCTATAATGACATATCATTGTAGGTAGAATTGTGAGAGTTTTGTCAACAATCTCAAATATTTGCTTATATAAATAGAAATATATAGAATTCGCATATGATAATGATTTGTAAAGAAAATTTATGTACAAAATTTTAATATAGAATGATATGATATGTTGTGATTCCCTTATTTCTAATAAAAAGATCCATCATTGTTTTCATTTCACAAATTAATGCCACGGTCACATTGTTTTTATTATGAATTTCGTAAAAAATCTATTATCCTTTTCCTTTATATGTAAAATGATAGGATCACATTATTAACAAACATTATTTTAAAATAAAGTGACAATTTAATAATGATATTTAATTACATAATATAATCTGTATAAAAATCATATAATGAACCGTAAAATTATCCTAAACAATAAAGTTATGATATGCCATCTTATATATGTCACCGAAATTGGACACTCAAATTTAATCAACATAGAATTACTTTAAAAAGGACCATATATTACTTGTTTTTTTTATCACCATTTTACATCATCATTTATATGTGTTATTGTAATGCAAATAAATAAAATTTTATCATGTATCCTAATAATATAAAAATGACAAAAATAAAAAATTAATGACCAGCTACTCTATAACTATTTATAAAAACCCAAATTCTAAGTGTACAAAATTTGATCAAATGATTGAATGTGTGAGTCTCGCTCCATGTGAAGAAAAATTGGTATCATATTCTGTGTATGTAAAAAAATTATAACAAAAATAAAAAAATAATAGAGAACCTGAATAACTGTAGGATGATGTTGTGGAGTAAATCCATTGGTCCATTTGCTGAAAGCTTGGAGCTCCTCCTCTGTACTGATATAATCAGCTTGAACGCTCCCTCTCTCCACCACCCTCTCTACCCTCATCTTCATGCTTTCATACATATTCTGCATGCATAAAAATTATAAAAATAATTAATTAATTAATTAAATCAATCTGAAAGTGTTTCTTTCAGAGCAATGCTAGAGTTACCAACAAATTTACCAAAAAAACTACTCATTTTCCTTTCAATTATTATTGACGCTGTTGTGAGCCCATTCAATTTTAGTAATTTATATTTTTTAGTGTCTCCTCAAAGTTTAGTCACGTGTAGATTACATTTTTGCTAAATGAATAATTTATTATTAAAATTAAATTTGCGGTCATTTTTATTTAAAATAAATATAATTCAAATATATATATTTTTTTGAACTAATATAATTAAAATATATAGTCATCAATACCGTATCAACTTTATTTTTTCATGAATAATTTAACTAAAAGACACGGTTTATTGAAATGGATTACATTGAACTTACAATGACTTTGACTTGACCTTATATATTGCTTTTGGAAGTGGCGTAAAAAAGGTATATAATTGTATAATTGAATAAGTCAAAATATATAAAATATTGTTAGCTCTAGCTTATAATGATATCATTCCACTTCTCCATGTGAAAGCATAGCATTGCTTGTCAAGGAATGCGGCTTGTCGGTTGGCAAGCCACAAAGAAAGGAGAAGAAGAAGGCTGGCGCTCCTCACCTACCATCTATGTGTATAAATGGAGACGCTGAGAGGAGAGAAAATAGGCAGCAACACAGAGAGAACAAAGTGTGAGAGTGTATTTGAGAGAGTTCTGTAATCTTTCTCCGGATAATATATTGCTCTCCGTGGACGTAGGCAATTGCCGAACCACGTAAATATTCTTGTGTTATTGTATGGAATTGATTTCTGGTGTCCAATAGTCCTAACAAGTGGTATCAGAGCCGAATTGGTTGCGTTTCGGAACAAAAATAGAGTGTTTTTCGAAACTGCCCAGAAATCAAATTGCTCAAAATCCAATTTTGAGCACACTAGGAGCAATATCTCAACGAGAGGAGTCCAGAACTGCAAAACAGAGCTCCAGAAGAGCCCACATGCGCCAGCACGCGCCTCCCAAAGAAAGCGCGTAAGGCCCACGTGCAACAGGCGCCGTCACGCCCTGACTAGCAGACAGCGCGTCAGTTCAGACACATGCACGCGCCCTCACGCGCAGCGTAAGGAGGAAGATGACTGCGTGGCGCCACGTCAGCGCCACGCGGCAGACAAACAGACACGTGGCAAGGTTGCGAGAGCCGCGCTGTTGACCGAGCCGCGCCTCTTCCAAGCCGCGTTGACCGGCTCGTTGACAGAGCCGTTGACTCAGTTGAATCAGGGAAATCATCCGGTGCTTCGCAAGCGCACTAGATTCCGCAGATCTAAGCCGTTTAAACTGTTTTGGCTTAATCAGAGCCATTCTGAGTCCGTTTTTGACGATCCAATAGTGTTTTTGACGATCCAATAGTATTTTTCGACTCTTTGGAGTATTCCAGACACATCTGTACGGTCAGATTTTTCATTCGGAGTTTTCTGTAAAAAGACAGAATACGATGGAGGCGTCCACATCAACTTCAGAATCTATATTCAAGTTAACTCCTTCCAATTATGCAATTTGGAAGTCACGGATGGAGGACATCCTGTTTTTAAAGGACTTGTTTGACCCCATTTTTATAAAGGGGGTTAAACATGAAGGAGTGAAAGATGATGACTAGATAAAGATGAACCGCAAGATTATCGCTTGTATCAGACAATGGATAGACCATCGTGTGTTCCATCATGTTGCCGAAGAGACAGATGCCTATGCTTTTTGGACAATGTTAAACGACATGTACCAGTCAAAGATCGCCCAAAACAAAGCCTTGGTGATGAGAAGGCTAGTAAATCTGAAGTTAAAGAATGGTGTGTCTATTACCGAGCACACAGTGAATTCAAAAATCTGGTGAATCAGCTTGCAACCGTCAAGATGTGATTGGACGATGAAATGCAAGCCGAAATACTGCTCAGTTCTTTACCGGACAGCTGGAAGACATTGGTGGTTTTTCTCAGCACCTCTGCACCAGAAGGGAAGCTGACCATGAGTATGGTCACAGACGCCATGTACAATGAAGAGACAGGAAGGAAAGACATGGGAGGTAATCATTCCCATAATCAGTCCCATGCTCTTGCCACAGAAGATAGAGGCAGAGACATAAATAAAGGAAAAGGTAGAGGAAGAAACAAGAGTAGGGGCAGCTGGAACAGCAGGAGTAAATCCAGAGACAACAAAGGTCGAGGTAACTCCAGCTTCACTTGCTATCACTGTGGCCAGGAGGGTCACATAAAGAGAAACTGCCCAAGCTGGAAAGAGAAAGGCCAAAGTAATAAGTCAAAAGGAGATGAGAACACAACAGCCACAACAACTGATGAAATACTTCTTTTAGTTGGTGAAGAGGAAGATTGCCTTTATGTGGCTGACTACAGCTACACAGAATGGGTGATAGACACAGCTGCATCCCATCACGCCACTTCCCACAGAGAACTCTTCAGCTCGTACAACGCTGGAGATTTTGGCACTGTTCGAATGGGGAATTCTAGCTATTCGAAGATTGTGGGTATTGGAGACATTAGTATTCAAACTAATGTCGGGAATAAGCTAGTTCTCAAAGATGTGAGGCATGCTCTAGATTTGTGCCTCAATCTTATCTCCGGAAGCGCCCTGGACCGACAGGGTTATACAAGTACATTCGGAAATGGCCGTTGGAAGCTAACAGGAGGAGCTTTGACAATCGCCAGAGGAAAGATGTCTTCAACACTGTATAAGACTTAAACGAAGATCTGTCTGGAAAGTCTTAATGCAGCAGAAGACAAGGAGTCACCGGACTTATGGCACAGAAGACTGGCTCACATGAGTGAGAAGGGATTGCATCTATTGGCAAAGCAATCCAGAATACCCTTATCCAAAAGGAGTGTTTTGAAGCCGTGCGACCATTGCCTTTATGGCAAGCAACATCGAGTATCATTCAGTTCAACGAGCAAGAGGAAAACAGAAGTGCTCAATATGGTATACTCGGATGTTTGTGGCCCAATCGAAGTGGAGTCACATGGCGGCTGCAAGTATTTTCTGACTTTCATTGATGATGCATCAAGGAAGTTGTGGGTGTATTTCCTGAAGACAAAGGATGAGGTATTTCAGTACTTTCAGGAGTTCCATGCAATGGTAGAAAGACAAACTGGGAAGAAGTTGAAGTGTTTTCGCACAGACAATGGAGGCGAGTACACTTCCAATGCTTTTGCAGCATACTGTGCCAGTAGAGGTATCCGGCACGAGACAACAGTTCCCGGCACCCCACAACACAATGGTGTGGTAGAAAGAATGAACCGCACTATTATGGAAAGAGTTAGATGTATGCTCAAAATGACAAAGTTGCCAAAGTCATTCTGGGTTGAAGCTGCCCGTACAACTTGTTATCTCCTCAACAGGTCGCCTTCAGTCCCGTTAAATTTTGCGATACCTGAGGAAGTCTGGTCCAGAAGAAAGGTATCATATTCTCACTTGAGAGTCTTCGGGTGTAAGGCCTTTGCACACATCTCCAAGGAAAACAGACAGAAGCTTGATGACAAGTCCACTCTATGCATATTTGTGGGCTATTCAAATGCAGCATTTGGGTACAAGGTGTGGAACCTAGTGAACAAGAAGATGTTCAAGAGCAGAGATGTTGTGTTTCAAGAAGACCAGACAATAGCAGATTTTGAGAAATCTGCAAAGTCTAAAGATGTCATCACTCCAGACTTGTTTCCATCTCCCAAGCCATCACAAAATGCTAGATGTGATGATGTGCAACAAGAAGTGCTAGAGTTGCAGGATCCTATGCCGGAAATTGAGGATCAGGAGGAAAGAGATGAAGACCCGGATGAAGAGGGTGTTGAGTAGGGGGAGCAACCCCCTCAAACAGAGGCAACTGGGCCTCAGTTGTGGAAATCTGGAAGAGCTGCCGTGCCATCAACCAAATATCCCGCTTCTCAGTATATTCTGATTACTGATGAAGGGGAGCCCGAGAGTTTTTCGGAAACCAAGAGTCATATAGAGAAAGACTGTTGGATGCAAGCCATAAAGGAGGAGATGAGTTCTTTGTAGAAGAACCACACCTATGAGCTTGTTCCACTTCCAAGAGACAGGAGAGCCTTGAAAAACAAATGGGTGTATAAGTTAAAGAAAGATGGAAACGGAAAACTATTGCAGCATAAAGCTCATTTGGTGGTCAAAGGCTTTGGGCAGAAGAAAGGAATTGATTTTGATGTGATCTTCTCCCCAGTTGTGAAGATGACTGCTATTCAAGTAGGTCTGGGATTAGCAGCTCGCTTGAATTTGGAAGTAGAACAAATGGATGTCAAGACTGCCTTTCTCCATGGTGAGTTGGAGGAAGAGATCTACATGGAGCAACCAGAAGGATTTGAAGTTACAGGAAAACAGAAACTAGTCTGCAAACTGAAGAAGAGTCTCTACGGCCTGCAACAAGTGTCGAGACAATGGTACAAGAAGTTTGATTCATTTATGGTGGATCATGAGTACATAAGAACAGTGGCAGACCAGTGTGTATATTTCCGAAGGTTTTCGGATGGAAACTTCATTATCCTACTGTTGTATGTCGATGATATGCTGATTATCGGACAAGATACTACTATGATCAACAAGTTGAAAAATGACTTGTCGCAGTATTTTGACATGAAGAATTTAGGCCCAGCACAGCAAATTTTGGGCATGAAGATTGTTCGTGACAGGAAAGCCAAGAAGATATGGCTGTCACTGGAGAAATATGTTGAACGGGTAATTAAAAGGTTCAACATGAAAGATGCCAAGCCAGTCAGCACACCACTGGCCAACCATTTCAATGTGTTAAAGCATTCGTGCTCTACGACCAGCTCTACAAGGAAAGAAATGGAGACAATCCCTTATTCTTCCGCAGTAGGAAGTTTGATGTATGCAATGGTGTGTACCCGGCCAGATATAGCTCACGCAGTTGGCGTTGTGAGCAGATTCCTCGCCAATCCAGGAAAGGAGCATTGAGAGGCGGTCAAATGAATTCTTCAGTACTTGAAGGGAAGTTCAAGGATGTGTTTATGTTTTGGGGGAGCTGAACCAATTTTGGAGGGTTTTACAGATGCCGATATGGCAGGTGATCTTGATGGTAGAAAGTCTACATTAGGATTTCTATTCACCTTTGCAAGGGGAGCTATTTCATGGCAGTCCAAACTACAAAAGTGTGTTGCTTTATCTACAACAGAGGCAGAGTACATTGCTGCTGCAGATGTTGGAAATGAAATGTTGTGGTTAAAGCGGTTTCTCCAAAAATTGGGTCTACAGCAAGAAGAATACAAGGTACATTGTGATAGTCAAAGTGCAATTAATTTGAGCAAGAATTCCATGTACCATTCACGTACAAAACACATTGATGTCCGGTATCATTGGATACGAGAAGTGATGGAAAAGCAGCTGATGAAGCTAGTGAAGATTCACACAGACAAGAATCCTTCTGACATGATGACCAAGGGTGTCACCAGAGACAAACTGGAAGTTTGCAAGAATCTGACCGGGATGGACTTCAAGTGAGAAGTCAGTTATCCTTATGGGCGTGGAGGGGGAGAATTGTTAGCTCCAGCTCATAATGATATCATTCCACTTCTCCATGTGAAAGCATAGCATTGCTTGTCAAGGAATGCGGCTTGTCGATTGGCAAGCCGCAAAGGTGGACGGATTTGCGACGATCACCGAAATGAGAAGAAGAAGGCTGGCTCTCCTCACTTACCATCTATGTGTATAAATGGAGAGGCTGAGAGGAGAGAAAATAGGCAGCAACACAGAGAGAACAAAGTGTGAGAGTATATGTGAGAGAGTTCTGTAATCTTTCTCCGGATAATATATCGCTCTCCGTGGACGTAGGCAATTGCCGAACCACGTAAATATTCTTGTGTTATTGTGTGGAATTGATTTCTGGTGTGCAATAGTCCTAACAAATATGAAGAGGATAAAGTGCTATTAACTAATAATTAAAATTAAAAGGGTCTTGATAATTTATCAAACAAATTGGTGCCGTTTGGTAACACTTACATTTTTAGTTTTCTATTTATATTTACAAAAATTTTAAAAACACAAATAAAAACTTGTTTGGTAAAATTTTTGATTTATAAATCAGTGGTCTCAATTTATAAATTTGGCCAAAAAATGAAAACACAAAAAATGTGTTTTCATTTTGAGTTTTTAGTTTTTTTTTTTTTACCACCCAACACTAGCCACCACCTGCCACCGTTTTCTACCACCGTCTTCCGCCGCCACCACCACCCACCTGCCACCACCACTCACTACCCACCTGCCACCACCACCCACCAGCCACCACCCACTTGCCACCCACTCGCCACCACCCACTCGTCACCACCTACTTGCTTACCACCCGCCACCACCACCACCACCACCACCCGCTACCTACCCGATACCACCCACCATCCGCCACCCACAACCCGCTACTACCACTACCACCACCACCCATTACCCGCCATCCGCCACCCACCCGCCACCACCACCACCACCACCCACTCGCTAACACCCACCACCCGCCACCGTCACCCACCACCCACCCACCACCACCACCACCACCCGCCACCTACCCGATACCACCCACCATCCGCCACCCACCTGCCACCACCACCCACCACCCGCCACCACTACCACCACCACCACCCACTCGCTACCACCCACTACCCACCACCCGCCACCGTCACCCACCCACCCACCATCACCACCCACCCGCTATCACCACCTACCCGCCACCACCACCACCACCACCACCCACTCGGTACCACCTACCACCCGCCATCCGCCACCCACCCACTACCACCACCCGCTACCACCACCACCACCACCACCCACTCGCCACCACCCATCACCGGCCACTGTCACCCACCCACCCGCAACCACCAACTACCCACCATCCACCGTCACCACTTTCCACCACCGTCTTCTGCCGCCACTTGCCACCACTTGCCATTTCTCACTCTTTTGTATATTTTTAAATTTTTTTAAACATTTTGTCAATTACCAAACGCATTTGTAGTTTATCTTTTTCTAAAAATAAACAAAAAATAAATAAAAATCATTTTAAAAAATTTTTATAAATATAAATTGAAAACATAAACGTTACCCAACACACCCATTATAACTTAAATTAGAGCTATTTGGCGGAGGATTGCTGGTTGCAGTTGCCAGAGAAACACGCATCGAATAATCTTTTTTTCTGCCATTATGCTTTATTTATTTTCTATTATAGTTTATTTTTTAATGTAACCCAAGAAATGATGAATCAAGGTCAAACCAATTAACCTAACCTCACCTAGGGCAAGAAAGTTACCATGATTTGGGTGAAATACAACTCAAACAATCATTGTTATTTATGCGCATAATTTAATTGATGTCACAGTCATTTAACCTTAATGCCATAGATAATAGTTTTTTAATTTATTATTTATATTATATGTTTGTGGAATGCATAAGATTCTCCACAAAAAAATGTGAGATGAGATAGCCCTTCCTATACTCCTGTAAAAAGAAACCAATTGGTCAGTGATCTCTCCCGACCAGATTTGGTCGGAAGGACTCTCTAATAATCAAGTCAGACATCAGATCGATAGTATAGTATTTGTTTTATAGATATAAGCTTTATACTTCTATTTCTTTTCCTCTTCCTCTCGTGCTTACCTTTTGCTTTTCCTTACTTTCCTCAGGGCCGGCCCTGGGGCATAGGCCACAAGGTCATGGCCTAGGGCCCCTCAAAATAGATTTAAAAAAAGGGCCCCTTCTTATTATAATTTAGTGTAATATATTAGATATGTTTTAAGTATAAAAAAATTTAAAAAGGCCTTAACTAACTTAAAATAAATTGACCCATTAAAAAATTGAAAGGCCATTCAAAAAAATTAGCATTTTATCCATTGAAAATAGACCCAAAAAAGGGGGTCTCTCTTATTATAGTTTAGTCTAATATATTAAGTATATTTTTAAGTCCAAAAAAAATTAAGGAAGGCCCAAATTAACTTAAAATAAATTAATCTATTAAAAAATTGAAAGGCCCATTTAAAATAATTAGCATTGTTATTCATTGAAAATGATTTTGCAAAAAAATTAGATTATGCAAGTATGATTGATTTATTTGCTTCTAAAAATATAAGAAGAGTGAGGATCAAGCGATACTTATTAGTTATTGTAATGTAATGCTAAGTTTTTTTGTGATTTTGACACAAATCGTTTGTCTTTTACTTTCAAAATTTTTTTTTTCATACAATGAAAAAAAAAAAAATGTAAAGGGCCCTATAAATTTTTTAGTTGATTATCGGCTTTAGACCCTGGAAATGTCAGGGCTGGGCCTGACTTTCCTTTTTATAGTGTTGTAGTTCTGGCCTCGTCCGTTGGATCGACACCTTCATCTAAGGGTTCCGGTTATCGCCAGACTTTGGTCGGGCAAGTGGCCAGGTTGCTTTGATCTTGCGCCGTTGGATTTATGCTATGTTCGGCTCAGATTATGTCAGGTTTCTTAGGGATAACCTACCAATTGCCTCGTTTGTCTGATCATATTCATCAGACGGCCATTACATTTACATAGGCTAAGCCTATACTTATCTCCGACAATTATGATCCTCATCGTTCGTTATGCATTAATCTGTTGGTTCTCTCGCATTCTGCAGATTCTCTTCTAGAAGGCGATTTTGTTCAAGCTTTAGTCACGTGACATTGTCTCTTTCTTCGTTGGACCCATCAATGGTTTGGGCCTATCATGATTTCAAGTTCCTGGGCCGAACTTCGACTTTTGGTTTTTGGGCTTAATCTTGTAGGTTATTGGGCCAAATTTCGTAGGTTATTGGGCCAATATTTTTATCCCTCCACAATGTTAAATCACCTAAAGGACGCAACATATTTTAGAGTAAAGTTCAAATGGGATTAGGCCCACGAGCACCTTTAATTATGAATTATTAACACCAGCATGATTCATGTTAATGACATATGTATATTAATTAGTATCAATTAGTGTACCAACATATGTTATAATATTATTATTGACCCCACCCATTATATAAATTACAAATACCCAAAACTATTAAAATTATACTACATTATCTGTTAGTACACTAATTAGTATACCAATTGGTGTATATAACATTATTCTAAAAACAAAAATAAAAAGTTAGATTGAATAACCGAATGATTAAATTTCATTAACTTCATGTTCTAAACACCTACTTGAAAATCTACCAAAGCAAAGCATGGAAATTGATCAAGGCTTTATTTGGGAAGATTGATTTTTAATCCAAAAAAAAAAATTTAAACAGTTAAGTTGTTAAATTATTATTATTAATATTTAGCATCATTTCGTAAATTGTAAAAAACAATTACTTAAAAAAAAATTCAATTCTAAATTGATACCGACATCTAGGTGCCTTTTGATAACACTTACGTTTTCAGTTTTCTGTTTATATTTACAAAAATTTTAAAAACTCAAATAAAAACTTGTTTGGTAAATTTTTGATTTATAAATCAGTGGTCTCAGTTTATAAATTTGGCCAAAAAATGTGTTTCTGTTTTGAGTTTTCAAATTTTTTTTTTATCACTCAACACTAGCCACCACCTGCCATCATTTTCCACCATCGTCTTCCGCCACCACCACCCACCACCCACCCCCCACCACCACTTGCCACCACTACTCACCACCCACCTGCCACCACCACCCACCACCACTACTCACCACCCACCTGCCACCACCACCCACCACTCGCCACCACCACCCACCTGCCACCACCCATCTACCACCCACTCGTCACCACCACTCGCCCCTCGCCGCCACCACCACCACCACCACCACCACCACCCACTTGTCATCCACCACCACCGCCACCTACCACCCACCTGCCATCCACCCGCCACCACCCACCACCTGCTACTACCATCTACCGCCTGCCACCACCACTCACCTGCCACCACCATCCACCACCTACCACCACCAACGACCAGCCACCTACCTGCCACCACCACCACTACCTACTAGCTACCACCCACCACCTGCCACTGTCACCCACCCACCCACCCACCACCACCACCACCACCACCACCACCACCACCACCCGCCACCTACTCGCTACCACCCATCACCACCCGCCATCCGCCACCCACCCGCCACCATCCGCTACCACCACCACCTGCCATCGTCACCCATCCACCCACCATCACCACCTACCACTTACCCGCCACCACCACCACCCACCCACCACCACCTGCCATCCGCCACCCACCTGCCACCACCACCACCCGCTACCACCGCCATCACCACCACCACCACCACCACCACCACCACCACCACCTACTCACTACCACCCACCACCTGTCACCGTCACCCACCCACCCACCACCACCACCGGCCATCCGCCAACCACCAGCCATCCCCACCCATCACCCGCCACCACCACCACCGCCACTACCACCACCCACTCGTTACCATCCGCCACCATCACCCACCCACCCACCCACCACCTCCTCTCGCTACCCACCGTCACCCACCCACCCACCACCACCACCACCCCCACCCGCCACCACCACCGGCCATCCGCCACCCACCAGCCACCACCACCCGCCACCACCACCACCGCCACCGCCACCACCGCCACCACCCACTCGCTACTATCAGCCACCATCACCCACCCACCCACCACCTCCTCCCGCTACCCACCGTCATCACTTTCCACCACCGTCTTCTACCGCCACTTGCCACCACTTGTCATTTCTCACTCTTTTTTATATTTTTAAATTTTTTAAAACATTTTGTCAATTACCAAATGCGTTTGTAGTTTATATTTTTCTAAAAATAAATAAAAAATAAACAAAAATTAATTTATAATTTTTTTATAAATATAAACTGAAAACGTAACCGTTACAAAAAAAAAAAAAAAAACAAACAAACAAACACCTAATAATGGTAACTGTGCATCAAATAATATCTATGACCCCTATTTTGTAATCAACTCACATGGTGGTGGGTCCAATTCTAGAACTGATCTTATTGCCTGTTGCTGCAACTCCAATCAATGGTTTGGCTCCACTCAACCGGTGATGCCGTACAAATATTATTAAAAAATTAAAATAAAGCAAAAATTAAATACAAAATTATGTATGACTGAATTTGAACTTATTACAACAAGAACGAAAAAAAAAAAAAAACTAGAATGACTTTTAAATTATAAAATTGTTATTGACACATTATTTTAATAGTTGCTTTTTGTGTAAATATTAAAAATAGAGGTTTTTAAACTATGAAAACTTACCTCACAAAAATATATAAAAAAGCATCTTTTGTATTTAGGTCAAGTTTGGGAAGACTAAATAAGTGCACTTCTTTACTTTTTATGAAATATGGGTTGAGTTTGGGTTGGGTTTGAAGTGATGTGTTAGAGAAGTGATGTGTTAGAGAGGTGATGTGACTTAAATAAGATGATGTAATTTAAATAGGATAGTGATTTTTTGACTTTTTAAATTTTTTAAGAGTTGCCAAACTTAGCCTTAATCTAGTCATTTTAGTGTGTATTCTAGCAACACTTTTTATTTATGAAAATAGTTTGACTAGCCTCTAATGCTCTCCAAACGTAGACAACAAAGAGATGACAGCAAAATACTTATCATGTTGTCTATCATGTTGGAAATCTATTATGTAATAAGACTAGGCAAAATGCCTAAGATGCTCTAAATGCATTTTCTGTTAGAGAGTAGTATTTGGTTCACAAGAACTCATTTGGATAGAAAAAAAAAAAGATTATTTCTTGAGTTCCTAATGAAATTACCATTCTTCTAACAAAAAAAGCTAGGCACCCAGAATTTGAGAATCCAAGATTGGTCGAGAATGGACATGTGTAGTAAAGATTAAATTGATGAAACATGTGATTCATGAGTGAAATAAATTTGAACCATTGATTCTCATTTTTGGATAAATAATCATAGGTTTGTAGTGGTGTTGTTCTTCTAAATTCCTGTGAAGGAAAATGACAAACATATAAAATTTGTATGTAAAAAAATCTTGCATAATGATATAACAATAATATTTTTGCAATTATCAAACATAGTTGATGGGTTGGTTAACTTTTAATGAATAGATATAAATGAGATGAGTAATGATAAACAAATTGAACTTTGTAGTTAATTTTCAAATAAAACTTTTAATGATTTTTTGTGTTTTTTTAATTTTAATTAAAACACTAAAACTATTGTCTTCATAAGTTCAAAAATAACATTAACACATCAATGTGTTTTCTATATATATTTTTCTGTTTAGAAGTCATTTTCAAAATGATACTATGAGATCATCGTAGCAATCTATCCGTATCGCATTATTCATTGATGAATGATATCATTCGAAATGAATATTTTGGTTTTATATAAAAAAGAATAAATTATTTAAATGATCTCGGTAGTTTACATGATATATCAATTTAGTCCATATTATTTTAATTAGTTCGATTTTATCTTTTAATTTAACAGATTATGTCATTTTGGTCAAATAAATAATGATTGTTAAGTTTTGATTGACGGAAAATCTACACAATGTGTCAATTTGACTTTTACAGTTTACACAATGTGTCAATTTGGTCTCAGTTGTTTTAATTTGCTCGATTTTAACAGGGACCAAATTGACATATTGTGTAAGTTACCGGGACCAAATTGACACATAGTCTGACTTTCCGTCCACCAAACTTAACCACCGTTATTTATTGGACCAAAATGACACAATCTGTTAAATTAAGGGAGCAAAATCGAATAAATTGAAACAACAGAGATCAAATTGATATATCGTGTAACTACATGAACTATTTGTATAATTTACCTAATAAAAATGATTTGTCCAAAAAAAAAATTTAACAGAAAATTCACTAAAATAATGTTTATATGGCATTCGAAATAATAAGTCACTTTTATAAGTTTTCTAATTTAGTCCTGGTTTGAAATTTATTTTGGGTTAAAAAATCACAAAACGATAAAATTAACTACAAAAATCAATAAGACAAAATATTATTTTTTATTTATAATTATTATACTTTTTCTCTTATAAAAGTCAAAAAAACTCAAAAACAAAAACCAAATGAGTCTAAAAAAATCTTAACACAAAAAAATTAGCTATATTATTAGCCAATATCAAACCGACCTTTAGAACTCGTTTGGGAATTATTATTTTAATTATGTTTTGAACTTTTTACAAAATAATTCTTTGAAAAGTGGAGAAATAATGTGACAATTCGTATTAATTTAAATTTTTTTTTTTCCCTATTTGCATCTATTGACAAACCCGGCCTAAAAATGAATAAACATGAAGTTGAAACATCACAGCTTTTCTATTTATGCATCATTAATTTTTGTTTATTACCTGTATTTGATCAGTGTCTGAGAACCAAGTAGGGTCAGAAGCAAAGTAAGCCTCAGGACACCTCTTCACAATCCTGTTCTTCTTGCAAAAGGGCAACCAGTGTGCTGCAAACTTGGCAGCCTCCATAAAAGCAAAGAGTGTCAACTGAGAACCTCCATCATCCGATACATAGAACGACAACTTCTGAGTCGGATAATCATACGCCATCACCGATAGACACGTGTTCACCACCCTCATCGGCGGCTCGTTGAAAGGATCCGCCGTGAATATCAACACGTCCACCGCCGGAAACTCGCTTTCTTTCGCATGTTTTATGAGGTTTTCCGGGAAAGTCTCGCGGTTGATCGGCTTCATGCGAAAAGCCTGGTAAGTAACCCACATGAAAGCAAGCACAAGATCAGCAAGCAGCATGGAAAGAGAAGTGGTGGTGGAGGTGGTGGTGGTGGAGTGGTGGGCGGTTAGGTTGAGGAAATGATGGTAGAGGAGAGATAAGATGGCGAAGGAGTAGAGCAGTGCGAATGCTCGGTTCAGCCGTGTGCGGCGGAGGGGAGACCATCAGTGAAGAGGAGCTGCTGCTGCTGCTGCTTCCATGATGGTGGTGGTGGTCTAGGTTTCTGTTTGGTGGTGTCTAGGTTTCTGCTGTTTGATGCAACTGTATGATTAAAACTAGTTTATAGGAGTAGATACTGAAAAACAGGGGCGGAGGGACTGGGGCCAGGGGGTCACGTGCCCCCTGACTTTTCAAATTTTTATTTTATTTTTTTATTTTTGGAGGGTTATTTGTGGCTTATTACACACACTGCCGCAACCTCATTTGGCACAAGGATCCTCTAGAGTGATCTCTCTGAAGTGATGTCTAGAGTGATTCAATTCAATGGCTAAGATATAAATTAATGAAAATGACGTCGTTTTGATTAGTAATTTGAAAAAAAAAAAAAAAATTCATTTTGAAGTCAGCCGTGTGCTGTTGTTGTGAAGCATTAGAGAGAGACAGAAGGATCGATCGCCGTCAAAATTCCTCCGACGCCGCAAGTGGTGGCGATGAAGAGAACCACCATGTCTATGCTAAACAGGGCTTGTAAAATGGATCTATTTGGTGGATTGAACACATTTCTCAAACATGAATTGGGTTTTGAAGACTCACCATTAATGGTTGCTTTTGATTGTAGATTTTCAGTAACTACTTGGATTTGAGAAGAATTGTTCATTTCTTGTTGGTTCTTGTTCTTTCATAGATTCATTTCTTCGCTTATTACAATACCAAGAGGTGCCAAAAGGAGAGCAATGATCAATTTGACTCAATAACACAACATAAAAACAAACAAAAAATAGAAATTAACAAGAATCCAGAAACAATTACTCAAACCCAATTTATCGAAGTCAAACTCAATCACTCAAACCCAGTTTATGCATGGTTAAAAAAAAAAACAAGAAAAAAACCCAGTTTATGCAACTCAAACTCAATATCTTCAATTTGTCGAACCCCATCCAACCATAACTCCCAAATCAAGAAAAACTTATTAGTATAAAAATTAAAAAATTCAAATCCAAACACTACAATAATTTTCAACCTTCCCTACAAACCCACAGGAAAATTCGATGATGGGTTTCCAGACTTAAATCACCCAAAGTGCACGAAAATCCTTAATTCTCAAATTCCCATTTCAAAGAAAATAAATTCAAACAGACCCTATAGACCTTCAGACGACGATGGGCGAGCGAGAGAAAGAGAGCGATGTCGAGAGTTTGAGCGATTTCCCAAGATCTGTCGATTGTGTTGTTCGTGGGTGACACCATACTTGATCTCGACGGCGTAGGGGGAGATCGATTGGAATTGAGAACGTAATTGTCCGCAACAAGGTTGATCGCCTTTCTTGAAGTTTTCGACAATGAAGGCAGAAATCGATGAGCACAGAGAGAGAGAAAGAGAGCGAAAAATGAAGGATTTTTTTTTTCTCACTAAAATAATCTCAACTTTTAATTTTAGTAACGAGACACGTGTCAAATCTTAAAAGATCATTCTAGAGATCACTTCAAGAAGATCACTCTAAAGAATTTTTACGTCCCAATTTGACTCAAAAACACTGACACACGCCAACACGCACCCAATTTTCAAACATACCAACACCCGCGCCCAAACATACTGACATAAGTCCAATCCAATTACCTTTTTTTGGTTTTTTTGATTCATGGAAGGCGGCAGCAAGGCTGAAATCCTAAAACCCTAAAGTTAGGCTTGTTTGGCTCTATAGGTGAGGGCCTAGTTGTCTCAAAACATCACTACTAATAACATTAATAAATTAAAAAAGTAAAAAAAAAAAAAAACACAACTCTAAGATCAAAACATCACATCATTAATGGCAGGACTCACTGCCACCTAATTAGTGGGAGCACTAATTAGTGCTCCCAAACATTTTTCTTATAAATATTCTTACGCAGGGAAATTAACTTTGTTAAATTTTGAATAGAATTAAAAAAAATAGTGAGAAAATTAAATATATTTTATATAAAAGCTTTATTTTTTTTATTAAAGTGTATCTGTTTATTTTAATATTTATTTTAATTTTTTTAAATATAGAAATTATTTATTATTTATTTTATATAAAAATAATTTAATAATTTCATCACTAATCATCTCTCATACTAGCATTAAAACAAACACAGCTTTACTTAATTCTTCACTAACAATCCCCACATTAACAATCTGTTCACTAACAATTCCATCCATTCTAATCCGTTAAACAAACATGGCCTAAAGGTGTACGAAATTTTTTATTTTATTTATTTATTTATAGTATTTGTTAAGTGTCTTTATATTTTTTTTTTGTTTTTTTTTATCTCTCTTTGTTGCTTTGTAATTTACCAACTCGCGATTCACCATATTAAGATCACACAACATAGATTTGGAACCATACTACAATCTTGATATATTCTCTTCATTGTTTACAGGTAACTTTATTTATGATTTTTATTTTTAAATAAAAATTATGAGTATTAATTTATAATTATTTGTTAAGTTTTGATTTGTAAAAAAAAATTATTTGTTATTATTTATGTTAAAATAAGGGACTTTGATATGCTATGAATCTTAATTGGTGGTGATTTATATTAAAATTAGGGATTTCAGTTTGTTGTTGTTTGTGCTAAAATTAGGAATTTGATTTGTGCTACAATTAAAAATATTAATTTGTAGTATTTGTTATTTAAATTAGGGATTTTCATTTGTTATAATATAGGTACATTAGAAATTTTATTTGTTGTGATTTGTCTTAAATTTAAAATTTTTAATTTGTATTAAAATTGGAGATTTTGATTTATGAGGTTTTATGATTTTGAGATTATAATTAATAGGTGCCCCATATTAAATTTTTGGCTCTGCCACTGAAAAATATATATACTTAGAATAAGTTTTAAGGAAAGGTATGTACCAATAATGTTATTTGTTATAAAAAAAAAATTACGAAAACTCTTTATAAAAATTCTTTATCATTGGATTAGTTTGTAATTTTTGTAGTATTTTATTATATTTTATGCAATCAATCTTAAATTAATTTCATAAAACTTTTCGTGATATTTATTTTATGATACACAACATTACTCTAGTATATATATAGCTCATAACTAATATAATTCATATATTTTATTCAATAAGTATTAAATGCACAAAAGTTGAACACAGATGCATTACAAGTGAGAGGGTAATTTTTGGGAGAAATTGGGCCGAGCTTCGAGTTGGGTTTTGAGGCCCAAAACGCAGAGGACTAGGTAAAAAGGTCGTACTGAATACTCCGACCTAGAGGGAAAGGTTACTCCGGCCTTGGGGAAACAGAGTTACTTCGGCCCAAGGAGGTGAGTTTATTCCGGCTCAAGAAGAGATAGTTACTTCGGCCCAAGGAAGAGTAAGGCTACTCCGGTCCAGAGACAACTCGGAGTTAGGCCGGTCCTAGAGTTAGTCCGGTCGCAGTATGTTCTGGGAAGACCGGTTTCGGAATTAGTCCGGTCGTGACACACTCTGGTTAAGTCGGTCAGAACTTGTTACTTGGAAGTTTGATCTAAGCACACCAAGGGTGAACAGGGGCAGCCGAAGTAATGAGTTAAAGGAGAAGACCGAGCTAAGGATAGTTCGGCCTTCTCGGTGGCACAGCATAGCCAATGTTATTTCGGTCATGTGGTAGTTCGGCCGAAGAGAAAACCATCCCACTTGGTTTAAGCAGTGGGGGAGGGTGTAAAAGGATAAGCATTATCCTTAGGAGTATGAATCCTAAGAGGACTCTGCATGGAGAAATACAAGTCCTATCAGGATTGTGCCAGAGGAAACTTATAAAAGCTCACAAGCATCACCTTGGAGGAGGTAATTGAACACAATCTTTCTGAGAACTAAGAGCTTTGTCTATTTGTCAAGTTTTCTGACTTAGGCATCGGAGAGGTTTCCGGCACACACCCGCCGGCTAGCTCACGTTTGTGTTTTCAGGTGACAAAGCGACGTCGTACGGAGGAGCGTGGACTTGGTCAACAGGATTATACGAGGAGAATTATTTCCTCCCCGTACAATTGGCGCCGTCTGTGGGAAGAACAGACAAGAACAAAAAACCTCTTGACCAAGCTTCTCCTTTTTCTCAAATCAATGGCACACATTGAAGAGCCACCACAGTCCGCCGTCGACGGGCTAACTCCAGACGGGGGCGCAAGGCGAGAAGGATTATCCTCTGTCCCTCCGATGGCAGATCTGGAGCCCCAACAACATAACTCCAGGAGGAGTGGCAGGGGAAGGAGGAATAGCAGCCCTCGTCACTCTCAAAGTCCTGACAGGCAAAGGAGGAGGATTGATCCTCAGGCTCTGGAAGATCGCGTGAAGGAGCAAGATGAACTAATTCGAAAGATGGCGGCGGACATGGAAGCATTAAAACGCCAGATGAAGACTAAAGAGGTGGCGACAGGAGAGGGGCGCAAGCACAAGACGCCCCCTCGCCACTCTGAGAATCGTAGTAGGAACACTACACCCTCCCAAGGAGAGAACAGAAGCCTCAGGACAGGCGACACGCAATCCTGGTCTTCCAGAACTCGTCATTCCAGGTCTGAGAGGACGAAATCCGAAAGATCATACACTGAAGGAAGCACATATTGGCCTTCACACTCGCACCAAACCAGATCTAGACAGACAGACTTGCCCCGGTCATCCGACTTACGAACCGTGCTCGAAGAAAAAGCACGATGCAAGGAGGATGCCAGGGCAAGGGATCCACACCGAATTTCGGCCTTACAACGGTTGGCTCCTCGGACGCATGGAAGCGTCGAGGTTGGAATGCCAATACCGCGACCGGCCTACGAACCGACGGACAAAGCATTGGCAAGACTACAGACTTCGCCGTTTGTCCCAGCAATCGAAAACGCGCCCCTACCATCAGGCTTCCTTCAGCCGAAATTCACTACATACGAAGGGAAGACGGACCCGTATTCACACTTGAGCCACTTTCGCCAAGTCATGGCTGTGTACAGGCGAAACGAGGCTCTGATGTGCATACTGTTCCCGTCAAGTCTTGGCGACCTAGGCTTGACTTGGTTCGAAAAGCTCCCAGAGGGCAGCATAGCCTCCTGGGCCCAGTTGGCAGAAGCATTCGTAACGAGGTTTCGAACGAACACTAAAACGCCGGTGGAGATAGACCAGTTACTCTCCATCGACATGGGTGAAAAAGAGACCCTCAGATCTTACAACAGTCGCTACTGGGAGACATTCAACCAGATTGGAGACTGCCCCACCAATCTGGCCATTGCGCAATATAAGAGAGGCCTACCAGTAGGGAATAGACTAAGGGATTCAATTACAATGACGCCACCCCTCACCATGGAGGCCCTGATGGAGAGAGTGCATCAGCACATCAGGGTAGAAGAAGATGGCGCACGTGCCAAGGCAAAATCAACTGCGACTGCGGTACCAGAAAAGAAAACCTCAGCAAAGGTTAATACGGTGGACCGAAGTAACAAAAACGGGCGTGGCAGACGAGATAACGGAGAAGACCCAGACAAAAGATGGTTGAGAATCCGCACTGCCATAACAACGGTGTTCAAAAAACCAATATATCGGATTCTGAGCGAAATAAAAGATGAGCCATTTGTCAAGTGGCCAGCCAAGCTTGGGGAAGCTCAGAAGAATTACGACGACAGATCACGGTGCACCTTCCACAAAGAAAAGGGGCACCGAATTGAGAATTGCACACCACTGAGACAGCACTTGGAAGAATTGGTGGCAGCAGGCCACTTGGACGAATACATTGAAGGAGGGACGCAACCAGCCCCCCAAGATCATAATGACCATCCCAACAGAATGCCAATCGATGCCGCACCACAAGGCATCATCAACGTAATACATGGAGTCTATGAGCCTGAGCGTGTATGCGAGCTCAGGGGATCAATCAAGAAGGCTGAGCACTTCAGGGAAGTGCTAAGCGCCCAGCCTGCCACCAAGAAAGGGAAGACAGAGGCCGCAAATGTCATGTCCTTTTCGGATAAGGACTTGGATCGAATTTACTGCCCCCATAATGATGCCCTGGTTGTCACTCTCCGAGTCAAGGATTTTGACGTCAAGCGGATTCTGATTGACCAGGGTAGTTCATGTGAGATCATGTATTACGACACATTCAAGCAACTAAAGCTGCAAGACAAAGACTTAGCGCCTGCAGTTTCTCCCCTGATTGGATTCAACTCCATGCCAGAGTGGCCTGTCGGCAAAATAATCCTTCCAGTCAGAGCAGGGAGTGTAACAAAACAAGTGGAGTTCTGGGTATTGAAGGTCCCCTCCACTTACAACATCATCCTGGGCAGAACATGGCTGCATGCCATGCGATCGGTAGCGTCGTCTTACCACCAACTAATGAGATTTCCCAACGACACCGGAATAATCGAAGAAGTCTATGGCGATCAGATCATGTCAAAACAATGCTTCGCCACAGCGAACGGAAGCCGAGCTGCCAAAGGATATGTTCATTCGGTAGAAGAACCAGAAAGTAATGAACACTTCACAGACGTCGGAAAGGCAGCAGATCAGAAAGCGGTGGAGGAATTGGTGGAGGTAAAAATAGATGAGAAGAACCCGGATAAGTTCTTCTTGCTTGGCTCATCATTGTCCAGCACTGAGAGGTTGGAGGTCTTAGAATTCTTGACCTCTAACATCGAAGTGTTCGCCTGGACGCCTTACGACATGCCAGGCATTGATCCAAACTTCATCAGTCACCAACTCAACGTCCACCCATCCGCCAGACCAGTCATTCAACGCACACGCAGATCGGCACTCCACCACGCCGAAATAGTGGCAGAAGAGGTAGGCAACCTGCTGGAGGCAGGAGCAATAAGAGAAGTGCACTACCCAAGATGGATCTCCAACACGGTCGTAGTGCCAAAAAAGAATGGTAAATGGCGAGTCTGCGTCGACTACAAAACAGTCAACAAGGCGTGCCCAAAAGATAGCTTTCCTCTACCAAGGATAGATCAACTGGTGGACCTAACAGCGGGGCACAATCGACTCAGCTTTCTGGATGCATACAGAGGCTACCACCAAATCGCCATGCATGAACCAGACCAGGAGGTCACATCCTTTACTACACCAAGAGGATTATATTGCTACAAGGTCATGCCCTTTGGCCTGAAGAACGCAGGGGCAACATTCCAAAGGATGGTCACCAAGATGTTCGAACCATTGTTAGGCAGAACAATGGAGGCCTACATCGACGACATGGTGGTCAAAAGCAAGGATGAGAATGACCATCTAAAAGATCTAGGCGAGATGTTCCAGATCCTGAAGAAACATAAGTTGCGCCTCAATGCGTCCAAATGCGCATTTGGAGTTGGATCTGGCAAATTCTTGGGCTTCCTGGTGACCAACCGAGGTATAGAAGCAGACCCCTCTCAAATCAAAGCAATCCAGGAGTTGGAGAGACCAAACTCAGTCAAAGAAGTGCAGCATCTCACTGGTATGGCGGCTGCACTCAACCGGTTCATAAGCAAGTCGTCAGACAGACTACGACCTTTCTTCCAAGCTCTTAAGGCCAAGTTTGAGTGGGATGAAGAATGTGACCGAGCTCTGGAAAGCTTGAAAGAGTACATGTCTTCCCCACCACTACTTGTTACTCCAAAACCTGGTGAAGAACTCTTTTTGTACCTGGCAGTCTCTCAGCACGCAGTCAGTGCGGTGTTGGTTCGTGCAGAAGGAATACAACACTTGCCCATCTTCTATGTCAGCAAGACATTGTTGGGAGCCGAAACGAGGTACTTACCCTTAGAGAAACTAGCATTAGCCTTAATGATGGCGTCCAGAAAATTGGCACACTACTTCCATGCCCACACCATAGTCGTCCTCACAGCTTTTCCGCTAAAAGCTCTGTTTGAAAGGGCGAACTTTAGTGGGCGAATTTTGAAGTGGGCAGTGGAGTTGGGACAATTCGACATTAAGTTTCAACCCAAGACCGCAATAAAAGCCCAATCTTTGGCAGACTTCGTAGCAGAGTTTACTCCTGGAAGTCATCATATCTGCCCAGTCGACTTAACTGACACAACCGAACTAGGGACGGAAGTTGACGCCGGAATAGCGCAACCCCTAGCAGAAGGTAGTCAATCAAACACCAAGGCAGACCATACTAAGGACGACAAGGAAGAGACAAACAAAGGCTCACAAACAGTTCAAACAGAGGACAAAGGACAGACAGCCAACATGGACCTTGAAGAAAACACCATTCTTGACCTCACAACATCATCTGATCCTTCCACTTGCTGGAAACTATTCGTTGGAGAGATGTGGAAACTCTTTGTGGATGGCGCATCCAACCGACATGGAGCAGGACTTGGCATAGTCCTCATCTCTCCAGACGGCCTGGTTGTTGAGCAAGCAATCAACCTCGGTTTCCCAGCATCCAACAATGAAGCGGAGTATGAGGCGCTGCTCGCAGGACTCAAGTCAGCACACTTCATGAAAGCAACCGAGCTAATGGTGTACAGTGACTCCCTACTGGTAGTAAATCAAATCTCTGGCGACTACGAAGCAAAGGATGATAGAATGGCCAAGTACCAAGAGTTAGTCAGAACAGAGATCAAGAAGTTTGATGTGGTAAGGATAGAACAAATCGGCAGGGAGGAAAACAGCCGAGCGGATGAGCTAGCAGGCCTGGCCTCGATAGCAGATACATCAATCCCTCATCCATTACTCATCGACTTCTTACCAAGACCAAGCATAGAAGACCCCGAGGCAGAAGAAGTATGTTGCACAGAATTAGGCCCTTCATGGATGGATCCCATCATCCTGTTCCTAAAAGACGGCATTCTACCAGAAGAGAAAAAAGAAGCCAACAGAATAAGGGCAAAGTCGCAGCGATTTTGGCTATCTCCATCTTTGGCATTATATAAGAAGTCGTTCTCTAGGCCTTACCTCAAGTGTGTTCATCCCAGCAAAGTAGAAGCGTTCTTATTTGAGATACACGAAGGGGTATGTGGAAGTCATCAAGGGGGAAGGTCGCTCGCCTACAGGGCTATTTCACAAGGATATTGGTGGCCATATATGCAAGCAGACTCAGAGAAATATGTGAAGAAGTGTGAGAAATGCCAAAAATTCGCGCACCAAATACATCAACCAGCAAGAGAACTCCTACCGTTAACTAGCCCATGGCCTTTCGCAATGTGGGGCTTGGACATAGTAGGACCACTTCCAACAGCACCCGGAGGCAGAAAATTCTTTCTTGCAGCAACAGACTACTTCACAAAGTGGGTGGAAGCAGAAGCATTGGCATCAATCAAAGAAAAAGATGTGAAGAAGTTTGTTTGGCAGAACATTATCACTCGCTTTGGCATTCCAAAAGCCCTGATCTCAGACAATGGTACTCAATTCGATGGCAGAATCTTCAGAAGCTTTTGTGAAGAGTACAAGATAGAGTTCTACAATTCTACACCGGCGTATCCCCAAGCAAATGGGCAAGCAGAAGCATCAAACAAAGTCGTCTTGGATGGACTAAAGAAAAGGCTAGAAAAAGCAAAAGGCAAGTGGGCAGAAGAACTTCCTCATGTTTTATGGGCATACCGCACCACACCTCGGCGATCAACAGGAGAAACACCATTCTCCTTAGCCTATGGAATAGAAGCAGTAATCCCACTAGAAGTTGGCCTCCCCACAATCCGAAGCGAAAATTTTGATCCAGACTTAAATGGAGAAGCCATAGCCTTAGAACTTGACCTTGTAGAAGAAAGGAGAGAAAGAGCAATGGTTCACATCGCCGCCTACCAACGAGAGTTAATCAGAAAATACAGCAAAAAGGTACATCCAAGACAATTCAAGATTGGGGATTGGGTACTACGCAGAGTAATGGGAAACACCTTGATCCCAGGAGACGGCAAGTTAGGCCCAAATTGGGAAGGCCCTTATAAGGTGGTTGGATTAGCAGGCAAAGGGGCATACCACTTAGAAGACAAGGATGGCAAGGCAATCCCTAGGCCATGGAATACGGCCAATCTCAAGTTATTTTACTTTTAGCTTTTCTTTTTCAAACATATGTACTTTTATCTTCCTTCAATAAAATGAGAAATTCTTTTTAGCACGGATTATTCTTTGTAAAAGTTAGCATGAAAAACTAAGCATATTGCAAGCACTTTATCCTAAGTTAGTTGGAAAAACTAACTTAGAGGTTGGCTGGAATAAACCAACACCCTTCCTAAGCCCAGGATAAGGATCCAGGCTGCAGGACGTTTGGTCGGAATAACCAAACATTATTCTCAGTTAGCTGGAAAAAACTAACTTAGAGGTTGGCTGGAATAAACCAACACTTGTTACTCTTCAGCCGAAGTAAGTGTATGGCTGAAGAGTGGTTGGCTGGAATAAACCAACTCTTGTTACTCTTCAGCCGAAGTAAGTGTATGGCTGAAGAGTGGTTGGCTGGAATAAACCAACTCTTTTTACTCTTCAGCCGAAGTAAGGGTATGGCTGAAGAGTGGTTGGCTGGAATAAACCAACACTTGTTACTCTTCAGCCGAAGTAAGTGTATGGCTGAAGAGTGGTTGGCTGGAATAAACCAACTCTTGTTACTCTTCAGCCGAAGTAAGTGTATGGCTGAAGAGTGGTTGGCTGGAATAAACCAACTCTTTTTACTCTTCAGCCGAAGTAAGGGTATGACTGAAGAGTGGTTGGCTGGAATAAACCAACACTTGTTACTCTTCAGCCGAAGTAAGTGTATGGCTGAAGAGTGGTTGGCTGGAATAAACCAACTCTTGTTACTCTTCAGCCGAAGTAAGTGTATGGCTGAAGAGTGGTTGGCTGGAATAAACCAACTCTTGTTACTCTTCAGCCGAAGTAAGTGTATGGCTGAAGAGTGGTTGGCTGGAATAAACCAACTCTTGTTACTCTTCAGCCGAAGTAAGTGTATGGCTGAAGAGTGGTTGGCTGGAATAAACCAACTCTTGTTACTCTTCAGCCAAAGTAAGTGTATGGCTGAAGAGTGGTTGGCTGGAATAAACCAACTCTTGTTACTCTTCAGCCGAAGGAAGTGTATGGCTGAAGAGTGGTTGGCTGGAATGAACCAACACTTTGTACTCCTCAGCCGAAGTGATTATATCGGCTAAGGAGTGGTTGGCTAGTAAGCATATTTTAGCCAGCCGAAACCGAAATAACAGTCAAAGTAAGTGAAGACATCACAAAGTGCAAGCATAACCGAAATAACAGTCAAAGTAAGTAAAGACATTACAAAGTACAAGCATACATATCACAACCGAAATAAGAGTTGAAGTAAAATTTTCATTGCAAGAAGGTCATTACAAAGGGGCTTAGTTCGGTTACAAAGAAAAGAGTACAAAGTCAAGAAAAAAGATCTTCGATCTCGGCATCGAAGGCAGCATCGGCGTCAACCCGAAGACCGGTTTCGGGCGCAACAACGTTTTCAGAATGAAGAATGGTTTCAGCCGGAGCCACGGTTTCACTTGGTTGATCAATAGTTAGATCTTCCACCATAGGCTCTGACCGAACTATCTGATCTGCATTCACAACCGAAGTATCCTCAGGGGCAGAGTCTTCATCAGAGTCTTCATCGTCTGAGCCCTCAAGGAACTGCTGTTGCATGGCTTTGGCATATTCCATCAGGGAGTTCGGTATAAAGTAGGCTGGAGGGTCGAAAACCTCGGTCTGAGGATCATGACTGAGCTTCTCAACGGCTCCCCTCCAGCCGCACTTAAAGAACAGATCCTTGGCCGCATTACATTGTTGGGCATAAGCGTCCTCTGCCCTCTTGAAGCCTTGTTTGTCAGCTTCCTTCACCTTCTCTTTCATTTCGGCATTTTTCTTTCTTTCGAGCTTCACCAGCTCGCGCAAGTATTTGTCCTTAAGAACTATGGCAGTCTTCTGCCTCTCCGCCTCAGCCGAACTGACTAGTTCGGTCAGCTTGCTATTCTCAGCTTGAAGCTCGGCCATCTGCTTCTTGACTTCTATCACTTCGGCCGACTTCACTTCGGTTTCTGCCACAGCATCCCTTGCAGTTTTTCTGAGTTCCAGCACCTTCTTGTGAGTATTATAGTTTTTTTGAATTGCCTGGCAAAAAACGAGGACTTCAAATGTGCCGAGATAGAAGTTAAACAAAATTAAACAGAAGAATGGATAGAACGGCATACCAGGATCATGGACTTCGTTGCAGACCGAATGGACTTCAATTCGGTGTTCAGCTGCTTTCGGTGGTGCTCCATATCCTTGGGGAGGCACACTCCCTTGGCCAGATTAAAGGCCAACTCATGATCTTTCTCGGCGACAACCGAATCAGTATCCTCGACATCTCGGTTTTTGAAAGTCAATTTTGGTACCCAGGTTGTGGTAGTTCGGTCGGCAGGTTCCGGTTGGGGGCTCGGTGGCAAGATTGGTGGAGTAACAGTCTCGTCTTCATCGACCAAACTTGGTTCGGTCTCGCTGGTTCGGGCGCGCTTGGTTCGGCGCGAAGAAGACGGCTGTTGAGAGGGAAGAGCCACAACGGCAGGCTGCGTTTGGCTTGGTGACGGTACCTCGGCCCTACTCGTTTCGGTCAGAAGCGCTCTTACTCTGCTCCTCTTGGCCATTTCTTCTTCAGCGGTTAGTGGGACGAGTCTTATTTCGGGCAGAGTTGGGTCCGGTTCAGGTGCTTCTTCAAGAAGGAAGTCAGTCACCCTTGCTTTTCGGCGACCACTGTAGCGATAGGTCGGCTCAAAATTTAGAAGCTTGGCCCAACCTCTTTCCTTAATCCGAAGTGCGGCTCGCAAAACTCCGAGGTTGGGATAGCTATACAAGGAATGGAGATGGGCGAAATCTGCAAAAATGAGAAGTGTTAGTTCGGCTAATAAGACTAAACAACCGAGATAACATAAAAGCAGAAGACCGAAGTAAAATTACCGGGCTCTCCCATCTTCCAATTTATAGGTCGGCCAGGAATTTGGGCTTGAAAATCCTCAAAATTCCCAGAGACCCAGAAGAAGTCATCATCGTTAAGGTCTTTGTCCGGTGTGTGCTTAATTATCTTCTCTCGGCGGCGGCGAATCCTAAGGTAGTAGACCCACCCAGCATTCTTCGAGCCGATGGAATACTGATGGAATATTTCGGCAAGGCCAAGGTTTAAACCGGTTTGGTGGTTTAGTGCCGCTATGCCCATAATAATACGGTATGTGTTGGTGGACAGCTGGGTGGGGCATAACCTAGTCTGCCTAAGGAACTCACAGATCAGTGGTTGGACAGGAAACCGTAGTCCGGTTTCTATTATGGATTGAAGAGTAAAAGGGACGGAGCCTTCATTGTCCCAGGGAGTAGCATCTTTCTTGGCCAACACCAGTTGGACATCATCAGGAATCTGGTAATCTTGCCTAAATTCGGCCAAGCCACCTGGGGTTTCGACTAAATATCTATACTTACCCATTTGTTGTATAATTTATGAATAAGTTATTTCGGTACAAAAATTAGGCTCAGTAGCTCGGTTGAGCACACGCAGAAGTGCCTGGGCAACCTAAGTCTGCAAGGTAGAAAACAAAGGGGTTAAAGCACAGATCGTTGGACCGCGCTACAAATTATAAGCAAGATATACAAATCCTACTTCGGCCTCAAAAAGCTGGCTCTATCTCGGTTCATCAAAAGGATTGATAGTTCGGTTTGAGTAGTTTACTCGATAGACCGGTTAAACGTCTAGGGGCAGCTTTCTGAGTTCGGTCTAAAAAACTAAGAAAGCTGGTTTAGCCCCAAGGCCTAAATCGGTTGCAGTGTGAATAAAATTACTTCGGATTAAGCCTCTAGGGACGGCTTTCCGAGTTCGGTTTAAGAACTAAGAAAGCTAGCCCCGAAAGCTTAGCTCGGTTATAGACCGAAGTACCTAGTTCGGTATGTGCAAGCTTGTTCGGTGATCTTATCTTGGCTAGAATGATTCGGAAGAAACTACTGATATTCCTACAAGTTCTAGTTCGGTTATTGACTACAGAAATCTACATATTTGGGGCAAACATGATCCTATTTCGGTTGCAATGTGATTTTGGATCTAAGACTGGTTTTTCTACATAACAATTCATACGCGTGCAAGTTCTATTCATTTCTTCATAAAAGTACAAAAGCAAAGCAGACAAATAAAGAAAAACGTTTGCAGAAAGCATACAAAACAAAAACAGATGGAAAAACAAATAGAAAAAAGCGAGAAGGGTAGGCTTACTTACCAGATTGGAGAAGAAGAAGCTGAGGATGGAGCAGTAGCAGCAATGGAGGCACGAACACAGTAAGCTCAAAGCTCAAAAACTCAGGAAACAGAGGAGGAGAGAAAATGAAGAATGGAAGGTGAAGTAATTCGAGAAAGAGTAAAAAGGTTGTTTTGTGAAACAAGGGAGAGAAAAAGGCGGCAAAAAGAAGCGGGAACAGTACAAAAATTCTGAAGGACGGCGTGACAGTTGGCCACAGCTTATCAGAGTTTGCCACGTGTCACTGGAATGGGAAGCGTTACAGTCGCTGCGATTGAAGAGACGTTTTGACCGGACATAGTGATACCCGAGGTAAACTTAGCTCGGCTGGAAAGGCTAAAGGGTTTTTAGCTCGGCTGAAAAAGCGTAACAAACTCTAGCTCGGCCAGAAGGCTGGTAATCCCAATCATGTTACACAGATGGAATTAAGGGGCAATTGAGAGGGTAATTTTTGGGAGAAATTGGGCCGAGCTTCGAGTTGGGTTTTGAGGCCCAAAACGCAGAGGACTAGGTAAAAAGGTCGTACTGAATACTCCGACCTAGAGGGCAAGGTTACTCCGGCCTTGGGGAAACAGAGTTACTTCGGCCCAAGGAGGTGAGTTTATTCCGGCTCAAGAAGAGATAGTTACTTTGGCCCAAGGAAGAGTAAGGCTACTCCGGTCCAGAGACAACTCGGAGTTAGGCCGGTCCTAGAGTTAGTCCGGTCGCAGTATGTTCTGGGAAGACCGGTTTCGGAATTAGTCCGGTCGTGACACACTCTGGTTAAGTCGGTCAGAACTTGTTACTTGGAAGTTTGATCTAAGCACACCAAGGGTGAACAGGGGCAGCCGAAGTAAAGAGTTAAAGGAGAAGACCGAGCTAAGGATAGTTCGGCCTTCTCGGTGGCACAGCATAGCCAATGTTATTTCGGTCATGTGGTAGTTCGGTCGAAGAGAAAACCATCCCACTTGGTTTAAGCAGTGGGGGAGGGTGTAAAAGGATAAGCATTATCCTTAGGAGTATGAATCCTAGGAGGACTCTGCATGGAGAAATACAAGTCCTATCAGGATTGTGCCAGAGGAAACTTATAAAAGCTCACAAGCATCACCTTGGAGGAGGTAATTGAACACAATCTTTCTGAGAACTAAGAGCTTTGTCTATTTGTCAAGTTTTCTGACTTAGGCATCGGAGAGGTTTCCGGCACACACCCGCCGGCTAGCTCACGTTTGTGTTTTCAGGTGACAAAGCGACGTCGTACGGAGGAGCGTGGACTTGGTCAACAGGATTATACGAGGAGAATTATTTCCTCCCCGTACAACAAGAGTTGGGTTTATATGATGTGAAACTGACTCCTTATGCGATATCACTGTCCTGTTTGGTCTTTGTGTTTCTAGTCACTACAAGAAAAAATGTTTTTGGCGATTAAAAAATTACATTTGATCGTTGAAAGTATAGGTTTTGGTGATTAAAAAAATTTAGTAGTCAAAAATATAGGTTTTGGCGACTAAAAATCTGTTTGGTCGCCGATATATGGCTTTTATAGACTAAAAAAATTTTAGTAACCAAAAGTAAGGCCTTTTGGCGACTAAAGAAAATTTAATAGCCAAAAGTGAGGCATTCGGCGACTAAAAATCTGTTTGGTCGCCAAAAGTAAGGCTTTTACCGACTAAAAAAATTTTAGTAGCCAAATGTAAGGCCCTTTGGCGACTAAAAAAAAATTAGTAGCCAAAAGTGAAGCATTCGGCGACTAAAAACATGTTTAGTAGCCAAAAGTTAAGTTTTTTGGTGACTAAAAAGAAGTTTAGTCGCCAAAAGTGGTAATTTTAGCGCGGAAATTTTTTTTTTAACGACTAAAAAATAATTAGTAGTCAAAAGTATAGAATTGGCGACTAAAATTATGTTTAGTCGCCAAAAGTGGTCTCTTTTTTTTTTCTACTAAATAATTTATTTTTACATATATTATGTTCAATAAAAAATAATTATGTTTATATATATACTTTTATATTAATACGGGTCTAAGTACTATATAAATAATATATGTTGCATATATAATCATATGGTGTTATGGAGGCGTTCACTACAAGAAAAAGCAGAATTGGCGATTAAAAATAGAATTTTCGTCGTTGAAAGTAGCAGAATTGGCGACTAAAATGGAATTAGTAGCCAAAAGTGAAGACTTTTGGCGACTAAAACAGTTTAGTAGCCAAATGTATAATTATTGGCGACTAAAAATCAGTTTAGTCGCCGATTATATGGGTTTTAGCGACTAAAAAAATTTTAATAGCCAAAAGTGAAGGTTTTTGGCGACTAAAAACATTTACTAGCCAAAAGTATAGGTTTTGGCTACTAAAAAATAGTTTGGTTGCCGATTATACATGTTTTACCGACAAAAATAAATTTTGTAGCCAAAAGTGAAGGTTTTTGGCTACTAAAAAATATTTAGTAGCTAAAAGTGTGCAATTGGCGACTAAAATTTAGTTTAGTCGCCAAAAGTGGAGGTTTTGGCGACTAAAAATAAGTTTAGTCGCCAAAAGTGGTTATTTTTAGGCGGGAATGAATTTTTTTAGCGACTAAAATATAATTAGTAGCCAAAACTATAGAATTGGCGACTAAAAATAGATTTAGTCGCCAAAAGTGGTCTCATTTAATTATGTTTATATATATAGTTTTATATTAATACAGGTCAATATACTATATAAATAATATATGTTGCGTATATATTCATGTGGTGTTGTAGTGGCATAGTGGAGAGAGTGTGTTGCTAAAGGTTTAGAATGTGAGAGGTTGGTGGTTTGAATCTCAAAAAAAGCAAAAAAGTTAGTATTTTTTTTTTTCACGGAATAACCTTTGGCGACTAAAATTATTGGTCGCCAAAAGTGTTTCTTTTGGCGATTAAACGGTTTGGTCGACGATTCATTTACTATTGGCGACTAAAAGATTAGTCGCTAAATGTATAATTTTAAAAAGTGAAATTCACTATTGGCGACCAAAATTTTGGTCGCTAAAAACCTATTTTTTGCCGACTAAAACTTTTTTAGTCGCCAATACCTTCCCTGACCGTGTTTTCGCGACAAAATCGGCGACTAAAAAATTTAGTCGGGAAAACTAAAAGTCGACTTTTGGCGACTAAAAATTTAGTCACCAAAGGTGGTTTTTCTTGTAGTGGTTATGGAAAGAGTGTGTTGTATAAGGTTTATGGTGTAGGAGGTTGATGGTTCAAATCTCCACAAGAGCAGAGTGTAATTTTTTTTTTTTTTTTTTTTTTTACGAATGAGCTTTTGACGACTAAAAGGTTTGGTCGCCGATTCCTTGAGTATTGGCGACTAAAACATTAGTCGGTAAATGTATAATTTTAAAAAATATAATTGACTATTGGCGACTAAAAAATTGGTCGGTAAATGTATAATTTAAAAAATATAATTGACTATTGTTGACCAAAGTTTTGGTCGCTAAAGACTTTATTTTTGGCGACAAAAAATTTTTTAGTCGCCAATACCTTCCCCGACCGTCTTCTGGCGACCAAACCGGCGACTAAAAAATTTAGTCGGGGAAACTAAAAAATCGACTTTTGGCGACTAAAAATGTGTTTTTTGTTGTAGTGAGTATTACTCTATTTTGTTTTAGTGCTGTTTAGATCCAAAAACTTAATTAGCAAATCGATAAAAATAGATTCATATATCATTTTTCTCATTTAAAAATAAAAATTCATAGAAAGTAAAAATGGTAAGTAATGCTATTGATTAATATAAAATAAGAAAATTATATAAAAATCTATTTTTTAGACCTATTTTATAGATCTAATGATGTGTAAATGACATAATTTATTGATAATTACAGAAGATATGAGAGATAGTACTATCTTTAATATCCTAATTAATTATCACATCATTGAATTTAAAAATTAAATCTATTTTTTTTATCTTAACACTACAAGAAAACACACCTTTGGCGACTAAATTTTTAGTCGCCAAAAGTCCTTTTTTAGTCGCAAAAAATTGAATTTTCACTTTCCCCGACTAAATATTTTAGTCGCTGGTTTTGTCGCGAATACATAGTCGCCAATATTTTTGGCGACTAAAAAAGTGTTAGTCGGCAATATACATGTCTTCAGCAACCAAAAAATTTGTCGCCAATAGTCAATTCCATTTTTGGAAATTATACATTTAACGACTAAAGTTTTAGTTGCCAATAATGAATTTTTTATTTATTTATACATTTGCCGACTATTTTTTTCGTCGCCAATAGTCAATCTTTTGGCGACCACAGAGTTTAGTCGCCAAAAGCATATTTGAAAAAAAAAATAAAATTACCCTCTATGCCTAAGACCTCCAGGTTCCAAAGCTTTACAACACACTCCCCCCCCCCACCCCCCCCACTATGCCACTAAACCAACACATGAATATAATTGCAACATATATTATTTATATATTACCTTGACCGGTATTAATACAAAATTATATATATAAATATAATTATATATATTCAATATAATTTATGTAAAAAATAAATTATTTACTAAAAAAAATTTAGATCACTTTTGGCGACTAAATCCATTATTTAGTCGCCAATTCTATAATTTTGGGCTACTAATTAATTTTCCGTCGCTAAAGAAATATGTTTCGCCTAAAAACTACCCCTTTTGGTGACTAAATCTGTTTTTAGTCGCCAAAAACGTCCCCTTTTGGCTACTAAAGTGAATTTTAGTCGCTAATTGACAGTTTTTAGCTACTAATTTTTTTTTAGTAGCCAACAAGCTTGACTTTCAGCAACCAAACTATTTTTAGTCGGCAAAACACATAGAATCGGCGACCAAACTGTTTTTTAGTCGCCAAAAGTAAATGTTTTTAGTCGCCAAAAACCTTAACCTTTGGCTACTAAAATTTTTTTAGTCGCTAAAACCCCTATATTCGGCGACTAAACTGACGTTTAGTCGCTAAAACCCTTATATTTGGCGACTAAAGTCTTTTAGTCGGCAAAAGTGACCAGTTTTGGTGACTAATTCCATTTTAGTTGCCAATTCTACTACTTTCAGCGACGAAAAATCTAGTTTTAGTCGTCAAATCTGCTTTTTGTTGTAGTGTAAATAACAATATTCTATAAAATATCATAAAGAGTAGTGGTTTGGACCAACTGACAAACCAATCTCGACTCATTTGATCACTTGCCATTGGTTCTTGTATGGGGAATATTTGACTATGACCAATTACAATTGACATTGCAATGTGTTTGGAAATATGGATTGATAAAGAGGAGTCTTTACTAATACACAATATATAATAAATATTTTATTTTATTTTTATGTACTTGAATTGCACACGGGTCATTGATAGATCAATTTATTTTTATGTACTTGAATTGCACACGAGTCACTGATAGACCAATCTCGACTCATTTGATCAATTGCCATTGGTTATTGTATAGGGAATATTTGTCTATAACCAATTACATTTTTTTTTTTTAAATCGGCAAAAAAACTTTATTGATAGCATCAAACATACAAAAATATAGATAACATCAATAAAGCAAAGGCAAATAGTAAAAAACATTACAGAATTTCGCTTTATTCCAACTAGATTGACACCAAGAGAAACATCCTATCATATGCTAGCTTAAATGACCAATTACAATTGACATTGCAATGTTTAAAAATATGGATTTGATAAAGAAGAGTCTTACTAACACACAATACATAAAGTCATTTTGGGAACAATAGTAAAAAGTCAGCTTTTTGGCTTTTTAGTTTTTTTAGCCAAAAAAGTCAGTTTTTTTTTACCCAAAACAATCTAGTTTTTTGCCAAAAAAGTCAAAAAATCAATTTTTTACCAACTTTTCAAAATATCACATAATAAATATTTTATTTTATTTTTATGTACTTGAATTGCACACGGGTTCGGCTTAAGGGTTAAGCCACCAAAGCCAATACTTTATGCCACAAATGTTACTAAAGTTCCAAATTTTCAAAAATTATAGTTAAGGCTTATATGATTTTACCATTCTTTAATTTAAAAAAGGTTCCATCCATTAAGAAAGAAGGTTTAAAATAGTTATTTCAAATGAGTAATATTATACAAATTTTACTAGTCTCTTTTATTAATTTGAGATAAATTTCTAATATGAGTAATGATATATAAACTAACAAATTTTACTAACTTTTCTTACTCTTTGATGTGACATTTTCTTATAAATTGATGAGAAATTTGATAATGAGACAATACAGTTTTTCAAAAAATTTTAGAATTAATGGAAGTATTAAACTATATGGCTCCGTTTGTTGTGATATAAAATATTTTACATAAAAAAAATATTTCTCTTATAAATTGATTTTATAAAGAAAAATATTTTTGTTTTTGTTTTTGTTTTTTGGTGTTTGGTTGACACAAGAACCAAAAATATTTTATTTCCTAAAAGTAAAATTTTGATACAATAAAGTGTCATATGACTTTTTAGACCATCTCCAACGGTTCATCAAACATGACATCAAATTTAAATTTTGGTGAAAAAGTCATTGTTTGGTGCTCCAACGGTTGCACCAAATCGGTATCAAATTGAGAATTCACAAAAAAATTCATCAAAGTGAGAACAGGCAGCAGCTTTCACCATTTTACTGTGCGTGACCGTTGGGGAGACCAACTGGTCGACCAGTCGGTTGACCGACCGGTTGACCAACCGGTCCACCAGTTCCCTTGCAAAAATTTTGGTTCAAACAGGTCAAAAGGTTCAAAGAGGTAAAAAAAAAAATATGCCTTACGGGTCGACCAACTGGTCGACCCCTGTTTTGATGCCCACCATTGCAGCAGTCTGTATCAAAATGAGAAAATTGGTCTTTTTTAACTCAAATTTGGTGAAAAATTTGGTAAACGATTGGAGATGCTCTTATTAAGCTAAGATATTTATTTGAGAAAACTAAATGTGTAATGAGTGAGAATCTAATTTCGTATAAATTGACTTACGAAATTTTTAAAAGTAAGTCATTTTTAGAAAAATGATGTAAAAATATTTTCTTTAAGAAATGTTTTACTTGTTTTTTATTCAATCAAACAACAGAAAATTTACAAAAATATTTTATGTCAAAACAAATGGAATCTATGCATAAAAAAGTTTGGTCATTTCCAAATGAATGTATTGTTAACAAAATGACATAAAAGAGATTAAATGGATAAACTATACTATTTATTAATTCAAAAAAATATATTAACAAACCTTGATATGAAAATTTAATTAGTAACTACGTATATCAAAATCTAAAAAAAATTATTTTAAAATAACATTTTCATAGTAGCATTAAAAATTTTTAAATGGTCTTATTTTAATTTGTTGTTTTAGACCTCAATTCATCTCGAGCAGGCCTGATTGCACGTGAATCACTCGTGTCAATAGCTAATATATATATGTATATACACACACGAGACTCAAAGAAATTTCAAATTAATATACTTTAATTGTTTTAAAAGGACTAGACATTATAACCTATACACACACACACAAGAGGTGCTTAGCTCCTAGAGGTTCGTCATTTCTTTTTTATTTCATCCTTTTATTTTGAATAATTTATTAATATATTGAGTGAAAATTTTTTCATAATTACGTAAGTATTTTTGATCAATTATGCAACAAGTTTTTTCATAATTACGTAAATATTCTCGATCAATTATGAAATAGATTTTTCCGTAATTATGCAAATATTTTTGGTCAATTATGAAACATAAATATTTTATTTTTTGACTGACAAATTACAAATACACTTATAATTTGTTTAAAATATGAATCGGTCCTATAATACTATAAATTACAACTATCGTTTTTTATAAATTTTAATTTAGCACAATACTTGAGGAAAAAAAAAACTATTCTCCTATGCAATAATAAATTATCAAAATTGTTTATTGAAAAATATTTCTCATATCATTAAAAATTGTTAATTTACTTAATGATTTACTTATTAATAAAATTGATCATTTATTATGCGAGTATGATTTATGTATTAATAAAATTTGTCATTTGTATATATATATATATATATATATGTATTTTCTTTTGCTTCTTTATTAGTTCAGCGACTTGTCTTAGTAAATTTTTTTAGATAGGAGAATTATCTTAATATTTGTTTTATATTTATCTGTTGAGAAAAGTTACACACTACAATTTATTTTTTTATAAATTCGGAAGAAATGTTAAAAACTCATGAATTCATCTAAAATGATATGGTAATAGAATCGGAGTCGACATCATTAGGTGTATAACATATCAAAAAATATACATATTATTCCACATAATTCCATCATATATTTAATGATTTATTCTATTTAATCTAATGATTTATTCTATTCAATTTTACATAATAATATTTTAATTTTTTTAAAAAACTTAAAAATATAAAACTTAAACATATTATAATAATAACTCGGGCCAGGTCTGTGTAAACTAATATGCCTCCGTTTGGGAAGTGGGTTGACTTTTTGACTTTTTAATTTTTTTTTGGCTATTTTAGCCTGGGTTAAAAAGTTTGGTTTGGGAAGGACTTTTTGACTTTTTTATGAAAAAAGAGTGTAATGATTATAGATTAGATATGATGTCTTATTTATTGTGACTAAAATAATCTATTTTATTATTTTTTTGATTATTTTAACCCGGAAATCACTTGTCAAGCACCACCATATATCTATAACATCTATAAAAAGAATGAAACACAAAACGACAAAATAATGACTCTAACACAAAATGCCAAACAGACGGTGGCCGGCGGGTGAATACATCACATACACCAAGACCCTTTACTTAAAGCTGGTTTTCAGTACTTATTTATCTTTTTTTTTTTCTTTTCTTTTAAATCATAACATTTTTTTTTATTTTTTTACATATTTTTTTTATAAAAAATTAAAAAATAAATTTATTTAAATCATTCCTAACCATCCTTTAATTAACAAAATGTATAGAGAGAAAGGAAGTGAGAAAGAGATTATTAGCTCAAGTGTGGAGTCCAAGTAAGGACTGTCAACAATATTAGAAGATAACATAGCCTCTGTTTGGGAATTGGGTTGGGTTTTGGTTTTTTGGCTTTTTTAGCTATTTTAGTCTGGGCTAAAAAGCTTGGTTTGGGAAGGGCTTTTTGACTTTTTTGCTTTTTTGACTTTTTTTGTGAGAGAAGAGTGTAATGATTATGGGTTGGATGTGATGTTTTGTTTGTTGTGGCTAAAATAGCCTGTTTTGTCTTTTGTGGCTATTTTAGCCCCAACCCAACTTGCCAAACACCACCATAATTTGTTTCTAAAACAAATCGTATAATATTATCAAAAAAATTTAACTTATTATCAATTTAAAAAATAATAATATGCTCATCACACAAATTACTTTTATAATATTCATCAATCAAGCAAAAATTTAACATTAAACAAATATTGTTTAACATTAAAAAAAACATTGGCCTTGTTCGGTTTATGTTTTTCAAAAATTTTTGGAAAAGATTCTCTATAAATAAGTTTTCAAAAGTAATCAAACCAAACAAATTTTTCTAAAAAAATTTTTCAAAACTTGTTTGGTTTACAAGTTTTCCAAACAAATCTCTCTCTCATACACATCAAATCAATCATTTTTTCCAAAACTCTCTCTCAAAATAATTTTTCAAAACATCTTTTGAAAAAAACTAAACCAAACAACTTTTCATACTTTTTATCTCTAAAACTCATCTCCTAAACTCAAACCAAACATACCCATTTTTCTATAACATCTATAAAAGAAATGAAAGGTGCTCAATCTCACACAAAACGATAAAATAATGACTCTAACACAAAATGCCAAACAGACGGTGGCCGGCGGGTGAATACATCACATACACCAAGAACCTTTACTTGAAGCTGGTTTTTAGTACTTATTTATCTTCTTTTTTTTCTTTTCTTTTAAATCATAACATTTTTTATTTTTTTACATATTTTCTTTTATAAAAAATTAAAAAATAAATTTATTTAAATCATTCCTAACCATCTTTTAATTAACAAAAACCATCTTTTAATTAACAAAATGTAAAGAGAGAAAGGGAGTGAGAGAGAGATTATTACCTCAGGTAAGGAGTCCAAGTAAGGACTGTCAACAATATTAGAAGATAACATAATTTGTTTCTAAAACAAATCGTATGACATTATTAAAAAAATTTAACTTATTATTAATTTGAAAAATAATAATAATATACCCATCACACAAATTACTCTTATAATATTCATCAATCAAGCAAACATTGTTTAACATTAAAAAAAACTTAATATTTAGCAAATAAACATACTATGATTTAAATTAATAGTAGCACTACAAATCCAGAAATTATTGACAATTGTTATCTTGTTATTTATATTTATTTTACATATGAACCCCACACTACACAAATTTAATATCCACTACACAATCACCAATCCAGAAAAATCTAGGTTCTGAGACGTATTTTCAAATCCAATATTTGTTGGAATTGATCCTTTAGGTTCAGATAGATCTGTTGGAAAATGGTTTTATATAGGCATATTATTTAGCCCAATTTGGGTGGACCCCAAACGTCTTTTGGGGTGGGTTCGAAGAGGTGTAGTGTTCCTTGCCGCGTGGCAAGTCACACGGTGAAGATGGAACGTCAAAACCATTTATGAGTGAATGGGAAGTTGACGTCGTTTTCGAGTCTAACATTAATTTTTATTTGATAAAATTCATTTGGATTTTTTCAATTAAAAATTATTGTGGGAATTTAATTTAATTCTAAATTCAAATTTTGGGTTCCTGAGTGGTTTCCTAAAGTTTGTAATTGTGGGAATTTAATTTAATTCTAATTTCAAATTTTTGAGTTTCTTAGTGGTTTCCTAAAATTTGTACCTCTTCCTTTATTTATTAAACTATACAAATATATATTTATATATATATTCCAATAGTTTAAATTAATTAGTTCCCACAAGTTTTAATTTTCCACCAACGGTTCATTCTATTTCCAATTAGTTGAACATTTGTCCTTTAACGGTCAATTTTTCAAATTGTTTTATATTGGTCTGCTTAACCGTCAGTGGAATGGTTTGAATTTAGAGGTGCATCCTTTCACTTTTTGTGGCACCTTTTTGGGTCTTTTTGATTTTGCCTATAAATATCCATTTGTTCCAGCAGTTTAGGAAGTAGAAAAAATATATTTCATCCGAGAATATTCAGTCTAGTTGTCTCTTTGTTGTCCAAAATTTTCTACTTTTGCATTATTCTTCATTTTAGTTGTAGAATAAATTAAAGAGAGTATTAGAACACAAGGTTTGGTTCGCCGAACAAATTGTTTGAAGTACTACTACAATTTGTGAAGATCATTGTATCCTGGGAGATAGACGCCACTCATCCGTAAGTACCATAGCGGGGCGAATCTGTCTTAAGGACAGAGTGTCACACACTCGACTTGGTCTAAATTTTTATTCGGTTCGATAAATAAATCTGGTATGTTATTTATTTATTTTGTTTGAATTATTTCAAGTTATTTTATTTTACACAGAAGATTGTTCCAACAATCTTAAGACAGATTCGAATTATTCTGTTTACAGAATTTTTCGTTTGTTTTCCTTTTTCATTCTTCGTAAATAATTTCGGAAGAAAATTATTTTCTGTGAATTTACAAAATAATATTCTGGTTGGAAAAACAAATAGTGATTATATGCTATTTGACAGATAGTAGTAATATACTGTCTCTTTTCTTTGACAACAACTAGTAGTACGATACTGGTGTCATTAACAATTCAGAATATATTTTTGTGGAATTTTTTCAGAAATTAATTTTGGTTTTTAGAAATTATTTTCTGAGTTTTCTTTAATTAAAATTCTGTTTCAGTATTTTAATTATTGAAGTGTTACAGAAATTTAATTTTCTGTGTGGAATTAATTTGGTTAAATAAAATTTTATTTTATTTCCAAATTAATTGAAAAATAAAAGTTATAGTTTTTATTTCTTTTATTTTTACAGAATTTAATTTCTTGTGTGGAATTATTTTGGTTAAATAAAATTTTATTTTATTTCCAAATTAATTGATAAATAAAAGTTATAGTTTTTATTTATTTTATTTTATAGAATTTAATATTCTGTGGAATTAATTTGTTTAAATAAAATTTTATTTTATTTTCAAATTAATTGGAAAATAAAAGTTACATTCTTGTTTATTTTATTTTTACGGAATTTAATTCTGTGAATTTGGTTTAATTTTCTGTGTTGTGTAAATTCTAATTATAATTTTGTTTTATATATTAGAATTGATGGCTACTGAAACAAATGCCCAAACAAGTACTACTGTGGTGGCTGCAATGACGCCAACCCCCTCTCCTGTTGTAACAGTACCGGTAAATCACGGTGAAAAGCCAGAGAAGTTCTTAGGAACTGACTTTAAAAGATGGCAACAGAAAATGTTGTTCTATCTTACAACTCTGAACCTGGCTCGTTTCCTCCGTGAAGATGCTCCTATCCTGAAAGAGGATGAAACCGACCGGCAAGTGGTTGCTGCGGTTGATGCCTGGAAACATGCCGATTTCCTTTGCCGAAATTACGTCTTGAACGGACTTGACAACACATTATACAACGTCTACAGTCCAATCAAAACTGCAAAGGAACTTTGGGAATCGTTGGAGAAAAAGTACAAAACGGAAGATGCTGGCTCAAAGAAATTTGTGGTTGGCAGATTCTTGGATTTTGTAATGGTTGATTCAAAAACTGTGATCAGCCAAGCTCAAGATTTCCAACTCATTCTGCATGACATTCACGCAGAAGGTATGGTTCTCAGTGAATCCTTTCAAGTTGCAGCTTTAATTGAAAAATTACCAAAAGGCTGGAAGGAATTCAAGAACTACCTCAAACACAAGCGCAAAGAAATTTCTATGGACGAATTAATTGTGCGTTTGAGAATTGAGGAGGACAACCGCAATTCTGATAAGCGGGCTGGTAAGCATCCTATGGAGTCTAAGGCAAATGTGGTGGAACATACTTCAAAAACCAAGAAACGAAAGTCTTCTGGAGAAAGTTCATCACAAGGCTCTAAAGGGGGGGATAATAAAAAGTACAAGTTTAATGGTAAATGTTACATCTGTGACAAAGAGGGACATCGGGCCAAAGATTGCCGTAGCAAAGGCAAAAACAAAAGAAGAACAAGCAAAAAGCCTGCTCAAGCCCACATGACCGAAGTGGATAATATTTCCAATGGTGTCGATGACATCAATATTTCTGCAGTTGTTTCCGAGGCAAATCTTGTCGGAAATCCTAAAGAATGGTGGGTGGACACTGGTGCTACTCGCCATATCTGTGCCGACAAAAAGATGTTCACATCTTATTCTTCAGTGGATAATGGTGAACAACTCTTTATGGGCAACTCCTCAACTTCCAAAGTTGAAGGACAAGGAAAGATTGTACTCAAGATGACATCTGGAAAGGAACTCACTCTCAACAATGTGCTGCATGTACCGGACATTCGCAAGAATCTTGTTTCCGGATCTTTGTTGAGTAAGAATGGGTTTAGGCTAGTATTTGAGAGTGATAAATTTGTACTTACTAAGAATGGGATGTATGTAGGAAAAGGTTACATGTCTGATGGCCTTTTCAAGTTAAACGTAATGACCGTTGTACCCTCAGTTATTAATAATACTACATCTTCTTCTTACTTGCTTGAGTCTTCAAATTTATGGCATGGTAGACTAGGACATGTTAATTATGGATCTTTGCGTAGATTAATTAATATGGAATGTTTACCTAAATTTGACATTGATTCAAATCATAAATGTGAAATTTGTGTTGAGGCAAAATTATCTAGAACTCCTTTTCATTCAATTGAAAGAAGTACGGAACCACTTGAATTAATTCATAGTGACATTTGTGATTTTAAATCAATTCAAACCAGAGGTGGAAAAAAGTATGTAATCACTTTTATAGATGACTATACTAGATATAGTTATATTTATTTAATTCGAACCAAGGATGAAGCTTTGGAAACTTTCATTCAATATAAGAATGAAGTAGAAAATCAACTTGGTAAGAAAATCAAGAAACTTAGAAGTGATAGAGGTGGTGAATATGAATCACCTTTTGGTGAGTTTTGTAAAGAACATGGAATAATTCATCAAACCACTGCTCCTTACTCACCTCAGCAAAATGGAATTGCTGAAAGGAAAAATAGGACTTTAAAAGAAATGATGAATGCCATGTTAATAAGTTCTGGATTACCTCAGAACTTGTGGGGGGAAGCAATACTTTCTGCTAATTATATACTTAATAAAGTACCCCGAAAGAAAGTGAATCAAACACCTTATGAATTGTGGCATGGAAGAGTACCATCCTACAAATACTTAAAAGTGTGGGGGTGTTTGGCTAAAGTGGCTATTCCTAGTCCTAAAAAGACTAAGATAGGTCCTAAGACCATTGATTGCATTTTCATTGGTTATGCCAAGAATAGTAGTGCGTATCGGTTTTTGATTCATAAATCAGAACATTCCGAAATGCATGTAAATACTATTATTGAATCTCGGAATGCATCGTTCTTTGAACATGTATTTCCGAATAAAATTGGACAAGAGACTAGTAATAAGAAAAGATCTTTTGATGCTATTATTAGTCAGGATCAAGAACATGATCAAGAACAAGAGTTAGATCAAAATGAGGAAGAAGAACTTAGGCGTAGTAAACGTGCTAGAACCTCAAAATCTTTTGGTCCAGATTTTCTAACATATTTGTTAGAAAATGAGCCTTTAACTTTTAAAGAGGCTATGTCCAGTCCTGAAGCTCCTTTATGGAAAGAAGCTGTCAACAGTGAAGTTGAATCCATCTTGCAAAATCACACTTGGGAATTAGTGGACTTGCCACCAGGTTGTAAACCTCTTGGGTACAAGTGGATTTTCAAAAGAAAATTAAAAGCGGATGGATCAATAGATAAATACAAGGCAAGACTTGTAGTCAAAGGTTTTAGACAAAAAGAAGGTCTAGATTACTTTGACACATACTCACCGGTTACTAGAATCACATCCATTAGAATGCTAATTGCCATTGCATCTCTGTACAATCTAGAAATTCATCAAATGGATGTTAAAACCGCTTTCTTAAATGGTGAGTTAAATGAAGAAATTTACATGGAACAACCAGAAGGGTTTTCTGTTCCAGGGAAAGAAAAGAAAGTGTGTAAATTGGTTAAATCATTATATGGTTTAAAACAAGCGCCAAAGCAATGGCATGAGAAATTTGACAAGGCAATGATGTCAAATGGATTTAAAATTAATGAGTGTGACAAATGTGTTTATATTAAAAACACAGATAAAGGTTATGTCATTGTATGTCTTTATGTAGATGATATGCTCATCATTGGTAGTAATAATGACATGATTAAAACTACCAAGAAAATGTTGAATAAACATTTTGACATGAAGGACATGGGCATTGCTGATGTAATACTTGGTATGAAAATTACCAAAACATCAGAAGGATATGCTTTGTCACAATCTCATTACATTGAGAAAATACTTGACAAATTCAGCAAAGATGATGATCATCTTGCTAGAACTCCTGTAGATGTTAATTTGTATCTTTCTAAAAATGTACAGGAAAGTATTTCTCAATTAGAGTATGCCCAAATTATTGGAAGCTTAATGTACTTGATGAACTGCACTCGCCCAGATATAGCTTATGCAGTAAGTAAATTAAGTAGATATACGAGTAATCCGGGAGTAGAACACTGGAAAGCAATGATAAGGGTTCTAAGATATCTCCGATTTACTCGTAATATTGGGCTTAACTATACTAGATATCCAGCAGTACTTGAAGGATACTGTGATGCAAATTGGATATCGGATACTAGAGACTCGAAGTCCACCAGTGGGTATGTCTTTACTCTTGGTGGGGCGGCTGTATCTTGGAAATCTTCCAAACAGACTTGTATTGCTAGGTCTACTATGGAATCTGAATTCATAGCTTTAGACAAAGCAGGGGAAGAGGCAGAATGGCTTCGCCACTTCCTTGAAGATATTCCAATATGGCCAAAACCGGTGCCTGCTATATGCATACATTGTGATAGTCAATCAGCAATTGGTAGAGCACAGAGTCATATGTATAACGGTAAGTCACGACACATTCGTCGTCGACATAACACAGTACGACAACTACTCTCTAATGGAATTATTTCCATAGAATATGTTAAGTCTAAAGACAACATAGCGGATCCACTAACCAAAGGGTTAGCAAGAGAGTTAGTTGAGAATTCATCGAGGGGAATGGGATTAAAGCCTATTAAATAAGAGTTACCACAACGGCAACCCAACCTAGTTGACTGGAGATCCCAAGATCTAGGTTCAAAGGGACAACCGAGTTGTGATTGACTCAGAAGGATCACTGTGGAGTCCAACTCCTACCCATTTCTATGATAAAATAAGTGATGTCTGCAGCGTTTGAGGTTAAGTAAAATTTTAATGATTCTTATATCTAGGTAAACCTAGTGGAGTATGGCAGGATACTTTTCATAAGAATCACCTATGTGAGTGTGAACTGGGCCGGTTCTATAAGATTTGTGAAGGGCTACAAGTCTTTAGAGCACTCATGAAAGACCAGGTTGTTCAGGGCCAAAATGAACACAATAGTGAGAACTAAACTGTGTCTGGAGATATACTGTGTGAGTTCTATTGTCTTGATTTACACAAACGGCTGAACAATTCAAGACATCATGTTCACTGGTTAGCTAGTAAATCCGATAGTGTCTCACAAGGGAAGGTTCAAAGCCAAAAGCTACCTATCCTTTGCAGGATATTTCCAATTTCTGTACTCTCTGTAATTAGATCATGTTGTTGCATTTTCTCTCCGTCAAATTCCTTTCATGTGGGGGATTGTTGGAAAATGGTTTTATATAGGCATATTATTTAGCCCAATTTGGGTGGACCCCAAACGTCTTTTGGGGTGGGTTCGAAGAGGTGTAGTGTTCCTTGCCGCGTGGCAAGTCACACGGTGAAGATGGAACGTCAAAACCATTTATGAGTGAATGGGAAGTTGACGTCGTTTTCGAGTCTAACATTAATTTTTATTTGATAAAATTCATTTGGATTTTTTCAATTAAAAATTATTGTGGGAATTTAATTTAATTCTAAATTCAAATTTTGGGTTCCTGAGTGGTTTCCTAAAGTTTGTAATTGTGGGAATTTAATTTAATTCTAATTTCAAATTTTTGAGTTTCTTAGTGGTTTCCTAAAATTTGTACCTCTTCCTTTATTTATTAAACTATACAAATATATATTTATATATATATTCCAATAGTTTAAATTAATTAGTTCCCACAAGTTTTAATTTTCCACCAACGGTTCATTCTATTTCCAATTAGTTGAACATTTGTCCTTTAACGGTCAATTTTTCAAATTGTTTTATATTGGTCTGCTTAACCGTCAGTGGAATGGTTTGAATTTAGAGGTGCATCCTTTCACTTTTTGTGGCACCTTTTTGGGTCTTTTTGATTTTGCCTATAAATATCCATTTGTTCCAGCAGTTTAGGAAGTAGAAAAAATATATTTCATCCGAGAATATTCAGTCTAGTTGTCTCTTTGTTGTCCAAAATTTTCTACTTTTGCATTATTCTTCATTTTAGTTGTAGAATAAATTAAAGAGAGTATTAGAACACAAGGTTTGGTTCGCCGAACAAATTGTTTGAAGTACTACTACAATTTGTGAAGATCATTGTATCCTGGGAGATAGACGCCACTCATCCGTAAGTACCATAGCGGGGCGAATCTGTCTTAAGGACAGAGTGTCACACACTCGACTTGGTCTAAATTTTTATTCGGTTCGATAAATAAATCTGGTATGTTATTTATTTATTTTGTTTGAATTATTTCAAGTTATTTTATTTTACACAGAAGATTGTTCCAACAAGATCATTATCTTATAAATTTTTTCTTTTTTTGTCAATTGACCTTCTTTTTTATCCTTTTCCTTTGTGCTCAATAATGACCAAATAATTGAATCTCTTATAGCAGTGACTATCCAATTTTAGTTTTCTGTCCGGTTTGACCATTCTTTTTTTATCATTAATTTTATAAAAGTTAATTTTCCTAACTTTTGCTTTTATGAGTTCTTCACCATGTATAAGATGATTTCTACTTATAATAATCCCCAAATTTTGCTCATGGAATTTCATTCTTAATGATGTGGAATCAAGGATGCTAAATATAAGAGAGAGAAGAGCGTGGAATCGCTTCACATGGAGGGTGGGCTATGTCATTGAGGGTGGAATTAGGAGGGCAAAATTAGGGAGATGTAACACCACTCATCCAATTATTTTATATTTTAGTCAATACCATCAATTTTATTGAGTATTTTATTAATACAAGAGGTACGTGTCATTTTTTTTTAATTTGAAAAATTACATATTATGTATATTTTTTGAAAAATTTAAAAATATTTAGTAGATTAATTGATTATTTCCGTAAAATAATTTTTTCACCATCTTTATAAAAGAAATTATATTCAATCTCTATTGCACCGTTTCTTGCATACTTTGAAGAAAAGTTTAGATAAATACATATAGGTGCTAGAAAAAGACGTTGTAACTCACAATCCATGATGTGATGGAAGTTGTTGTTTGTTATTGTGATTGTCAAAAAACTTGTAGAATTCATCAACAAAATCATTAAAAAAATTCAATTAATTAGATATTAATAATTATATAATTGAATATTAATTATGTGAAAAAAAAGTCTATTATGAAACTTATACTGATTAGTTAATTTTAAAAAAAATAAACATCAGCTGATCGTATGACTATAAATGCTCAATTAATTTAATTTTTTATTAATGATATACTCAACAAGTCTTACAAGATTAATTATTTACATCACATTTAAACTTCCCAAACAGAGCTCTTATTGACCTTTTATTGTAACGGTTACGTGGTTGTTTCTCACTTGCTCTGTCTATTTGGAAGTGCCTAATGCGTCTTCCCATAGTCCCTCCAAGTAGTTGATACGAGACATTACTGTTTGTTCAACCAACCAAAAGCCAACGTGTGTTTGTACCAAATGCTACCATTATTCGAACCACCGTTTTATAGAAGAATCATGGAGGCAACATTTTTTGGAAGCTACAGATCCACTTCCCACTCAACAAAAAGAATTTCGGGTAAGCCTTTGCCTTGCTAAAAATTTTAAATTGCTTTTTATTTAATTTTATGTATTCTGATTTGAATGGGAAGCTAATGTATTTTGTTTTCTTTCGTTTTTGCAGTGTTTAACTCTTCTTACTTTTGATCAATCATGGATATAGTGCGCCAACTATGTGATAAAATTATCCAAAGAACACATTTACTATTTCCGAACAAGGCAAAGTAAGTTATTGGAGAAAACCTTTAATGCTTATCATGAATTATTATAAGTGAATGTTATTTCGTAGAAAAGATAAGGAATGAATATTTATTAAAGCACACACAAATGGCTGTTATTTCATACCAAAGTTAAGGAATAAATATTTATTAAATAACAGTCATTTATGTGTACTTTAATAAATATTCATTCCTTAGCTTTTTAGCTTTTCTACGAAATAACATTCATTTATAATAATTAATGATAATTATATTTATAATATATGTAGATTTATTTAGGCAGTAGTAATAGTAAATTAAACTTGAGAATAGAATGATTATTTTATTTCAATTGTATTTTATTGAACCAAAAACTACTTAGGAGTTGGATCCCACTAAATTTTTATTCCTTAAGATATTTTTTTCACTTTTCCCTTATGATAATATTTTCTTATTAGTTTTGTTCACTTCATTTTTTCAAACATGCCTTCATCCAATATTTGATTGCATATTTCATGCTTGATGAAAGCTATATGATTTTTCTTCATTTTCATACTTGCTTTTTAATTGAAAATAAAAATAGTCCATATACTATGATCTTCCAAAGTACAAATGATTATTATTATTACTGTTGAACATATTAGGATATTCTCTAATGCTTTGTTTGGTTGGGAGATTTAGAAAGGAAAATGGAAAAGGTAGGTGAAATGTGAATAAATCATGCCTATATTTTACATAGTTTCACACACTTTTTCCCTCTCCCTTTCCAAATCCCTCCTCAAATCCTCCAACCAAACACAGCATAATTGAAATTTGAAGAGTTAAATTATTAGATGATATTTTTTAAAAAATTGTCGTCATATGACATTTTTAGTCATATGACATCATTTACCTATATTTTTAAAAACTAAATTTTTAAAAGAAGATATATAAATAGATAAAATAAGAATACTAATAGCAATGACATCGTTTAATTAACAAATTCAATACTTTGAACACCTTGATATATAAAATAATAACAATAACTGTATAATTAGAAATGTAACTGTCTATTTTCACATATAAAACTAACTTAAAAAAACAAATAAGAATGGGAATAGGCCATATGAGGTGATACTTGTAGCTTCTAGAAGCCATTATTGGTGGAGTAATGTGTTCAGGAGATTATCCAAGCAGGTGGCTAATTCATCGTCACCCAATTACCTAACATATGTGTCTCAACGTTATGCTATCTGTAAAATTAGAAATTTTGATTTGTGCTAAAATTACGAACTTTGATGTGCTGAAATTTATGATTATTTTATTTTTATTTATTTATTTTTGGTGTGTTGTTGTTATTGAAATTAGGTATTTTGATTTGTGATAAAATTAAGAATTTTGATTAGGGATTCACATTTTTTTAAAGATAAAAATAAAATAAAAATTGGAGATAATTGTAAGAGCTTACACTAAAAACATTCATAATGAATATTTGAGTTTTTATTCTTAATATTATCTCAAAAGTTATTGTTATTATTTTATTATTATTGTTTTTAAACACAAAAAGTTCTTATTATCGAATTATTGTTGATTAGAATTATCATTATTATTATTTTTTGGAGATTGTGATTAATAGTTGCATCCTCTAGATTATTTTTGGGGAAACTACTATTCAGGATAGATTTTGAAAATTTGTTACACATTAGTGAAAAAGTTTCTGATTTTAATTGTTAATATTTATAATGTTTACCATCTTTTTATAATTTTTTCATCTAACACCACTGAGGTGTAATTTTCTCATTATTTTTATTATACAGAATAATGTATCAAATTTAGTATTTCATTTCAAACTTAAAACCCATGAAAGTTACTTGTTAGTTTAAAACTGTCATCAATTGGAGTATTTTGTGTACAAATATTGTTTGTAAATCACTTTCTTTAGGTTTAAATCATCTCAAATGGTCTATGTTATTGTCAAAATTTGGTAAAAATTTAATAGAAGCTCTGTTGCCAAATTTTGGAAATTGTCATTAACTTTCTTTTCATTGAGAAAAATTTGAATACAATATTGGTTATATATCATATATCATTATCAAACAATAAAGGAAAAAAATACTATTGAAGTATATTGTTTAAAAATAATTACATATATATGAAAAAATTTATCACTTTAATAATCAAAATTTATAAACTTATTATTAATTTATTTTTATTTTTTAACCTTTACACCGAGATTGTTATTTCTCCAATAATAAAAGTTACATGGGTTGCCCTAACATAAGTACTATAGGCCCAATTTGTAAATAGTAAATGAGAATATTATTTGAGATTAGGGTTGTGCAAATGACAATATATTGGACGTTGGTTAAGAATTAAACAATGTTAAAAAGATTAAAAATTTCAGTACATATTATATTTATATCTATTCTAATATATAAAGTGAAATCTTAAGTTGGTATTGATACAATTTTTTCCTCATATTTTGAGTTTTCAAAAAAATCCCTATATTTGACTTTTTGTAAAATGTATGAAAAAATTTGATCCAATAATGAAAGCTCTTACCATTTGAATAATACACATTATTGTGTATTTTTCTTTCTTATTATTTTTATATTCTCAATTATCCTAAAGCTTCTGCCATGTGGAATTTAGATAATAATAATAAAAAAAAATCCTTGTTTCCCTACAATATTAGTTAATTTTGGTATCCTCAAGGTTTGCCATGTGAAATTTAGATAATAATAAATAAAAAAATCATCCACGTTCCCATCTCAACATAAGTATAGCAATTTAAACAAAAATCACTTCCACTTTCCACGTTCCCTAAACGGTTGTGGAGTTTCAATTCACTTTCACCATTTTCACTTTTCTCTATTCACTGCGAATATCCATCTTTGATTTTGTTATTTGTTTACCAAATTTTTTTGGGTAATTGGGAATTTCTGTTGGGCTTATTTGTTTGATATGGTGTTTTGATGATGGATAGTTGGGGAAGACAGCCAAGACCACAAAACAGAAAATCGTCTCTTGGTATGTATGTACACTTTCTGTTTTTTTATTCTCTTATTATTTATATGTTGGATTATTATGCTTTTGTATTTTTATATTCAATTTATTTATTAAGTTTATATTCAGTTTTTTTTTTTTCCCTTCACGTTTCACTTTTTTAAGCTTTTGTCTGTTTTTTGTGTATAAATTATGTTTTAAAAAAATTTGTATGTTTGTTTACTTAACTTTTGTGTGTGTTTGTGTGTGTGTGTGTTTTTTTTTTAAAATAATAAATAATTTAGTGCTCTTAATTTTATTTTTAAAAAATAGGTTTTTTTTTTTTGGTTTTTGTTATTTTATTTTTTGTATAAATCTCTTTGATTGTTACTGTTCTAAGAGTCTTAGGTTTGTATCATTTCTCTATATTCAAGAATGTTGCAATCTTACGGTTACGTTGCAAATTGATGGAATGTTTATCCAAAAAAACATATTGATGGAATGTTTATCCAAAAAAACATATCTACCGCTTATCCTACACTGCAAGTAAGTCTAATATTGTTAATTATACTTTTTATTTTTTTTATTAAAAAGTTCCATTATGTTATCAAGTTTTTGGAAAAAAAAAAAGAAAAGAAAAGAAAGTATAGTATAAGAAATAATTCAGTTTTCTTAAAATTTGCTCTTTTCTTTTATATAAAAAAAAGTTCTTTTTTGGGGGTTTTTTTTATTATATTTTTTATATTAAAAGGTTTACTATTATTTTTCTTTGTGTATATCAAATCTCTTTAATGTAGTGTCATGGGCGGAGCTAGGAATTTACTATTGGAGAGGACAAAAATATGGCAATGAATGAGTTCAAGCAGTCAAGTCAAGCCGGGCTTAAACAACTAAAATCAATAAATTACTATTAAAAATAAGTTAATAAAAAAAAAAAAAAAACTCAATTAGTATACACTAATGTGTATTTGGAAGGGGGAAGATTGGATATACACTAACCTTTGGATGTTAAAGATTTGAGGATAAAATTCAAAATCTTGAGTTTGAGTCATCCTAAAGATCAATGGACGTTTTTCCAATCATTAATTTCAGGGCACCCAAACACCGAGTAATAAAAATAAAAATAAAAAGCAAATCAAAAGTAATATTACATAATTCATTTTGTACATGAATAGTAACGAATTACCAAATCGTATTCTGTAAATGTTTTTGAAGCTATTTCATACTAATGAATGAAAGAGAAAAAAATGGTTAAGTGAAGAGAAAATTAAAGTACAAATCTCGAAAACCACAATGATTCCTAACAAAATCACAATAATTAATAATTTTAATATTCGTAATATAACTGTAGCAATTTGTTACATAACTACAATGGATTGTAACTAAGATATTTTTTTTTGGTGGTATATCCCTTCATACCATAATTACAACAATTTATATCTAATACCACGAAAACTCATAAGGATAGCATATGAGTATTTGGAGGGGCCAAGTGTAATTAAATTACCAAAACTGCATATATATATACACAACATGATTTGTTGAAACTCAGCAGGGGCCAGGACCCCCTCTCCCTTCGCCCGTTGTAATTTTTTTAAAATTTGATTGTTCATTCGTTTTTTTGGATGTGTGTTTTTTTAAAGAAAGAATTCGGTGTTCCTAAAATTTAAAAAAAAAAAAAAAATTTTTTTTTGGTTTTTTAAATTTATATTTTATATTAATAGGTTTCACTATTATTTTTCTTTTTGTATATCAAATCTCTTTGATTATAAGTGTCAGTATAGTTTTGAGTTTGTAATTTTTTATTTTGTGTGCTTTTGTATTTTTATAGTCAATTCTTTTAAATTTGTATTCAGTTTTTTTTGCTCCTCTTTCACTTTTTTAAGCTTTTGTTTGTTTTTTGTATATAAATTCTGTTTTTAAAAAAATTGATTTGTTTGTTTACTTAACTCTTTTTGTGTGTTTGTTTTTTTTTTAAAAAAACAATTCATTGCTCTTATTTTTTTTATACAAAAAACAGTTTTTTTTTTTTTTTTTTTTTTTTTTTTCCATTCGTTTTTTGGGTTTTTGTGCATTTTATTTTATTTTATTTATATAAATCTCTTTGATTGTAATTGTTTTAAGGTCCCATTTGGTAGAGTTGTGGGAAAGTGATTATAGATTATACCTTAACAAATTATAGCTTACAACTGTGAGCATAAACCGGTAACCTGTTCGGTGTAGCTGTGGGATTATAGATTTAAGTAGCAGAATAGTGTTTGGTAAATAAGTTGTAAAATAGCTTTTTCTGTATAATTAACTTTTTTGCCCTTATATGATATAAAAATGATAATTTTGTCAGTTTTTTTTTTCAATTTTAATTAAAAAAAATTATTTCATTAATAAAAGTTAATATAATTAGTATCAACTAATATAAAATTGATACACTTGATAAAAATGAAATAGAAGTATTATTGTAAAAAAAAATTTCCATTATAAATTAATTAGTATCAATTAATTGCTTAATCAGTATCAATTAATACTAAAATTATTAATTAGTATCAATTAATGGCTTAATTAGTCTGAATTAATACTAAATAATTAGTATTACAGAAATTATTATTTTCATTAACAGTATCAATTGTTAATTTTGTTTAATTTATTAATTCATTACAATTAATATCAATTAATATACATGTCATTTCATTTAATAGAAGTTATTTCATTTTTTTATTATTTTGTTTTGTTTTAATTGGTAAAGAAATTACCAATTAAATTTATTTTTGTTTTTAATTATTATTTTTATTATTTTGTTTTTAATTATTATTTATTGATATTAATCGAAATAAATTTATTTAAATTGTGCAATTTATTTAAATTGATTATTTTTGTTTTTAATTGGTAAAGAAATTACCAAATAAATTTATTTTTGTTTTTAATTATTAGTTTTTTAATTTTTTTTTCTCCTCTTCCTTCCTCATGAACCTTCCGTACGCCGAAAATCTGCAACCTAGCCACCGCCGCGATCTGGAATGGCAGAGAGGGAGTGCCGTTGCTCGTCATCGTTCACCCGCCTGAACAACGCCGGAGATGGTTTATTGGTTCGTGAGAAAGAGAGAAAGAGAGAGAGAGAGAGAGAGAGAGAGAGAGAGAGAAAGACGACGGTAGATCGCGATGCCTAGGGTTTTGAGATCGCGATGTCTTGAGATCGCAATGACGGCGACTATGGATCAACCCAGATCTTCATATTCATCAACGAGCAACCCAGATCTTCATCTTGATCGAGATCTTCATCTTCATCTTCATCTTCATCGAGAGAGAGAGAGAGAGTGAACAGTGTTTTCAGACGGGTATATATAATGACATTTCAGTAAATAATGGAGATTAGGAGGGGCATTTAAGTCATTTTAGCACCCACTACACAGCTGCGCGCTTAAGCTATGAACTTAAGCATCTCCAGACCCACTTTCCAAATAAGTTGAAAATTAGCTTTATTTAAGCTATGAGTTGGTGAAATAATTTTTACCAAATACTCTAAAATAACTTATTTTAAGCTATAAGTGGCTTTAAGTTACTCTGTGAGTGATTTTTCGATCACACTACCCAACTCAGTATTCAGCTGAAGAACACTGACAGAATAGATGACACCTGGCTAACTTGTAACAGAAAGAGAAGATTCCAGCGGTGGTTCGTCCACCCGGAGGCACTCCGACGATCAGTCATTATATCTCTCAAAGATAATCAATAGTGCTTAACTCACTAGACAGAATATAAATTGCGTACCTTAGACCCACGGGGGTGCCTTTCTTTTATAATTAATTCAATCCTCGTCCCACTAGAAGCCTGACTTCTATGGACTCCTGTTCAGTATATACTTTGGACTCCTCAAGAGATAAGGACAGATTCCCTAAGAATTATTATCCTTATCCATCTTGAAGTCTTCCTTTATTCTAGGACTTTTGTTCTTTATCCGCTTATCTCGGACTCCGATATCTTCGGAGATAACCTCGGCTTAGCCGAGATCACCTCGGCATCATGACTTGGACACGTGGCACCTCGGCTGACACGTCGGCGTCACCTTGCCACGTGTCGGTACTAAAAAATATATCCCCACAATTGCCCCTTAGGTTCTATTACCTCGGTATTCTGAGGTGATGGAACCTATATTTGTGCCCCATGCTAATTCATCGGTTTAATCTGAGATCATCATCATAGGCCGACATGTCTTCCTAAAGATCAAGAATTCCAATGAATTCCTTTATGCGTATGAGTTGTCAAACATCACTTTTCAACCGTTTTCATTCACGCGTTTCATCCTTATTGGATCGTGCTTGTGACGCGGCTATAAGTCATTTCATGCCTATATGCGCCGCCTGACGCATTCGATGTCCCAAGCGCATTTATTGTCCTCTTTTGCCGCTGTTTCAAGTTTTTTGACAAAACTTGTTTTTCCCTCTTTCGTGTTCTTCACTTTTACATAGATTTCTTTGCTTTTTCTCTCTCTAGCTCTTGAATACGCCATTGTTCCTGACCTCAAGCTTTGCAACTGTCTTCATTCTGCCTTCTAGTGAAGCTTCCACTGTTCCTGTTACTTCTGTAACTATTGTCTGATCTCGGCGATCTCTACACCGGCTTCTTTTCTTCGGTAAGTTTACTGTTCCCTTTATTTTCCATTCTTTGATTTTTTCTTGAACTCGTTGCCATTACTGTTTGTGCTTCAAACTTTTAACTTGTGAATCATACATCTGAATGCGTTTTGTCCACGATTTTGTCCTTGCCCATATCTTGAACACACGCACTGTTTCACGACTTCCCTGCACTTTTGCCACTGTTCTTGGCCCTATACTTCTTGTATTTTTTATGCTCTTGATAGACCGTCTCTGTTCTTGATTCTGAAACTCGTTCTTGTTTCTGTTTTCCAGATTCGTGCCTTCAATCCTTGTTTCCATAGATTTAGGTTTGGGATTTGTCTGTAGAACCCACAATTTAGGAAAAACTGAAACATCCCTTACAAATTTCTGCACCAGCCCAAACCTAGGTTTTTTTGCCGAGGTTCCAATAACCCTATTTGAAACATCTTCTTTCTGAAATCCAATACCTTTAGTTATCTCGACATCATGGGTATGTGGAAACATCGGGTAGACACCCCATTCAAACTAGAATTTTTTAGGCAAGAGTTTGAAATCCCAGCCGATGTCAATCTGAGGTTGGCTGGGGATGATAACTTTATCATGCTTACTGACCACTCCATGCCCTTCCCTGTAGTTGCCTTTATTGAGTGTGGACTTCGGTTTCCGCTTGACCATTTTTTCCGTCAAATCCTTCACTTTTATAAGTTGAACCCTAAAAATCCTAAGTGATTCGTGATTAGATCAAGATTAAAATATTCCAAATCCCAAAAATCCAAAACACACAAAACCAACAAGCACTTACGAAAGTGATTTAGATTGTTTGTTTTTCGGAATAAATAATAAATCGACACAAACGATTTTTACGTGGAAAAAATCACAATTGAAGAATCTTCAATTGTAATAAAAAACCACGGGCGAAATGCCACTAATCAATCCACTACTGAAGTAAGAAAGATTACAAAGATAACACACAAATTATCCAACTCAGTCAATTTGTCTTCGAATCTTCTGTAACTCTTTCACCACGACTTCGTCTCGGAACTGATCAATCCTGAAGTTGAATCCACAACCTCATTTGTCGAATTAACGACTACGTATAGAATCAAACGTCTTTTGAATCTCTACGCTTGAATCTTCAGAATCCACCGAAGAGAACTCTCTGTTGAATTTAAAGTAACCAACTCCTTGATGTATGTATTTTAGATCATGAGTGAAGAACTCTTCTCAAAACATCAAGGAAAACTCACCAAAACCTCAGAAGAAAACTTCAAACAAAACCCTAGGACTCGTGAATAAGATTTAGGAAAATTGAGTTCTAAAAACAACCTAAACAGGTATAAATAGGAATCCTGAGTCCGCGATCTCCACTCGAGTGCCCAACAACCCGCTCGAGCGGCTTCAACAAAATACGCGTGTGGCAACACAGTGGTCCGCTCGAGCGCTTGATAACCCGCTCGAGCGCAAAATCACACACTCTAGTACTTTTACAGACCTGTCAAAAATACTGAGAGACCACAAAATCCGCTCGAGTGTCAATGTCCCCGCTCGAGCGGGAAGAACAAAAACACAGAAAAATTAACAAAAATAACACAAAGTTTTGTATCCGGATTTGACAATCAAGGGACCTAACAATCTCCCCCTTTGTCAATTCCCGGACAAAACCTTTCTAAACAAATGTCCTTAAACACACGCACTAGACAAGATTAAAAACAAAAGAAAAAAAAACTCAAAACAACTCTATAAACAAACAATCTTGCCAATCTTGCCAAGTATCGGTCCATCAATTCAATTCTTCATCCAACATTCACCTGTGAAAAGGCTAGCAACATACCAGAAAAAACAAAACTTGTGGAACTGTATAAGAATATATCAAAATGTATCCATCTGACAGAACCAAATGAACAAAATATCCATATGAACAAAATATTCATACAAAATATCCATGCGACATAACCAAATGAACAAAATATCCATATGAACAAAACAAATTATCCATCTAACAAAAAAATGTACTATCAATATCACTAATGAAGGATGAACACCATACACCACAGTAAGACCAAACTCTCCCTCTTTTTGATCGGGAATCAAGGAAGTAATAAATCATGCACTAGGTGGAGGGGGTGGCTGCTGAAGCGTCAGTAAGGAAATGATGTGATCCAGCTAAGAAGTAGTGTGGGAGGCAGTCTGCTCCAACTGACCAAGACGACCATCAAATGCATCAAAGCGGGCATCGAGAAAGTCCAACCTCCGGGTCATAGCCTCCTCAAAATGCTGAAGCTGATCATGAAAAGCGCGAGATGGAACAGGTGGAGTAGTATCCTCCTCACTCCCTGCGGCTGCAGCGTCATACTCAGCCTCCTCAGCGAGTCCAGCAGTGGTACCTGCAGAAGTACCGGCCCGAGAAGACTCCCCCTTAACATGAGCACGACTTTGGGACACGGTCTTTTTAGTGAACGGTCGGGAGGGGAAGGCAAACTCATCATCCTCTAAGACACGGACCCCAAGCTCAGACAAAAGACGGTTGATCATGTAACCGTAAGGAAGTCCTAACTGTTTATTGCTAGAAACACCTATCATTTTCTTAATAATCAAGGAGGCTAGATCAATGGACATGTGACGCGCAATACAAAACAAAACAAAACCTTGTTCTTGATTAATTTCGGAGGAGTGAGTGGTCACAAGGATGTTGGCACAAACAATAAGATTAAGCAGTCTAAACTCCGGAAGAAGTTCAAACTGTTTAATCAAGGCACCCGTAGGCCAAGGACAGGAAGTGCCACATAATACCTCAGCCACAAGATTGAAATCACAGGTAGGACGGCCTGGAACGGGAAAAGGATAGTGTTCAGGATACACTTGTTCAATCTTAAGAAGTTGGCGAATGAGATCCGGGGTGATAGAAATGGATTTGGACCGAACCCAAGTAGTGAATGAAGGCTCAATATCACTAATTTGCTCAATGTTGCAGTAAAATTCTCGAACCCAGTCGAGATTTTGACGCCCAGAAAAAGATAACACCAAATCACCACCAAGAGGGTCAAACAATGGACGGATGGGGATGGACTCAAAAGTGTTAGGCTGGACATTCCCTTCTAAGTGAACAGTGTGAGCCTCAAAAGATTTATGGAACAACTTGTCTTGCTTAGCAGTCTGAAACCTCTCAGAATTAAAGGTAGGACGAGACACTGTCGCCTTTCGGCGTTTAGGGGCGGACATGATGAGAGGAGAGATGATTAAAACCCGAAAACCCAACAAAACCAAAAAGAAACCAAACCCGAAGAGCAAAACAGTCACAACACAGAGAACATTAGTAACATTAAACACATAATGCATAAGCATGGAGAACAAATATCAATGATATCACTTCATAAACACGGAGGACAAATATCAATGAAATGCAGAATGCAAAAATGTGCATAATGGCAATGGCAGAATATCAATGACCTAGTGATGCCAATCAAGGATATAAAACCAAGAGAACTTCTATTGCAACACTACTCCATCTTGTGGTCAAAACAACTGCTCAAATTTGTAGCACAAAAAAAAATACCTCAAGCATGTGAAACACACAATCCTAGGTCGAATGGACAACACAGACTCCAAACACACAAACATGAAATGCAACATGAGGAAGACAGCACGATGCAGTGAAAGTGTGTGAGAGAAGGGGAAAAAGAAAAAAAACAAAACACAAAACGCCCAATATAACCCGAAATACAACCCTCAAATTGGCCGAAATTTCAGAAAAAAAACAGAGAAGAAGAGAGGGAAGCACTTACCAAAGGTGAAATCGGCAAGGAAGAGGAAGAAGCAAGGTGAAATCGAGCACACAAATACCACGAACCAAACCCTAGGTCTGAGAAACTGAAGAAGAGAGAAAAAAAAAATGACCTGAAGAGTCGAGGGAGGGAGTTTTATACAAAATTGATCCGCTCGAGCGTAAGGTTAAACGCTCGAGCGTGAGACAAGGCAAGCTGACACCCGCTCGAGCTCGAAGGAGAAAGCTCGAGCGTGAAAATACCTCTCTTAGAACTGTAAAGCACAGAACAAAATGTTGCAGGTCACAAAAATACGCTCGAGCGCTCTAAAACCCGCCCGAGCGGAGTCTTTTTTTTTTTTTAATTTTAAAACAACATGATACTCAAAATCAAGAGGTGAGACCTGAAACAAGTAGATGATCACATTTAGCCAAAATGCCAACTAAGATGAAATAATCCGCAATTCATGACTTCTGTAAACTTGCAATTTAAAAAAAAATGGCACTGGACATCATGAGCAAGGCAGATAAACAATAATCAGTGATCATAAGCTACAAGAGAATGAACAACTCAAAATCCAACATGAGAGCTCACAAAAAAAAGTGTGTGTGTGCAATCCATGAGAGTCCACTGAGCTAGAGTTAATCCTCGTAGTGATCGGATGGCTGGACCTCCATCAAGAGTAACTCAACAACACAGAGAAAAGTCAAACCACTAGGAATCACGGGGTATTTGTTGAGTAAATGCGGAGGCTCCCCCTCAATCAATGAGTCCCTTTTTATTTATTATTTATTTTTTATTATTATTTTTTTTTGTGTGCACTCACTGGTGGCATTCACGCTCAAGAGTATGGAAACCAAACCAGAGAAGAATGAAATCATAAAGGATGGCCTGGTTGGTGCCTCTGAGGTAGCTTTTTCCTAATGCCCAGACTTCAAGGAACTGAGGGAGAAACCGTGGAAGTGAATACAGATGGTAGATGGTTAAGAGACTCAACATCACCCATGATATACTAGTATCGGTCAATTCCACTGTAAAAGTACAAGAAACACTGTTAGTGGTCCATAGAGAACTGTGATCACTTGTGCGGAAACCCCTGCAGCAATTTATCTCAAGGATGTGTACAGAATGAGATCACGAGGTTAATGAGCATGGGCATTCAACATGAGCTATGAACAATGAACAATGAGATCTTGTAAGCAACATGAGTAGTGTACATAAGAAGTTGTATGCAAGAAAAACAGATATCAATGACAATGAGATTATGGCATCCAAGTACATATATGACAAAACACTGACACCTACTCAAGTAACAAGTAACACACTAGTGATCGAGCATAACACCCAAGGTCTTTTTAAGGAACTCAAACCGAAGAAGATCTAGGGGTTTTGTAAAAATATCAGCTTTTTGATGCTCAGTGGGAACATGCTCAAGAACAACAAGGCCTTCTTCCACTAACTCTCGAATAAAATGATGACGAATGTCAATGTGTTTGGTGCGAGAGTGTTGGACAGGATTTTTCGAAATGTTTATGGCATTTGTGTTATCACAAAAAAGAGTGAGAGTGTTCTGTTCAATCCCATAATCATGAAGCATTTGCTTCATCCACAGCATTTGTGCACAACTACTCCCTGCATCAATGTACTCAGCCTCAGCAGTCGAAAGAGAGATGGCATTTTGCTTTTTACTATGCCAGGAAACCAAATTATTCCCAAGGTAAAAACACCCCCCAGATGTACTCTTCCTATCATCAGCACACCCTGCCCAGTCGGCATCAGAAAAACCAGTAATTTCAGCTGTAGTATCAGTGGAAAACCAAACCCCATACCCCAAGGTCCCATTAACATATTTGATGATGCGTTTGACCGCAAGAAGGTGAGACTCTTTAGGACTGTCTTGGTAACATGCACAAACACCTACACTGAAAGCAATATCAGGACGACTGGCTGTAAGGTACAACAGACTCCCTATCATACTCCTATAAAGGGTAGGATCAACATTAATACCAGTGGAATCTTTGGAGAGGTGAAGACTGGTGCTCATGGGAGTGCGTGCATGTTTGGCTGACTCAAGACCAAACTTAGACACAAGATTTTTGGCATACTTAGACTGAGAAACAAACATACCTGAAGGAGACTGTTTAATTTGAAGACCCAAAAAATAAGACAACTCTCCCATCATGCTCATCTCAAACTCATGTGTCATGCAATCCGAAAAATATTTCACAAGATGTTCAGCAGTGGATCCAAACACAATATCATCAACATAAATCTGAGCAACAAGAATATGAGACTTAGTATGTTTTACAAATAAGGTCTTATCTACACTACCCCTTTGAAAGTCATTATCAAGAAGAAATGTAGTAAGTCTATCATACCAAGCCCAAGGAGCTTGTTTCAATCCATACAAAGCCTTGTCTAACTTGTAGACATGATTAGGACATTTAGGGTCCTCAAATCCTTTTGGTTGCTCAACATATGCCTCTTCTTTCAAGTACCCATTCAGAAATGCACTTTTCACATCCATTTGAAACAATTTAAAGCCAAGAAAACATGCAACACCAAGCAAGATACGAATAGATTCGAGACGTGCAACTGGAGCAAACGTCTCATCATAGTCAACACCCTCTACTTGTGTGTAGCCTTGAGCAACTAACCTAGCTTTATTCCTTACAACAGTACCATTCTCATCAGATTTATTTTTAAAGATCCACTTGGTACCTATCACATTCATGTCTCTAGGTCTAGGAACTAGAGTCCAAACTTTGTTACGTTCAAATTGACCTAATTCTTCATGCATAGCATTGACCCAACTATCATCTAGCAAGGTCTCTTTAAAATTCCTAGGTTCAATTAATGAAACATAACACATATGTGATACCTCGTCCCAAATCTGTCTTCGGGTTTTCATTCGATCCGAGACACTTCCAATTACCTGTTGAGCTGGATGATTCAGTTTCACCTTGCTGATGGCTTAAGCTTAGGACTTGCGGTGACAGAAGCAACATGAGTGATGTCCCTTGGAGCACTCTTTGGACTTGACCTTACCTGTGAGGATGGTTCTGTAACCATTTCTTGTGATTGGTTTGCACCTTCTCCTTGATTTGGTGATTCCGTATCCAAGATTGGAGACTCATCATTATCATCCTCATTTGTTGCTGGAGTAGATGCACCTGTGTCATCTATAACCACATTGATAGATTCTATTAAAGTTGAAGTTCGTAGGTTATAGACTCTAAAAGCCCTACTAGTGGTTGAATACCCTAGAAAAATACCTTCATCACTTCGGGAGTCAAATTTGCCCAAAGGCTCTCTATCTTTGAAGATGTAACACTTACTCCCAAAAGTTTTGAAGTATTTTACATTAGGTTTCAAACCCTTCCACAATTCATATGGAGTTTGTAGAGTGCCGGGTCTTAAATACACGCGATTTATGACATAAACAGCAGTATTTAAGACTTCAGCCCAAAACTTTGGAGGAAGTTTCTTACTAAGGAGCATGACCCTAGCCATTTCTTGAACAACCCTGTTCTTCCTCTCAACAACTGCATTTTGTTGTGGAGTAATAGGCGCAGAAAATTCATGCTTAATTCCATGCATATCACAAAAATCCGAAAACGAACTATTTTCAAACTCACGACCATGATCAGTTCGGATTCTTATGATACGCCCAATGGAAACACCCTGTTCATTTTGGATTTTAAAGACTAAGGCCTGGAAAGCATCAAACGTATCAGATTTTTCCTTTAAAAAATTTACCCATGAGAATCGAGTAAAATCATCAACAGTTAAAAAAATGTATTTTTTACCTCCGATGCTTTCAGTGCGAGTAGGACCCATTAAATCCATGTGAACCAATTCAAGAGGACGTTTGGTTGTAAAGCTGTTCACCTTTTTATGAGGGGCACGGGTTTTCCTTCCGAGTTGACATGGTCCACACACATGGCTCAAATTCTTACCCAGTTTAGGTACTCCTCTCACAAGCTCTTTGTTGACTATCTTAGTTAGGTCTTTGAAATTCATGTGACCTAATCTTTGATGCCACAGGTCAATGTTACTAATGATGGCAGAGTGACAAGTGAGATCATTAGTAGTAACAATCCCATAGCAGTTATCAGATGTGCGAACCCCATGTAAGACAGTATTTCCCTTTTTATCCAAAATTTCACATTTATTTTTTGAAAACAATACTTCATGATGGGAATCACACATTTGACTAATGCTCAAAAGATTTGCTTTAAGACCATTAACTAGAAGAGCATTTTCGAGCTTAGGAAGACCAGCAACACTTATAAACCCCTTACCAATGACTCTAGAAGTGCCGCCATCTCCAAAAGTAACAATTCCTCCTTCATATTTTTCAAGGGAGGTGAAGTAAGATTTGTTACCGGACATATGACGAGAGCACCCACTGTCAAGATACCACATGTGTGAATCACGTGCTTTTAGAGCAGTGTGAACAACTAAACAAGTCAAATCATCTTTTCTCATCCAAATCTTTTTGGTCTTGATATTCCGCCTAGACATATAAGGTTGTCTCCTAGCCCAAAAAGTTTTCGAATTTTTACCCTTTTGAGACACCTTACCAAACAACTCATAGCAATAAGGACGAATGTGGTCATACCTACCACAGTGATGACAAATAAAAACCGGTTTTACCTCATTTTTGTTGATCTTACCAGTTTTAGGTAGATGAAGAGAGAGATCAGCCTGGTCTACCTTCAACTTTTCCTTTGCTTGAGTCTTCTTGTCATGTGAAGTAGAGGCCTGTCCCTTGTGAGCTGTTGCACCATAGCCTAACCCGCTTTTGTCACAACCCATTTGTTGAGACCCGAGAATGTCTTCTAAAGATTTGGAACTTTTGTTCCACATGGCAATAGTGGCTCTAGCAACACGGAGCTCTTCATCTTTTTGACAGACTATCTCTTCCAATGTAGCTTGTGACAGCTCAAGACTTTCAAGCTTTTCTTCATATGTGGAATACACCTTCAGAAGTTCATTCCTTTCAGTTTCACAAGATAGTAGTTTTCCACATAAGTCTTGTTTGTCACTCGAGATCTTGACGATATTCTGCTTTGCTGCTACAAGTTCTCCTTTCAGCCTGACATTCTCACTCTCACATGTTTTGAGCTTGAGAGAGAGTTTGTTGTTGATTTTGGACAAATTCAGAGATTCCTCGTACAGCTTTTCGTAAGCTTGTTGTAGTTCATCACCATTGATCTCATCATTGTCTTCAGATGTTTCGTCATCCTCTTTTTGCTCTTCATTCTCCTTGGCCTCATCCAATCTAGGAACTAAGACTGAAAAGTTGCTGGATGGTGGTGAATGTGAATTTCCTCTTTCATGGAATTGGCTCAAAATTTCCCATGCCTCTTTAGCCTTTGTGCAACGAACAACCCGTTGCTGTTCTTCAACAGAAATTGCTCCACGAATAGTGATCAGGGCTCTCTGATTGCTCGGATTGTCAGCACTTTCTGTATCTTCTTCAATGGCCTGCCAGCCTTCTGGATCAAAAGCTCTCAGAAAAGCCCTCATTCTGATCTTCCAAAATAGGTAGCTACTCCCATCAAAGGTGGGAGCAAGATGCAGGTTCTGACCACGAGCTAACTCTGCTGGCTTTGGAGGAGGTTGAGTGAAAGTGGACCAAAATGCCATGAAAGCACTATCCCCGTCTTCTCCAGATTCAGGTTCTTCAGGTTCTTGCTCTGACCCGCTTTCATCATCCTATGTCACTGTGTAGACTTTCTTTCGATTCTTTCTCGAAGGGCATTCAAGGGCAATATGACCATACCCTTGACATTCATAGCACTTGACCCCTTGCCCCTTTACAATCTTCTTTTCAGTTTTTGGAGCAAGTTTTGTTGGAAAAGTTTTGGGTTTTTCATTACTCTTGTCTTTTGAAATAGGGTCTCTGAAATTAGGCTTCTTTTTTTTCAAATTTTTTTTAAATTGTTTAGTAAACATAGCCGTCATCTCATACTCTAAATCAAATTTAGTCTCCGGAGTTTTTGCAGACTCATGAGCACTAGTGAAAGCCACACTTTCTTTTTGTTTTTTCTTTGAAATCTGGTGGGCTTCATAAGTCTGTAAGTTTCCAACCAATTGATCAAGCTTAAGGGTATCAACATTCTGAGCCTCCTTAATGGTTGTCACTTTTGATTGGAACCTCTCGGGTAAGGACCTCAAAATTTTTCCAACAACTTTAGCTTCCGGGATTTTTTTCCCGAGTGTGAAACAGGAATTCACGATATCACTAAGTTTTGCATAGAATTCATCAAACATCTCATCATCGCGCATAAAAAGAGTTTCAAAAGCGGAGGTGAGACGTTGAAGTTTTAACCTTTTGACAGAAGTAGTACCTTCGTGAATCGTTTCCAAAATGTCCTAAGCCTCTTTTGCTACCTCACACGTGCAGATACGACGAAACTCTTCAGGTGTGACAGAGCAAAACAGGGAATTGAGAGCCTTACTGTTCCAACTTGAGTTTTGGTAATCAATTGTGTCCCATTTATCAAGGGGTTTAGGAATATCAACACCATCAATGGTGACAGTAGGTTCACTCCACCCATAGATTACGTTGTGCCAAACTTTCTCATCGATGGATTTTAAAAATGCTCTCATACGAGCTTTCCAATAAGAATAGTTTGTACCCTCGAGTAAAGGAGGTTTATGGGTCGAGTTACCTTCACGAATAGAATCCATATCACTAGTCACAAAAATCACACTCCTATATTTTTTTAAAAAAAGAGTGACCTGCTCTGATACCAATTGAAAATCCTAAGTGATTTGTGATTAGATCAAGATTAAAATATTCCAAATCCCAAAAATCCAAAACACACAATCTAAACCAACAAGCACTTACGAAAGTGATTTAGATTGTTTGTTTTCCGGAATAAATAATACATCGACACAAACGATTTTTACGTGGAAAAAACCACAATTGAAGAACCTTTAATTGTAATAAAAAACCACAGGCGAAACGCCACTAATCAATCCACTACTGAAGTAAGAAAGATTACAAAGATAACACACAAATTACCCAACTCAGTCAATTTGTCTTCGAATCTTCTGTAACTCTTTCACCACGACTTCGTCTCGGAACTGATCAATCCTGAAGTTGAATTCACAACCTCACTTGTCGAATTAACGACTACATATAGAATCAAACGTCTTTTGAATCTCTACGCTTGAATCTTCGGAATCCACCGAAGAGAACTCTCTCTTGAATTTAAAGTAACCAACTCCTTAATGTATATATTTTAGATCATGAGTGAAGAACTCTTCTCAAAACATCAAGGAAAACTCACCAAAACCTCAGAAGAAAACTTCAAACAAAACCCTAGGACTCTTGAATAAGATCTAGGAAAAGTGAGTCCTAAAAACAACCTAAACAGGTATAAATAGGAATCCTGAGTCCGCGATCTCCGCTCGAGCGCCCAACAACCTGCTCGAGCAGCTTCAACAAAATACGGGTGTGGCAACACAGTGGTCCGCTCGAGCGCTTGATAACCCGCTCGAGCGCAAAATCACGCACTCTAGTACTTTTACAGACCTGTCAAAAATACTGAGAGACCACAAAATTCGCTCGAGCGTCAAACAAGAGAATGCTAGGATTACGCTTGCCGATTTCCAGTACTGTTATACCATGTGTCGCTTTAGAAAATACACATACTATGTCTACTACCTCAAGCCGAGATCCACTGAATATAAAATCGTAGCCGACCTCCCAGACTCCAACAAGGGAGCTGGAGACGATTATTTCATCGTCTCGGGCAATTGGAAGTTTCAGCCAAACGATGACCTTCATCTTTATCCCTTAAGCTGAACAGTTCTAGGGGAAGGAGCTGGTAAGGGCCACCCTTCATAAGTTTCCTTATCTTCTTGCACAAAGTTTTTAACATTCTCGTTCTAATGTCTGTGTTGTTCTATCTCTGCAGTTCTTCCTCAGCCTCCAAAGAACTTTCGTCAATCCTTCCTCCCCAGCAAGGATTTGAAGAAACTACTAAATCTTCGGTTCACAAATGTAAAACACCTTTGTTTCTCAACTTTATCCCAACCTATAAGTCAGCTCTGCCCGACGTCCCTAAGAGGAAGAAGAAAAGCCTTTCCCCACCTTCTGCCACAACTCCACAGACTGCGTCCACATCTCGGACAGATCAAGGGTCAACTTTCGATCCAGCTGATCAACCATCAACCTCGGCTCCATACTTGATTCCAATATCACAACGCCGCCGTCGACGCTGATCAGTTTCTACTACTGAGATGGGTCGCGCGAAACCAATTGCAAAAGATCTTTTGGCCAGCATCCTTTCTGATGTTGATGCACAACCAACACAAATCCTACCTCCACCGAAGCCGAAAAGAATAAAGAAAGCTCAGCCAAAGGCTAAAGTTGCTCAAATTGAGTCTGAGGATTCTTTGCCAATCTCCAAGTTGGCTGAGAGTGACAAATCTCAACCCTCTGCTGAGAAGAGGTGCTCTAAAGCCCAGCCATCAGAATCCCCAAAATCCAAAAAACCGAGATCATCTTTTGCGACCACCTCGGGGTCTAAAAAGAATGATGCCCTCTGGGCTCCAAAAATTACTCTGGAATATAAGTCAGTCATGGCTAACGACAGTGCTGATGACATCAACATCGGCGTAGCCCTCAGTACTGCTCTACTCCTCCCCGGTGATCTTAATCGAAATGCCGAGATGAGTGAGTACGAAAACTACGCTTTGATGCTTCAATGTTCTGTTCAAGTAAGTGTCTTTCATCTGGCACTTTTTTCCTTCTGTTTTATACTTAGAAAACTTTCTTAATAACTTTTGTTTTGTGTTTTTTTTTAGGCTATCCAGCATGCTCATTCTTTCTCCATTCAATCTTTTGAGAATCGGGAGAATTTGAGATGAAGAAGGAGTACTCTGCTCTTCAAAAAGCCAACAAGAGTTTACCATCAAAGATGAAAAAGTTGGAGGACCAAGCAGAGGCTGCAATCAAAGCCCAAACTGACACTGAAGAGAAAGCTGAATCTGCTGAATCCATTCGAAAGGTTTCTGAGTCCCAAATAAAAGAGGCCGAGGAGAAGATGACCCAAGCCGAAAAAGAGCTTCAAGAAGCCTTAGCCACCAAAGAGGCTGAAATTAAGGATGCCGACGAGAAGACGTATGCTCAAGGTATGGCCGACGTCATGGAGGCTTATGAGATTCAAGTGAAGCAGGCATGCAACAAGGGTCTCACCCTTGGTTGGATGTCTCTTCTAAAGAAGCTCAATGTCCCCGAGGACTCGCCTCTTCGTAAAGCCGACGCCATTCCTCTTCTATTTCCTCCAACTCCAACTCTAGACCAATCTGGTGATGAACCTGATTCTGAGGATGAGGCCGAGGAGGAGGTTTTGGTAAGTGTAGACACCCCATTTTTGACCGTCCTCAAGACTTGGACGTCACCGTTTGAACACCCGGTGATCATCCATGTTTGTGTTCGTTTGGAGTTCCCAGAAGTCCAGGCTACGCGTCTTGCCTCAAGATCTCCGAACTCGACCGTTTAGTGTCTGGTTCTGCACCAAACACTTGTGTTTTGCCTTGGAGGGGCAGGGAATGCCTTGTGAGGCATCCCCACACATCACCGGCCATAGCCACAGGCCACCGGCTGGCGTTTTGTTTCAGTCGGCAATCTTTTTTGCCGGTCGGCAATTTTTTTTGCCGGTCGGCACTCAATTTTGTCAAAATGGAATTTTTGAGGAGCCGACTACTATTCATCTACTTTATGTAGATATTTTGTGCCAGCTGTGATAGCTGGCACCAACTCTACTTCCCTCCATACACGTGTATGGAGGGATTTCCCTCTAGGCAAGCTTGTTGTGTAAGCTTGGCAAGAGAGACTTCTATAAGAGGAGAGGTCTTCTTCTTGTTCTAGGTTAGAAAGTTTGAAGGCAAAAACCAGAGCTTATACATATAGATACACCCTCTCTCTATATTTCCCTCTCTCTCGTCCCTTGTGTGTGTTTCTTGGCCTAAAAGTGTACTTTTACCTTACTTTTGCACTAATACACACACTATTACACCTTGCTCCGAGATTGAGGGACTTTGAGGGTTGATTCTTGAGTTTTTGGGCTGTTTTTGATCAAAAGAAGAGGGCTGCATTGGCTGTTCTTGAGGTGTGCTTCAAGGGTGAGCACTTTGCTTTAGTTTCCCCAAACTTGCACTAGTCTTTTACCTATCTTGCTTGCTGATTTAGTTTTTGTGCATAACATAAAAAAGGCTTATATTTTCATGCTTAAGAACTTTCATTAAGGGTCTTTTGTGGTTTGAGTTCAAACTCACCCTCTTAGGCCTTATTTGGCCTTTTTGTTGCCTCCTTGGTGAGGCCTTGTTTGCTTGACTGTTTTGGTCCTCCCACCACTGAAAACCAGTGGATTTTCAGTGGTGAGGAAGGTGGTTTGAAGTCTTTCATAGGGGAGGGACACCACTCTCCCTTCATTGTCTTATTTCCTTGCATTTTGGCTTAAAGGGTAACATGCATGCTTTGATTGATTTTGGCCCTTTTTCAGAGGTTTTTGGATGTTTTAGGTCACATGTTACCTCTGTTTTTGGTCGGATTTGTGCCCTTTTGCATGCTTAACATACTTGCTTTACATTCCTCTATTTGGCCTAGAAATGCATCTTGTGTTTAGGCCATGATTCTTGCATATGTTGGCTTAGTTCCATGAAGGTGTTGGCATTATTTTACCATGTTTAAGGCCTGTTGGCCATCTATTTCAGTCATGCTTGCCTTATTTGGTGTCCTCTCTTTGTGTTTTGGCTTGTAAGTTTTGAGCATTTTGACTTCTAGCGTGCGTAGCTATGACCATCCTCATGATTTGGCATCATTTAGGATCATATTTCAGCCCATAAATCATGTTTGTATGTGTACATAAGTGACCTGTTTCATGCTATGAGGGTATGCCTTTTATGCCTAGATATGAGCCTTGGTGCATACATCTCATTGGAGTCACTTTAGTGGCCATGTTAGTAGGTTTTGGGGCCTATTTTTGCTTGCTAAGTTTCTGTTTTGGCTTGTCCAATTCATGCCATGAGTGGTCATGTTGGTAGAGGTGAAGTGCCCCTTTTTGTGCCATAACCTTAGGACCATTGGCTTGCTTGTTGGCATGAGTATTTGTCCACCTTTTTAGGCACTTTTGGCCACTATTTTGGGGTGGATCAAGGTCTGCCCCTTTATGGTTTAAGGCCCCTTTGCATGCTTGTCTCATGTCCATTGCATAATTGCTTCATTAGGTGTTGTAACATGTCGATCCTATTGCTTAAATTGTCCATGTTTGCATTGCATTTGCATCTTGCATGCCTAGCATTGAACATATTAGTTGCATGGCATTTGGCATGCCTTGCATTTTCAATCTCATGTTGTATCTTTGAGTCATGTTTGCATAACATGCATTGCGTTACTTGGTTTGGGGTGTCAAACCAAGTGTGAGGGTCAAGGAGTGTTCATACTATAAGTGATGTAATGCGCCTTGACTCTCGGTCACCGGGGCCCTTGACTTCGGCATGATAGGGTCTTGGTCCTCATTTGTGTGTTGCATGCATCTTTACATCAAGTGGCAAGCTTGATCCCTTGGGCTATCATGCACCATTGATGGCTCGAGGATCGATGGCCATGCTTCCCTGAGTTCAAAGCATGATGGGAAACATGACCATGCTCACATGTGCCTGAAATCCCATGCCATACACTGTCTGTCCTCTGTTGCTGTCAAAACTGTCCTCTGCAGGAATCTTTTGCCGACCGGCAGCATCCAATGCTGACCGGCCATTTGTGAATGGCCGATAACTCCAACAGCAGCCGATGGAAATTATACAGGGCCGGTGGGCATTTCCCCCAGCCGGTGGTATTCTGCAGCATTCAAGGAACCTGTCCCATGACTTTGGCATTTTTCAGAGAAGCAGGGTAGTGTAAACAGAGGAAGCCTTGGTATGGTACGGACTTTCCGGGCAAGGCGGGTTCGAGCATGCATCATTCGCGCATCTCGAGGCGGAGGCTGTGTCCACCTTTCTCCTTTTTTTTGCATTCTTTCTATTAATTAAGTAGAAATTCTGTAACAATTAATGTATTTATTATTTGGACTGTAATATTTGTTTGTACCCTCCGAGTGGGGGCAATTGTTTAATAAGTGTGCGTGAGTGGATGTATGTCTTCCAACCCCATGTCTTTCCTCCCTTTTACTTACCCGCTTTAATAGTTAGTAATAGGTCATGTTTAATTTAGCATACCTTATGCAATGCATGTGTGCATTCATACATTTGCCTTGCATGCACCAGTCTCGGCACATCATTCTAACTGTATTTGTACTTCAATTTCAAATTGAATACGTGATAGTTGTAGCATTTCACATACCATGTTTAGGTTAGCCGAGCCTATCTAATTGCATCCTGTATGTGCTGCATTAGTCAATTTAACATGAACTAGGATCACGCATGTTTGCTAACCAGTTTATTGTTTTGGCTTGGAGTACAATGTAAGTATTTATGCTTTAGCATCTCGCATGCGTGTGAATGTTAACATGATAGCATGCTTGCCATGTGGCTAGATGCTTATGTGATAAACTGTTTGAATGCCTGTGGGTGAAGGTTGGATTGTCTGAGTTGGAAAAACTCGTTGAAATCCGTATTTTAGCCTACTTGCGAGTAGCAAATTCCAAAGTACTTTTTAAGACAAACGGATATGCAATGCTTATTCCCAAATTAGGCAATCTAGTCTATACTTGTTCGTTGTGCGCATAACATAGTAATGCTAGGCTACTAATTAGTTTAAGAACACATAGTGTTTTCAAAAAACGGATATCACGGTTAGTAGAGGCCGATCTTCGGATCGGGCGAGAGGGGGTGCTCATAGCTGACCTTCCCCAATCGTACCCTAGCTCCCGAGCTGAGGCAACTCTGGTGATGACGGACATGTGGCCTTCGGCACCGAGTTAGGGTTTCCTAAATTCCCCTAAAAAAAATATTTAGGTGGCGACTCTGTATTTGGCAAAGCAGTCCATGTTTGGCACTTCTTTCCTAAAATCTGTTTTCTCAAAACGATTTGCCAGATTTGGACTCTTTGGTTCAAGATTAAGAACCGTGACACAAATCGAGTCCGAACTGTAGCGGGGTCCCTCGCGGACTTGTTACAGTTTCTGGCGACTCTACTGGGGATTTAGAGAGCTTGACTCGAACTCGTGATATCCTATTTTGATTTCATTTATGTGTCTCTTTGCATTGCATTTGCATTGGTGCGCCTAGGAACACAGTGTTTGCCATCTGCCATTCTTGAACGGTTTGCCAGAGGCTTGTCTTGTCAAGGCATGACCACAAGGCTGACCGGTTATGGGCTCTGACAGTATGGGAACACAAACCCCGGTTTTACCGGGGCACCCTTGTCGACCATTCGACCTAGTGCATATTCGGATCCATAGTGACCATTAGGACAGGCTGCTTATCCGATGTTAGGTTATTTGAAAACTGCTGCGTGCATAGTGAAACCCTAGCTCCTGACAAAATAGGACAGGGAAACCCTACCCCAACATAGGGGTGTTTTGGCTCTCTTTACTTGCTATGTGCTTTTAGAGTGTTGCTCTACAGGAACGTGCATATCAGTTTGCAATATTGAGTATTAGACTTGAGGGCATCAGTATCAGTTTATGAGAATCAGTTATCTGCGGGTATCAGGTTCAGTTTTGGGAATAGTGATTTTGGGGAACAGTGATCAGTGTCGAGGAACAGTGTGTTCGGCTTACCAACTGTGTATTATGGATACCCAACTGTGAGTTGTATGCGTTTATTTTACGCTGTTGTGCTGTCCGATTGTTTGTTTATTTACTGGTTTATTTATCTTTTTGCTAGGTAGTTTAGCATCATTGCTTCCAACCCAGTAGATATCACCCAAGCACTTTGGATTAGAGGTCGTCGGCTCCATCGATTTGAGGATTTGGTAGACGGACAACCAGTGTACCACTCTCTACCCCCGGTTACTAGACGGAGGGCAACTAGGTAGAGGGCATCAGTTCAACAGTCAGTACAGAGGGCTTTATCTACCCCACCTGTGTACAGTAGGGATCGGGATCCTGTTTCACCCACAAAAAGGGAACATATACCGACAATTCAGTCAGAACAGAACAGCATGGCTAGTTTAGAAGAGATGGTGTGCCAACTCCAAGAAAGCATGAAAATGATGCAGCAGGATGTTGCCCGACAGGCAGAATTTGCCAAACAACAAGCCACAGTTATGAATGAGCAAGCGGAGTTAATCGTAAGATTGCAGCAGCAAACTGGAGCATCTGCTTCACAGCAAGTCCCTCCCCCACTAAGGGTTCCGATACCCGAAGAGACGCCAAATGCCCGGAATGTCCAAGAAGATACAGACATCCCAACGGGGCCGGCTCCACCCCCGATTCTGCCTCAACTATCCAAGGCACCCACTCCCATCAATCAATCGGATTCTCCCTTCGAGTCCGAGGTGGACCCCGTGGCATTAAAAATGCGCAACCTTGAAAAGCTGTTTAAGAAATCTCAAGGTGTGAAGTCCATTCCGGACATTGGAGACGGATACACTGACGCAGCCGTGACGCTGCCAGATCGGTTTAAGATGCCACAAATTGATTGTTTTGACGGATCCGGGGATCCCATGGTGCACCTGCGACTATTTTCAAACGTCCTAAGGCCAATGGGCCTCACTAGACTGCAGAAGCTGTCTTTATTTGGTCGGACCCTGTCGGGTGTAGCGGCCACATGGTATGGCAAATTGGAGGATGACGTCAAGAGAAGTTGGGACAAGATGGCTGAGGCCTTCATCCTGCAGTACTCATATAATACACAAATCGAGATCACGACCCGGGATCTCGAGACAATGAGGCAAGAGCCCAAGGAGAGCTTCTCAGAATTCGTAACCAGATGGTGGGCTAAGGCTTCGATGATGACCTTAAGACCCACGGACAAAGACCAGATTCGGATGATTGTGCGCAATCTTCAACCGAAGCTAATGCAAAAGATGATTGTACTCCCCTTCCGTACCTTTTCTGATCTGCATGAAATGGGGGTGCAGATTGAGGATGCCTTAAAACAAGGCTTGATTGATAATGACCGGGAGCAACCCTGCAGAACTTTCAATCGTAATACTAATGCAGGCCCGAGTGGCGCTACAACTACCAGAACCTCTGAAGTGAGTATGGTCACCACCAACCTTTCCCCGAGAACTATGGCAGCCACACCATTCTCCGGTGCGTCCGGAAGCAACCCACAAACAGCCAAATACCCTCCCAAAAATACCAGAACCTTCGCTCCGCTTTATATGCCCCTGTCCAAAGCTTTGGGGGTTTTGATCAGAAAAGGGCATCTGAAGCCCCTAGAGCCGCGGCCCTTACCGGAAAGACTCCCCGCTGCCCACAACCCAGCCAAGTATTGTGCATTTCACCAGTAGCACGGTCACGACACCGACCTGTGCTTTCGATTACGTCATGAGATTCAAGATCTCATTGATAACGGGGTGATTTTACCTCCTGAGAAACCCAATGTTACTACAAATCCTCTCTCCACACATAACCAAGCTCCACTACCCAAAAGAATCAATTTCATCCACACTGGGGTCGTGTCCTACGATCCCAGTATCTATATCACACCCTCCTACCTGCCTAAGCCGGAGGTTTTCCTTCCTGATTGCACCGATTTGTGCATGATGGACGTCTCCATAACCCAACCCAAGCCAGTGGTGGTGACCATCGAGAGTAGGAGAGAAAAGACTCCAATGGAGAAGGGGGTTGTCGAGCCAGAGTCTGCGGAGTCTGGGAGTGATGTTGGGAATGCTTATAGTCCGAGTGACTACATCTCACCAATGGGCCAGAATAGACCAGATGTGGAATTTCCAGCAGGAGGAGAGCTGTGTGCAATCCAAGGGGACAGTCCAGGACAGGAAACGGATGATTTGACAGCTGTGGAAGAGGATCTTGCCAAGTTCCAGTTTTATTGTAACCAAGATCCAGAAGACTCAACCGTCAACTGGTTCGATTATGAGGAATTGACAGAGGCCACGGGATGGTTGGACGATCAGCCAGATGTGGTAGGAGAGTTTCAGTCAGAACAAGGCCCGGCAGGGGCAGGAATGTTAGTAACAGCCGGGAGGGTCGAAGAACAGAGTACATCGCCGGAGAGCACCAGTGTCAAGAGTTTCGCTCGGGATTGGAGCATTTTGAGTACAGGGATTATTGAACAGTCTACTGCATTGACACAGTCAGAACGGGAAAGATTCGAAGATTCCGAGAGAATCAGGAAGGCAAAAGCCCATGTGGGGGTTGAGACCGCCGCAAGGACAGAAATGGAGAATGCCGCGAGCATAGGAATAGAAGGTACTGCAAGTATCGGAACAGTCATGCCAGAACCGGACAGGTGCCTGTCAGCTGTAGATAGCATGTGGTGGAAAGACGATGATCTATGTCTTGCCCACACGGACGAGGATTGGGGAGGTAACCAACCAAATGATACCTGGTATATCGGCGAAGTCGATCACATGACTAGGAGTGGACGGTACTTCAAGCCTCCACACCTAGATCAACCGGAGGCGTCTGGAAAAGATAAGGAGGCAGAGAAGCAAAAGGAAAAGCAACTCGAGGATGAGGCCGTATTGAGACAATTGAAGAAGATACAAGCAGACATCTCCATCTGGGGGCTGCTTATGGCTTCTCGAGTACATAGACAGGCTGTCCTTTCAGCCATGGATAAAGCCAAGCTTTCTATAGACACCACGCCCGAACAGCTGGTGGGCCTAGTTTTTTCGGGAGGGACTACCCCGATGTTGACCTTTTCTGACAAAGAACTGCCACCTGAGGGTGCGAACCATAACAAGCCACTCTACATCTCTGTGGAGTGCAGAGATAAATGGATACCCGTGGTGCTTGTCGACACGGGGTCCGTCATCAACGTCTGCCTGGCAAGGACAGCCTATGCGATCGGTTTGAAAATCGCGAATTTTGTGCCAACGGCCCAGGTGATTCGGGCGTATGACAACACAAGCCGGGAAGTAATGGGAACAGTTAAAATTCAAACAAAGGTTGGGCCGGGACAGCATGAGATAGATTTCCATGTCTTGGAGGTTCCTGCAACTTTCAACCTGCTTTTAGGGCGGCCGTGGCTGCATCAGGTAAAGGCAGTCTCCTCCACCCTACATCAAGTGGTGAAATACCCCTATGGGAAGGGAGTAGCCATCGTTTTCGGAAATTCATCGATTCATCCGCCGCCAGAAGTATCTACGCCTGTTCTAGAAATTGAGCACGGTATGGAAGATGTGTTCATATCGGGTTTTACCTTGGCTGAGGCTCGGGTTGTACAGGACATCATGGCTGCTAGTGAAGGGGTATATGTCAGTGCTCAGGCAGTCTATCTCATGAATAAGCTCCAACACATCCCCGGGATGGGATTGGGCAAGAGCGTCCGGAAGGGCGTCGCAGCATTGGCCGAAGTGCCACACAACCCTCATACCTTTGGATTGGGTTATCTACCCACCAAAGAGGACTGGATAAGGAAAGGAAAGGAAATGGGCGGAAGAGCCAGAGCAAAGAAGGCTGGGAAGCCTTTCGAGTTGATGCATAGGCCCATTCAGGGTACCCTAAACGGACGCTTCGTCTGGGAGGGGGAGGACTTTCTGTTTTGTGGTTTCCCAGAACCATGGCTGAACGCGGAGAAGAAGCGCGTGCCGGGTTTTGAGATTTTCTTCGACCTGCAGCTACCTGAGAATGACATCGCTGAAGGGTAAACAGATCTATCGGTTGAGGCTGAACAAAGTAAGGAAGTGCAGTCTGAGGACGCTGAAAATGAAATGGGGGTAGCACTGGCATGACTGCTTTCAGATCCTCCGATCGAACAGAAGTGCTTGGGGGATAGCTCCTCGGTATGTATGATCGGGAACGAAACGGCTGCGAGCTTACCAGCAACTATTTTGGATGCATCCATCGCACCCTCTCTCGTCTGGCAATATGAAGAAGGATTTTTGTCCAGCAGCACCGGGTCAGGTAGTGAGCCGGAATCTGATTCCACCGAGTCTTGTGAGTCGGAATCAGGTTCCAGTTCGACTGAGTCTGAGTCCGGTATTCCTGGGGGCGATAACCCGGATGCCACAGTCCTGTCTAGGTCGTCATTTTCTTTCTCTTTTGAGTCTGTTGTAACAGAAGAATCAGACGACTTGGAAGTATTTAATGAGAACGATGTGGATGTGGTTTCTGAGTATTTTTCTGTGCCTTTGATTTATTGCTTAAATCAGGATTTTCAAAATTTTGATGAAAACGACGAGGAAGAAATTCCTCCGATTTTGTAACGGTTAATTGATCAAGAGCAGGAAAGATTTGTTAAACCCTTAATGGATGAAATCACTACCGTGAACGTTGGTACTGAGGAGGACCTGCGGTTGGTCCAGATCGGGTCCACGTTGTCTTCGGAGGAACGCGAGCGCTTAGTCGCTTTATTAAAAGATTTCAAAGATGTTTTCGCGTGGTCCTACGAAGACATGCCTGGAATCGATCCTGAGATTGTACAGCACTGGATCCCTCTTGATCCCGAGGCCCGACTTGTCAAGCAGAAACTCAGAAGGATCCGCCCTGATTGGGCCATTAAGATCAAGGAAGAGGTCACCAAGCAAATCGATGCAGGTTTCCTGCTGGTATCCGAATACCGGACTTGGTTGGCCAACATTGTTCCGGTGCCGAAGAAGGATGGCAGAATTCGGGTATGTGTAGACTTCAGAGATTTGAACAGGGCCAGTCCGAAGGACGACTTTCCCTTGCCGCACATTGATGAATTGGTAGATTTCACGGCAGGACACGCCTTGCTTTCGTTTATGGATGGCTTCTCAGGCTATAATCAGATAGTAATGGCACCCGAAGACCGGGAGAAGACTGCATTCACTACCCCGTGGGGTACATATTGCTATAGAGTGATGCCATTTGGGTTGAAGAACACTGGAGCTACTTATCAACGGGCAACAACCACAATATTGTATGATATGATCCATAAAGAGGTCGAGGTGTACGTGGACGACATGATTGTCAAGTCCAAAGAAAGAGAGGGCCACTACACCGCCTTACAAAAGTTTTTTCAAAGGATCAGAGAGTTTCGACTGGGTTAAATCCCCAGAAGTGTACATTCGGTGTTACAGCAGGGAAAATGCTAGGATTTCTGATTACACAAAGGGGCATCGAGGTCGACCCTTCCAAAATCATGGCCATCTTGGAAATGCCACCACCAATGAATGAAAAGGAGGTGCGAGGCTTTCTAGGTAAAGTGCAATTTATAAGACGGTTTATCTCGAAATTAACCTTGACTTGTGAACCACTTTTTGGTCTCCTGAAGAAAGGAAAGAAGTTCCAATGGGACGGCCGATGTCAAGCAGCTTTTGAACAGATCAAAGAATATTTACAGAACCTGCCCGCGTTGTCACCGCCAGAGCCAGGGAGACCGTTGATATTGTACCTTTCAGTAACTGAGACCACCATGGGTTGCATGCTTGCATAAGAGTCAGGGGACAAAGTGGAAAGGGCCATCTACTATCTGAGTAAGAAGATGCTGGATTACGAGACCCGCTACACTCCGCTGGAGAAGGCTTGCTTGGCCTTGGTATGGGCTACCAGGAAGCTGCGACACTACCTGTTAGCTCACTCTGTAATGTTGGTTTCACGCTTGGATCCCATCAAATATCTTTTCGAGAAACCGGCACTTACGAGTAAGCTAGCTCGTTGGCTGCTGTTGCTTTCTGAATTTGATCTGAAATATGTAACACGCAAGTCAGTAAAAGGAAGAGCAGTAGCGGAGTTCCTTGCCGACCACCCGGTTGAAGGGGATGAAGCGGTTGAGTACCTGTTCCCAGATGAAGCCATTCTGCACATCGAAGATGAAACTTGGACGATGTACTTTGACGGAGCGTCGAGCCAATACAGGTATGGGATAGGAGTGTTGCTGATAGCGCCGGACGATTCCCGTATCCCTTTAGCATTCAAGCTCCGGTTCAAAGTCTCGAACAATGAAGCAGAATATGAGGCATGTATTGCTGGCCTAGAAGCAGCCCTAGAACTAGGGGCAAGACGGTTGGACGTCATTGGGGACTCGAACCTTGTTGTATCTTAAGCAAAAGGAGACTGGAAAGTCAAAGAAGAAAGGATGATAATTTACCACCAAACCTTGGATTTGTTAATTCCTCGATTTGAGAAGCTAAATTTCACCCACCTAGTAAGAGAGAACAACAGGTTTGCAGATTCACTAGCAACTCTATCTTCCATGATAGACATCCCGTCCGGGGTCTGGATGCGTCCAGTCATTATTGACCAGAAGTTTGCGCCAGCGAACGAGTCAATTTTGGCCATAGATGAGGCTCAGGACGACAACCCCTGGTATTACGATATTTGGAACTTCTTGGAGAAGAAGGCGTATCCGCCAGGGGCAAATGCCAAGGATAAAAGGGCAATCAGAAGAATGACTGTTTAGTTCATCATCTGCGGGGGTAAACTGTATAAGAGAAGTCATCTGGGAATGCATAAGCTCTGTGTAGAAGCTAAAGAGTCGAAGCACCTGATGGAGGCCATCCATGGAGGGGAGTGCGGTGCACACATGAATGGAGTAATGCTGGCCAGAAAGATCCTCAGACAAGGCTACTACTGGTCTACCATGGAGGAGGATTGTATCGGTTTTGTTCGGCGATGCCACCAATGCCAGATCCATGCAAACCGCGTGAACATCCCACCGTCAAAGCTGTACAACATGACGTCCCCGTGGCCGTTTTCAGTTTGGGAAATCGATGTGATCGGAGCTGTTACTCCGAAGGGATCGAATGGGCATGAGTTTATCCTGGTAGCGATAGATTATTTCACGAAGTGGGTCGAGGCCCAATCATACGCGGTGTTGAAGGCGTCGCACGTCGCAAAGTTCATCAGAAATAACATCATCTGTCGCTACGGGGTGCCAAACGAGATTATTTGGGATAATGGATCCCACTTTAAGAAGGAAGTGATTGACTTGTTGGAGAAATATAACGTGGCTTTTCATAAGTCATCCACATACCGGCCGCAAACCAACGGAGCAGTTGAGGCCGCCAACAAGAACATCAAGCATATATTGCGGAAGATGGTGGAAACCTACCGGGATTGGCCAGATAAGTTGCCGTTTGCTCTGTGGGGCCACAGGACTTCAATTAGAACTTCTACCGGAGCGACTCCGTATTCATTAGTTTATGGAATGGAGGCCGTTTTACCTATCGAAATTGAGGTTCCGTCCTTACGGGTATTGGCTGAGTGTCAAATAGCCGAAGTAGATTGGCAGCAGAGCAGGTTTGAGGAACTCATGTTTTTTGACGAGAGAAGACTGAAAGCACTGTACCACGTTCAAAGTTATCAGCACAGAATTGCCCGGGCTTTCAACAAGAAGGTTAAGTCTAGGAATCTAAAGGAGGGGGATTTGGTGCTCAAGGACAACTGAGCTCCCATCCACGACCCAAGGGGCAAGTTCAGACCCAATTGGACCGGTCCCTACGTCATCAAAGCTATCTGGTCAGGTGGAGCTGTGGTTCTGATGGACCTAGATGGCCTGGAATTTTCCCAACCGATCAACATGGACAAGTTGAAGAAATATTACCCTTGAGAGGCTCGCTAGGCCGAAAACCCGAAAGGGCGACCTAGGCAAAAGTTAGAGCACAAAAAAATTAGAAAATATAAAACCTGAGCTCGCAAGGCTGAAAACCCGCAAAGGGCGGCTTTGGCAAAAGTTAGAGCGCAAAAAGAGAGTGAAAATACTCGAGTGAACCTAAGCCTGAACTACGTAAGGCTTGATTCCCATCTATGGGATACGTAGGCAACTTCATCTTGAAGTTCAGCCGTAACACTTCCCCGATCAACTTTATCCATTCGATCGTCTTGGCCATCTTTGTCTATTCAGCATTCAAGGGTTCGGTTATGATCTCCGGTGCAGTGCTCTTCAGACTAGGGGCAACTTTCCGTTGCTGTGCAGTGCTGCGGCGCTCTTCAGACTAGGGGCAACTTTTCAGTTGCAGGGATCTGGGGTTGTGCATCTCAGTGACAGATCTCAGGCGTGTCCAGTTCTGATCCATATCGAAAATGTTTTTGAAAAGTTTTAATAAAAGCCGACTTCGTTCAAATAATCTTTTTACAACTTTGACCATTTTTGGACCAAAGCAGAAAATTTTCAGTACCACAATCTTCAATTTCATTGATTTCAAAAACAGAGTTCTCCTGCTCTTGCATACAATCGAAGTTGCTTTTCATTACAATCATAAAGAAAACTTGAAAGTGCTAATAAAGCAATAAATCTAGGGCATAGTCAAGTCAGGTGCTCCTGCGCCCCCTCCCAGAGCTGGTCGAAGCCTCTGATGCCAAGATGGGCCCGACCTATGCCTCCTCATTAAGCCAATCCAAGCACTCATCGGACAAAGTGCAACTGAAAGTAGGAGCAGGGCCCAGGAGTCCTCTCATCCTCCACGCGGTGGCCTGCCAAGCAAGCTGTGCGCCTCGGGCTGGGAATGTAGCAGGATACTCTATCCCCTTTGGCGGGTAAGTCTGATCATGGCCAAATTGGCGTCGAATCCGAAATGGGAAGTAGAATACACAGTGAGTGAGACCAACCAATTGAATCCCAGTCTGCCGGGGCATATTGTAACTCATTGCCGGAAGGCTCAGCCAAGGGCACCGCTAAACAATACGGTCTGCGGACAAGCAGCACATCCAAGCAAACCACCATCTCTCATCCAGGGCATTGACTAGACGGTGCCGGAAGAAATAACCGCGAACTGAATATGCTAGGCAAGAGTCCACAACCTGCAGTTTGTCCATCAACCATACCTGGGGAGGGATGAAAAATGAGAGAGCAAAGAATAGAGAGATGTACGAGGAGAGAAAAATGAGAATAGGGTTTTGTGAGAAAAGACCGAGCTTGAGGGCCAAGTGATGTGAGCAATGCATAATGTGAGATTGCGTGGAAAATGTTACCTTTAGTAGTAGTGGACTCCCTGCTAATCTGGCCGTCTCATGACGATAAAAGGCGTCTAAGCCCATTAACGTCTCAGCCAGAGTCATGGTAATACAGCTCTTGCCCTCCTTCAAGCCTTGGGCAACCTCAATCAGCTGGACACTAGACCCTCTAGAGCCTGAGACGAATAGAAAATGAGACAGCATGCACAAACAGAGGGCATGTCGTCGGAAGCCTTGCCAATGATGGTTGTTGCGATCACCAGCATCAGAAAACCGATCGGTCAAACTCAGAATGTCCAGCATCCCGTCACAAATCAGAGACCGAGCGTCACGCATGCTGAGTCCACACATTCGCCCTAAGGATTGGGCATGACCAAAATTAAGTTGGGATAGGAGCTCCTCGTCGCGCTCGGACTCCATTAAGGCTCGGAAATCCTCAAAGGTATGACATATTTCTTGCCTAGCGAAGCTAAAGACATGTGTCACCGGATTCCAAAACCTTGCCGCAGTGTGGAGAAACGGGAGGTGCAGCGGGGTACGACCCAGAGTGAATAGTGCATTTATGCCGAAACTCCGGAAATTCAACTTTTCCGAGCCATCCAAGCTAGCAATCCAAGCTGTGAGATTTTGGGCAAGAAACTCTTCCATCAGAGCAAATCAGTATGGAATTGAGAAAAACTACAAAGTTGGGGTCTTTTGTAGGAGATAAGGTTGGGTGGAGGACAGGTGTCAACATTCTGGTGATTCCCCTCATTAATAGCCGGCCGGCCAAATATTATGCCGACCGGCCATTACCTTTTGTCGGCCGAATGAATTTCTGGCTGATGGCCATTCCTTGTGGTCGATGGCCTTTTCCCCTGGCCGATGGGCTTTCTCCTGGTTCCCTGAGCTGCTTATGCTAGGGATTGGGGAACTCCACCACCTCCAATCCCTCCCCCGGTGATCGATTCTTGCGGAGTCACACCTGCCTGCTTATCGGGTTATTGTACATTTGCTTATCGAGTTGTATTTCACTCTCTTTGAGTTTTTGATTTGTTTATCGAGTTGTACTCACACTTGTTTGGTCATATCATGCCTTTGTACATTTGCTTATCGAGTTGTAAGTCGGTTCACTGCCTGATTATTACGATGCAAATACTTGGTGTTCAAAATGAGTTCAATTTCGTTCACAGTGTGGTGTGATACCTTGCGATGCGATGCATAGAAAGTTTACAAATACAACATCTTTTGAACAAAATGGTTGTTTCATTCCCGTCACGTGCTTTGCAAAATGTGTAATTTTGAGAAAGAATAAAACCTGCCTGAGGCAGTGCAATGTGCTTAAACTACTAGTAAAAAGGAAAGTAAAACATCGGATGACAGGGTAGCCAAGTGTCGGAATGGATATCAGCAAAACTCCCCTTGCGGTCAACGCACCTTCCATGCCTTTGTTCGGGTCAACGACATGGTTTGGCACCTTCATTACTTGAGACCATATGGGGAAACGCACTTTTGAAACGTGGACCTTCGAGTTGACCTCAGGCCACAACTTCTGCGAATGATACTCGATACGTACGAAGAACGTTCCTTCCCGTATCCTTTTCATGTCTTGAGGATTCCCACAAATCGCTTCAACTACGCTGTGTTACAGTATTTTACCCCCCCTTGCATTATGAATGATATGTTCTCACTCACATGTGTTCAAGTTTCTCTTTATACACATTACTTGCGTAGACTGCATGTTAATTACATTACCTGCGTAGACCGCATGTTTGTAATCACTTTCTTTGCCTGCGTAGACCACATGTTAATTACATTACCTGCGTAGATTGCATGTTTGTAATCAATTCCATTGCCTGCGTAGACCGCATGTTAATTACATTACCTGCGTAGACCGCATGTTTGTAATCAATTCCATTACTTGCGTAGACCGCATGTTAATTACATTACCTGCGCAGACCGCATGTTTGTAATCACTTTCTTTGCCTGCGTAGACTGCATGTTCATTACATTACCTGCGTAGACCGCATGTTTGTAATCACTTTCTTTGCCTGCGTAGACCGCATGTTAATTACATTACCTGCGTAGACTGCATGTTTGTAATCAATTCCATTACTTGCGTAGACCGCATGTTAATTACATTACCTGCGTAGACCGCATGTTTGTAATCACTTTCTTTGCTTGGGTAGACCGCATGTTAATTACATTACTTGCGTAGACCGCATGTTTTGCTTGCGTAGACCGCATGTTTTTTTTTAAAATTCATTACCTGCGTAGACCGCATGTTTTGCTTGCGTAGACCGCATGATTGTTCAATTTCATTACTTGTGTAGACCGCATGTTTTACTTGCGTAGACCGCATGTTTGCACTCAATCTCATTACTTGCGTAGACCGCGTGTTTTGCTTGCGTAGACCGCATGTTTGTTAAATTCATTACCTGCGTAGACCGCATGTTTTGCTTGCGTAGACCGCATGATTTTGCGTATACCGCATTCTTATGTCCAATTTCATTGCTTACGTAGACCGCATGCTTATGATCAAATTCATTGCCTGCGTAGACCGCATGCTCCACTTACACATCTGTACCTTCAGCATTGTCATTCTCCCCACTTGCTTTGCGTTGTCACGCATTTCGAGTACACTATTATGCATGTTGTTAATGATATTGTACCTGTTAAGTTTGTTTTCTTTGCAGGCACGATATTGTATGTACGGTTCATTTGAGGCTGGTGCAACCAGACGAGCCGCACAGGTATTGTATCCTCCGAGTGAGACGTATCGAGAATTACATAATTTTCTTACATCCCTTCTGCATTGTAGTGTAGTTCGGTGTATGCTAGCTTAAAATTGTCGCATGTGTGCTTCGTTACAGCTTTCGTTGCATGATCATAAGTTATGTTTGGCTTTGTGCATTGTCTTGCATTTTGCCCCTGCCTTCGGGTGCATACCTTGTCTGTCTTACATGTTTGTCTAAGTCTTCGGCCTTGTCAAAAATGGGTCATCTCTAGGCTTTGACATTCACTCCCATCATTGTTATGACTTTCGAGTTCTGTCAAAGAGGGGCAACTGTAGACACCCCATTTTTGACCGTCCTCAAGACTTGGACGTCACCGTTTGAACACCCGGTGATCATCCATGTTTGTGTTCGTTTGGAGTTCCCAGAAGTCCCGGCTACGCGCCTTGCCTCAGGATCTCCGAACTCGACCGTTTAGTGTCTGGTTCTGCACCAAACACTTGTGTTTTGCCTTGGAGGGGCAGGGAATGCCTTGTGAGGCATCCCCACACATCACCGGCCATAGCCACTGGCCACCGGCTGGGGTTTTGTTTCAGTCGGCAATCTTTTTTGCCGGTCGGCACTTTTTTTTGCCGGTCGGCACTCAATTTTGTCAAAATGGCATTTTTGAGGAGCCGACTACTGTTCATCTACTTTATGTAGATATTTTGTGCCAGCTGTGATAGCTGGCACCAACTCTGCTTCCCTCCATACACGTGTATGGAGGGATTTCCCTCTAGGCAAGCTTGTTGTGTAAGCTTGGCAAGAGAGACTTCTATAAGAGGAGAGGTCTTCTCCTTGTTCTAGGTTAGAAAGTTTGAAGGCAAAAACCAGAGCTTATACATATAGATACACCCTCTCTCTATATTTCCCTCTCTCTCCTCCCTTGTGTGTGTTTCTTGGCCTAAAAGTGTACTTTTACCCTACTTTTGCACTAATACACACACTATTACACCTTGCTCCGAGATTGAGGGACTTTGAGGGTTGATTCTTGAGTTTTTGGGCTGTTTTTGATCAAAAGAAGAGGGCTGCATTGGCTGTTCTTGAGGTGTGCTTCAAGGGTGAGCACTTTGCTTTAGTTTCCCCAAACTTGCACTAGTCTTTTACCTATCTTTCTTGCTGATTTAGTTTTTGTACATAACATAAAAAAGGCTTATATTTTCATGCTTAAGAACTTTCATTAAGGGTCTTTTGTGGTTTGAGTTCAAACTCACCCTCTTAGGCCTTATTTGGCCTTTTTGTTGTCTCATTGGTGAGGCCTTGTTTGCTTGACTGTTTTGGTCCTCCCACCACTGAAAACCAGTGGATTTTCAGTGGTGAGGAAGGTGGTTTGAAGTCTTTCATAGGGGAGGGACACCCCTCTCCCTTCATTGTCTTATTTCCTTGCATTTTGGCTTCAAGGGTAACATGCATGCTTTGATTGATTTTGGCCCTTTTTAAGAGGTTTTTGGGTGTTTTTAGGTCACATGTTACCTCTGTTTTTGGTCGGATTTGTGCCCTTTTGCATGCTTAACATACTTGCTTTACATTCCTCTATTTGGCCTAGAAATGCATCTTGTGTTTAGGCCATGATTCTTGCATATGTTGGCTTAGTTCCATGAAGGTGTTGGCATTATTTTACCGTGTTTAAGGCCTATTGGCCATCTATTTCAGTCATGCTTGCCTTATTTGGTGTCCTCTCTTTGTGTTTTGGCTTGTAAGTTTTGAGCATTTTGACTTCTAGCGTGCGTAGCTATGACCATCCTCATGATTTGGCATCATTTAGGATCATATTTCAGCCCATAAATCATGTTTGTATGTGTACATAAGTGACCTCTTTCATGCTTTGAGGGTATGCCTTTTATGCCTAGATATGAGCCTTGGTGCATGCATCTCATTGAAGTCACTTTAGTGGCCATGTTAGTAGGTTTTGGGGCCTATTTTTGCTTGCTAAGTTTCTGTTTTGGCTTGTCCAATTTATTCCATGAGTGGTCATGTTGGTAGAGGTGAAGTGCCCCCTTTTGTGCCTTAACCTTAGGACCATTGGCTTGCTTGTTGGCATGAGTATTTGTCCACCTTTTTAGGCACTTTTGGCCACTGTTTTGGGGTGGATCAAGGTCTGCCCCTTTATGGTTTAAGGCCCCTTTGCATGCTTGTCTCATGTCCATTGCATAATTGCTTCATTAGGTGTTGTAACATGTCGATCCTATTGCTTAAATTGTCCATGTTTGCATTGCATTTGCATCTTGCATGCCTAGCATTGCATACTTGCCATATTAGTTGCATGGCATTTGGCATGCCTTGCATTTTCAATCTCATGTTGTATCTTTGAGTCATGTTTGCATAACATGCATTGCGTTACTTGGTTTGGGGTGTCAAACCAAGTGTGAGGGTCAAGGAGCGTTCATACTATAAGTGATGTAATGCGCCTTGACTCTCGGTCACCGGGGCCCTTGACTTCGGCATGATAGGGTCTTGGTCCTCATTTGTGTGTTGCATGCATCTTTACATCAAGTGGCAAGCTTGATCCCTTGGGCTATCATGCACCATTGATGGCTCGAGGATCAAGGGACATGCTTCCCTAAGTTCAAAGCATGATGGGAAACATGACCATGCTCACATGTGCCTGAAATCCCATGCCATACATTGTCTGCCCTCTATTGCTGTCAAAACTGTCCTCTGCAAGAATCTTCTGCCGACCGGCAGCATCCAATGCCGACCGGCCATTTGTGAATGGCCGATAACTCCAACAGCAGCCGATGGAAATTATACAGGGCTGGTGGGCATTTTCCCCAGCCGGTGGTATTCTGCAGCATTCAAGGAACCTGTCCCAGGACTTTGGCATTTTTCAGAGAAGCAGGGTAGTGTAAACAGAGGCAGCCTTGGTATGGTACGGACTTTTCGGGAAAGGCGGGTTCGAGCATGCATCATTCGCGCATCTCGAGGCGGAGGCTGTGGCCACATTTCTCCTTTTTTTTGCATTCTTTCTATTAATTAAGTAGAAATTCTGTAATAATTAATGTATTTATTATTTGGACTGTAATATTTGTTTGTACCCTCCGAGTGGGGGCAATTGTGTAATAAGTGTGCGTGAGTGGATGTATGTCTTCCAACCCCACGTCTTTCCTCCCTTTTACTTACCCGCTTTAATGGTTAGTAATAGGTCATGTTTAATTTAGCATACCTTATGCAATGCATGTGTGCATTCATACATTTGCCTTGCATGCACCAGGCTCGGCACAACATTCTAACTGCATTTGTACTTAAATTTCAAATTGAATACGTGATAGTTGTAGCATTTCACATACCATGTTTAGGTTAGCCGAGCCTATCTAATTGCATCCTGTATGTGCTGCATTAGTCAATTTAACATGAACTAGGATCACGCATGTTTGCTAACCAGTTTATTGTTTTGGCTTGGAGTACAATGTAAGTATTTATGCTTTAGCATCTCGCATGCGTGTGAATGTTAACATGATAGCGTGCTTACCATGTGGCTAGATGCTTATGTGATAAACTGTTTGAATGCCTGTGGGTGAAGGTTGGATTGTCTGAGTTGGAAAAACTCGTTGAAATCCGTATTTTAGCCTACTTGTGAGTAGCAAATTCCAAAGTACTTTTTAAGACAAACGGATATGCAATGCTTATTCCCAAATTAGGCAATCTAGTCTATACTTGTTCGCCGTGCGCTTAACATAGTAATGCTAGGCTAATAATTAGTTTAAGAACATATAATGTTTTCAAAAAACGGATATCATGGTTAGTAGAGGCCCATCTTCGGATCGGGCGAGAAGGGGTGCTCATAGCTGACCTTCCCCAATCGTACCCTAGCTCCTGAGCCGAGGCAACTTTGGTGATGACGGACATGTGGCCTTCGGCACTGAGTCAGGGTTTCCTAAATTCCCCCATAAAAAATATTTAGGTGACGACTCTGTATCTGGCAAAGCAGTCCATGTTTGGCACTTCTTTCCTAAAATCTGTTTTCTCAAAACGATTTGCCTGATTTGGACTCTTTGGTTCAAGATTAAGAACCGTGACACAAATCGAGTCCGAACTGTAGCGGGGTCCCTCGCGGACTTGTTATAGTAAGGAAGTCCAAAGATACTGTTGGGGCCAAGTCTCCTCCTCAGAATGAGCAAGTCCTAGACTTGACTCAAGATGAGGAGGATGAGAAGGTTCTTGAAGATGCTACTGCTGAGAAGGCATCAGCTGACGTCTCTCTTGCTGACAAGAGTATTGATGAAACCTTGTAAGAGATTGATGCTGAGCTTGCGGTAGAGAAGGCGGCCGAGGTGGCTTCTCAACAGCCTTCCGAGGTCCCAACCCAGCTTACTGCCGATGTTGAGGAATCTTAATTTTCATGTCTTTTTCTTCCGTTTTTTGTACGTTTGCTTTTCTTTTGTGGGAACAATTGTAAGCTTTTGGCCGACGTGCCTTTTCTGAATATTTAATACAACTTTCCTTCTCCGAGTCTTCTCTTTACTGCTTCTGTATGATTTCTATACTTAGAATATTCTGTATATCTTTCACATACTCTTCCTTCTTTGTGCAATCTTTTTGGGGTGACACACCTCGGATAGCCAAACTTTCTTGGTTTAACTTAACTTGTAATCTTTCTACAAGTGTTGAACATCATACTGGTTTAACTCAACTTGTAAATTGCTACAAATTTCAACAAGTGTTTAAACAATAATCTGGGTTTAGCTTAACTTGTAAATTGTCCACAAATTTCAACAAGTGTTAAACAATGATTTCAGTTTAACTTAACTTGTAAATTGTCCACAAATTTCAACAAGTGTTAAACAATGATTTCGGTTTAACTTAACTTATAAATTGTCCACAAATTTCAACAAGTTTTAAACAATGACTTCGGTTTAACTTAACTTGTAAATTGTCCACAAATTTCAACAAGTGTTAAACATCTTTGTCTTCTCTGTGCCCCCTAATGTAAACCTGAGTTCCACTTGGGTTTTTATTTATGCATTCCGGAAATAACATTATGTATCTTTATCAGTCACATCTTGCTAAAATTTTATTTATGACGTCGGCAAAAAACAAGTCAAATCTCAATGATAGAAAAATTTCAGGTTACAAGTGTTCCAAGGTCTTGGCAATTCTTTGCCCTCATTATCTTCAAGCCGATATGCCCCATTGCCCAGTACCGAGATGATTCGGTAGGGTCCATCCCAGTTTGGGCCAAGTTTGCTCTCTCTAGGATCCTTCTTATTGCCGACGACTTTCCTCAGGACTAGGTCGCTGACTTAAAATTCTCTTGGATTGACTTTCTTGTTATAGGCTTTTGCAAGTTGCTGCTGGTACGCTGCAAGCTGGATTGCAGCTTTTTCTCTTCTTTCTTCTAAAAGATCCAGATCTTAGGCTAAGAGTACATTATTAGTCCCGTTTTCTACTCCCTGGGTTTTGATCCCAGGGATGCTGACCTCCAGCGGAATGACTGCTTCTGTGCCATAAGCCATGGCGAAGGGGGATTCCCCTGTTGATCTTCTCGGCATAGTCCGATATGCCCAGAGTACATTGGGCAATTCGTCTACTCATTTTCCTTTTGCTACCTGTAGCCTCTCTTTTATTCCATCCAGAATTACTTTGTTGGATGCTTCTGCTTGTCCATTGCTTTGTGGAAAGCTTGGGGTTGAAAAGTAGTTCTTGATCTTGAACTTTGCACCGAAGGTCTTGATTAACTTGCTGTCAAATTGAGTTCCATTGTCTGCAACAATTGCTTTTGGAATTCCAAACCCGGTGATAATGTTTCTCCATATGAAGATCTTGACATCCACATCTCGGATCTTGGTAAGAGGTTCTGCTTCTCTCCACTTTGTGAAGTAATCTGTTGCTACCAGCAAGTATTTTCTTTGTCCAGTTGCTTGGGGCAATTGCCCAACGAGATCCATGCCCCATTGGGCAAATGGCCATGGACTGGATACAGGATTCAGGTCAGCAGCTGGCTGGTGTATCAAATATGTAGGCTTCTGCATCTTTTTGCATGTAAGGCCACCAATACCCTTGGGTAATGGCCCTGTGAGCTAGTGATCTGCCCCTAGCATGGCTTCCACAAATTCCTTCATGAATTTCATATAAAAAATCTTCAACCTGCAAGGAGTGTACGCACCTTAAAGGGGTCCAGTGAAGGACCTTCTGTAGAGATGTCCCTCTGCTGTTAGAATGAACCTTGCCAACTTCAATCTGACCTTGTGCGCCTCCTTTTGGTCTTATGGCAGTTTTCCTTCTTTCAGGAATACAACAATTGCATCCATCCAGCTTGGTCCCATGTCTACGCACATTGCTTCGTGCTTTGTGGTTAGTGGCTCGATGCTTGGGCCCGACAAGTAATCAACCATTATGGTCCTAGTTTTTCTAGGTTGTACCGCACTAGCTAGGTAGGCCAACGCATCGGCGTGGCTGTTGTCATCTCGGCTTACTTGAAGTAGTCAGCAGTTCTGAAACAAGGCTGACAACCTGATGACCTCCTTTGCGTAGGCCGACATTTATTCATCTCGGGCTGCAAACTCGTCCGTTGTCTGGTTAACTATCAGTTTTGAATCACAAAAAACAATTACCTCATTTGCTTGTACTGTTACTGCCAGCTTTAGTCCTGCAATGAATGCTTCATATTTTGCTTTGTTGTTTGAGGCTTTGAACCCCAAACGAATGAACTGTTCCACTATCTGTCCATCTGGAGATATCAAAACTACTCCTACCCCCGCTCATTGTCGGTTTGAACTCCCATCAACAAACAGTCGAAAGGAGTCGCCAATGTAAATGCTGCAGGGTCTAAGTTTGTCCTCTTTCCTTTGTTCTTTCGCCTTTGACTGAGCTTCTCCTTGCTTGGTTGGACATCGTTCATATTGGGTTAACGGAGCCCGATGTTCGATGGATTCTGGCGTGAACTCGGCCACGAGGTCGGCCAGAGCCTGGCCTTTGATTGCTGTCCTTGGCCTGTACTCCAGGTCATATTGGCCTAGGGTGACTGCCCACCTGGCTATTCTTCCTGTCAGATCTCCTTGTTACAGTAAGGACTTTAAGGGGTGCTCTGTTAGCACCACAATTTTATGAGCTTGGAAGTAATGGTTCAACTTCTTTGAAGCCATTACTAAAGCCAGTGCCGATTTCTCTAAAGGTAGATACCTCGTTTCTGCGTTGGCTAGGGTTTTGCTTACATAGTAAATAACCCTTTGTTCCCTTTTTTCTTCTCGGATTAGTACTGCACTTATCGCATGTTTTGAAACGGCTAAGTACAGAAACAGCTCCTCCACAGGTTCTGGATTTGAAAGAACTAGAGTTGTGGTCAAGTACTTTTTTAGGTCGTCCAAAGCGGCTTCGCATTCTTAAGTCCATAGGAAGTCTGTGGCTTTCTTCACCAAGTTGAAGAAAGGTCTGCACTTGTTTGAGCTTCTGCTGATGAATCTGTTCAGGGCTGCAGCCTTTCCAGTTAGCATCTGCACCTGTTTTGCCGACGTTGGGCTTTTCAACTCTAGGATGGCCTTGATCTGATCTTGGCTGGCCTCGATGCCCTTTTTGGTTACCAAGTATCCTAAAAACTTATCACATCCAACTCCAAATGCGCACTTCAATGCGTTGAGTCGGAGCTGATATGTTTTAAGGCTTTGATAGACTGTTTTCAGATCGGCGAGATGGCCCTCAGGCTCCTTGGTCTTAACGACCATGTTGTCGATGTAGACTTCTACTGTTCGGCCGATCAGGTGTTTGAACATTTTGGTTACCAGCCTTTGGTAAGTTGTTCCTGCGTTTTTTAACCTGAAAGGCATTACTCTGTAACAGTACAGGCCTTTTGGGTTGATGAACGCGGTCTTCTCTTTGTCTGGGGGTACATGGCTATTTGGTGGTACCCCCTGTTGGCATCTAGGAAGCTCATTCTTCCATGCCCTGAAGTGGTATCTATCAGTTGGTCAATCTTGGGTAGAGGAAAGCTGTCTTTGGGACAAGCTTTGTTTAAACTGGTAAATTCTACACAGACCCTCCACTTTCCGTTTTTCTTTTTCACCATTACTGTGTTGGATAGCCATGTTGGGTATTGAACTTCTCTAATGGCCTTGGCCTCCAGAAGTCTGTCCACTTCTTCCTCTACTGCTTCGACGTGCATTAATGTCGGTCTTCTGGCTCGTTGAATTACAGGTTTGGCCGACCTATCAACATTGAGTTTGTGGCAAGTGACCTCGGGGTCAATGCCAGACATTTCGTAAGGTGTCCAAGCAAACACCTCAATATTGGCTCTCAAAAAAGCTTCCAACTCTTTTTTCTCTTCTTCGGCTAAGCTTGAGCCGAGAAGAAAGAAGCGTTCTTCATCCCCATCCTGGTCGAAGATTTTCTTCAGTGCCTCATCGCTCTTCTCGGCTAGCTCCTTACCGACGTCTTCTAGGACTTCCACGTCCTCATCTTCAATTTCTGCCTTTTTTGGCTCTCGTATGCTGCAGGTAGATTTCATTGCTGCCATGGAGCAATTCTTCCCCTGCAGCTGATCACCTCTAACTTCCTCTATCCCATGCTCTGTTGGGAATCGCAGTAGTTGATGCAATGTGGAGGGAACTGCCCCTATTGCATGCAACCATGGTCTTCCCAAGATAATGTTGTAAGGGGAGGGTGTGTCGATGATGGTGAATTCTGTCTTGATCTTCCCGGTGCCTGCCTGCACTTCCAAGCTTACTGTTCCCAGTGGCGATGTCGGAGTTCCATTGAACCCAACCATTGGGCCACCGGATTGTTCCATATTATCTGGGTGAAGGCTGAGCTCTTTGTAACATCAGACGTACATGATGTCACAAAAGCTGCCTTGGTCAATCAAGATGCATTTCACTTGGCACTCCCCAACCTGGAGGGATACTACTAAGGCATCATTGTACAGGTGCTAGACCATCTCTAGGTTAGCTTCAGTAAAGGTTATCATTGGTCCCTGATACTCTTCTGCCCGATGTCTTTTCTCCCCGACTTGGTAGACATGTTGTAGGTGTTTCACTTTCTGTGTCTCCCCTCTAATTTCGTTCTCGCTGACCTTCGAGTAAATCACATTGACTACCCGAGGTCCTCCTGCCTAAGGTTGTGGTGCTGGGGAAGGCGGAGCCGCCGCCGCCTGAGGCAACCTTGCTTGTTCTTCCCTTGTCCTGGTCTCATCGACAAGGTCTCTCAGATGTCCTCGTCTCACCAGGTCTTCCAAATATGTTTTAAGGGCTCTGCAACCCTAAGTTGTATGCCCATCTTCATTGTGGTAGGCACAATGCCTGCCAATGTTTCTTCCCATGAACTCTCCTGGAGTCCTCTCTGGCGTTCTGAAAGAGGGCTGGTTCCGAATTTGATCCCGGACTTTGGGAATTGGGATTTGGAACACGGTTGTTACTGCTTGTGTGGCCCTCAGTTCTGCCTCGTGCCTGCTCGTTCCATTGTTACCTCGGCCTCGCTTCAGCGAGTCGTTTCCTTTCTCTTGTTTTATCTCCCTGGTTCCCGATGTGTCTTCTTCGGCTCTGGCGTACTTCTCTATTCTTGCCATGAGCTCCTCCATATTTTTTGGCAATGTCTTTGCCAAAGACTTTCGTAGTGGATAGTTGTCTTTCAGACCGTTCTTGAAAGACACAACTACTACCTCTTGATTATGTTCGGGTATTCGATTGAACACTTCATAATATCTTTTTGCATAGGCCCTAAGGCCTTCATCCTTGCTGATCTTCAGAGCCATCAATGCGTCTACCCTCAATGGCTGTAGCTTGTTCGTTACAAACCTGGCCACAAACATCTCGGCCAGGCCTTCCCAAGTCTTCACGCTTCCCTTCGGTAATTTATGGAACCAATCTGATACAATCTCTACAAAAGATGAGGGGAACACTTTGCAGAGCAATGACTCGTTCTCACTATATAATGCCATTGAGTTCAAATATAGTCCAACGTGGAAGTTGGGGTCTGACTTACCATCGTATATTTGAAACCTCGGCATACTGAATCTCTTCGGTGCCTCAAATCTGTCTAATTCCACTGAGAATGGTGTCCTCGGCTTATCTGGGGAGTTTACCTCGATGTCGGCATTCTGTTGCCTCCTCTTGAGGTAATCTCTTAAGTCCTCCTTTGTTCGTCCAAGAGCTCGGCTGGCTCCTGGTTTCAGTCTTTTCGGTGTGCTACTTTCAGCTTCGTGGTGAGTTCTTTTCGACCCCTCTCCATGAGTTGTGTCGAAGCACAGTGCCTGCCCCTGAACATGCCGATGTCCTTTGGGGTCTGCTTCCTTTGTGCGATGCATTCTCCTTGATTCTTGTCTTCTTAACTCTCTTCGTCCGACCTCCCTAGAGGGTCGGTAAGAGTATCTGTCGCTCCCGTTGTGCTGTGGGGCTACGGGGATTGTTTTATGCCCCCCCTTCTGGGCATTGGCCGCTGGAATTGGTGTGTCCTGCAGCGGGAACGGTGGCTGCATGACGTTATTTTGTATCATGAAATTGACGACCGACTGTAGGTCTGCCAATTTATTTGCCATCTCTTTTACCTCTTCGTCCCTCTGTAGGCATTTATCTTTCCAAACCTGGAGGTCGTCCTCGTTGTAGTACCTACTTTGATCAGGTTTCTTCGGTATGCCGCTAGTTTGGCCGACGTCTTTTGCTCCGTGATTCTGGTCATGAGTTTCTGAGTTGCATTAGTCTCCTGTGAAATCAAGGTCAATTGGTCTCCCACTCCCAGCAGGAGCGTCGTCCCCAATCTTTTCTTGTTGTGCGTTACTGGCCATCTATTTTACTTTCTTTCCCATAGATGGCACCAAATTGTGTGAGTGATTTTCCGATCACACTGCCCAACTCAGTATTCAGCTGGAGAACACTGGCAGAATAGATGATACCTGGCTAACCTGTAACAGAAAGAGAAGATTCCGGTGGTGGTTCGTGCACCCGGGGGCACTCCGACGATCAAGTCAGTATATCTCTCAAAGATAATCAATAGTGCTTAACTCACTAGACAGAATATAAATTGCGTACCTTAGACCCACGAGGGTGCCTTTATTTTATAATTAATTCAATCTTCGTCCCACTAGAAGCCTGACTTCTATGGACTCCTGTTCAGTATATACTATGGACTCCTCAAGAGATAAGGACAGATTTCCTAAGAATTATTATCCTTATCCATCTTGAAGTCTTCCTTTATTCTAGGACTTTTGTCCTTTATCCGCTTATCTCAGACTTCAATATCTTCGGAGATAACCTCGGCTTAGCTGAGATAACCTCGGCATCATGACTTGGACACGTGGCACCTCGGCTGACACGTCAGCGTCACCTTGCCACGTGTCGGTACTCAAAAATATATCCCCACAGTTACAAATAAGTTTTACCAAATAGGGCTTAAGAGTCTTGAGTTTGTATTTTTGTATTTTTTGTGTACTAATGTTAATTATACTTTTTATTATCTTCATTATAAAATAAAAGAAAACACAAATTTCCATTATGTTTTGAAGTTCCTTGGGGGAAAAAAATGATTATTGTTTTACTTTGTTTATATCAAATTTTTTTTACAGCAACTGTTTAGGGGTGTTTTGGGAAGGAAAAAAAAAAGTTAGCTTTTAGTTTTTTACTCATTTTGGGTTATATTATTTTTCACATTTTTTACTCACAAAAAGATAAAATAGACTAAAAAAAGTTAAAAAGTCAATTTTTTACCAATTTTCCAAAACACAATTATTTTTCTTTGTGTATATCAAATCTTTTGATTATAAGTGTTCTAAGAGTCTTTAGTTTGTAGTTTTTTAAAAAATTGTTTATTTATTTTCTTAATAAATTTTTTTTAAAGAAAGAATTCAATCCTTTGTAAAATTCGTTTTGACGGTAGTTGTTTAAGATTCTTGGGTTTGTGCTTTTATGCTTAGACCAAAAAGAAAGGTGCTTTTGCTTTTTTATGTTATTTGCCGCACAATTATATATATATATATATATATATATATATTTGTTTACTTAATTCTCATTCAATATATATTTTTTTTTAATTTGCAAATGTATCACGTGTATCCGGCTGTTAGTATATATATATATATATATATATATATTTTGAGGACACCCAAGGCACATGTCCATTTTTGAAAGTTTTGGACCAATAAGCTTAAGTTTTAATCTTTTAGGCCAAAAATACATTTATTTGTTCAATAGGATACCTATTTGTCCAAATCATACTTATATGTCCTAATGTTACCTATTTGTAAACGTGTTATCTGTCCATCTTACCATCACCAGTCGCTCGTGACTTTTTTGGTGTGTGTTTATCTCTAAAAAAGATTAATCTTTAGACCTAATATTGTATCCCCCATAGATATGAAATTTTCACCAATAAACTCTTACTTTTATACACTTTTTTATATATTTGTACATGTATTAGTATTAAGACATTGATTCAGACCCCTTAAAACTCCCACCCCCACCACTCACACACATATGTGGGGTTTGGGGATTGGGAGAGAAGAAAAACAAAAAAAAGAAAAGTTGACCAATCAAAAGCAAAAGGGGTCAAGGAGGTGACCCCAAAGGGAGTCTCAATCTTTATTCTTAGTATAAATCGCGGTTCAGTAAGAATGCTAGCATTTCACATTTTAATTATTATAACTAAAATGTAAAAAATCAAAAAGTAGAAAAACTATAATTTACATTAAAAAAAAATAAAAAAAATCTTGTAGCTTTAACATAGTCTTCATCACAAGGCATGTGAATTATTTGGATTGGAATAAAACCGAAACTCCTTTCACCATCGGCCTGTCTTTTAAGCTATATAAATTTAAGCCCAACTATACTTTTAACATGGTATTTATTTTCTCACCAACCAAACAACATTTTAAAAAAAAAAAATTCCAAATTTTTTTGTTCAAATCAACCAAACAACTTTACTGCTACAGGAATTCCACTTCTACTATGCCACTTCTAAATAGATTATAGCCATTGGGAGCTAAAAGTCTTGGGCCCATAAGGCCCACGTGGACGCACCTTTTATTATTATTTTTAGGAAAAAAATTACCCCAACCTCCTCTTTGAAATATGTGTACACTATTTAATTTAATAACTTTTTGAGTAGATTCAAAAGTCTTACTTTTCCTCTCTCTCTCTCTTTGCTTTTTATCTCATTCTTTATGTTTTTCTCTATTTTTTTTCTGTGTTTTTCTCTCATTTTCTTTGTCATGGACGATGACTGGTGATTATACATTTCTTATTCTCTTTCTCTTTCTAATATATAGTCACTGGTGACCGACGACCACCATTGATTGGGGTTCACCAGCAACTACCAACCATTGATATCAACTCGTGACTTCATCCTCACCGACGGCGAAAAAGATGAGTAGATCTACTTAAATCTGATGAGTAGATCTACATGAGATCCTGTCACGACCCAAATCTGGTACCCAAAGGCTCGGCGTCGTAACAAGATAGAAATGAAATAATTCAAATAATTTTTTGAAGTCGTAGCGCAAGCAAATAAATTAAATAAGTTAAAATAAAATAATTGGGTACCAAATGCTTATTTAAAAGGAAACAAACATAGCCATTTGAATTTCATTGTATTACAAGAGTCTGATAATAAAAAGATAGAAATCTTAAAAAGAAATTAAAAAAAAAAGAAAACAACACAGCGATTCATTTTTCCATCTTGATCCCGCTAAACCTTGTCACTTGAAAGGGGTAACAGCTATAAGCACATAGCAGAGTGAGAAATATTATACTGTGAGTATAGGGGCACACAATAGCCATGAATAGTTATTTAAGATAAAACATTAATATAATTTGAGTTGAATACACACATTAATTAAGTGGTAGAAACTGAAATAAATAACTATAACCACGGTGTTGAACAGAACAGAACAGAATAGGGGTCACTAGAGTGACAATCAGAACAAGGATCAATGGATCCATGACAAACAGGGGACCATAAAGTGGTCAAATAGGGACCAATGGTTATTTAAGTTCCTAAGGCATAAGACTCCTGTGGTGGTACTTACGAAAAATAATTATTTACAAGATCATTGTCAAATAATTTCTAAAATTTAAACAAATATATGCATGGGTTTTAATTTACGCAAATAGAGTTAACAAATTAATTCACATAATTGAAACATTAACCTAACCATAAAACATAATTTATATCAAATAAATTGTATAAGTTGTGATAACTCAAAACATTCATAAAATATATTATGATAACTTAAGACATATAAAAAACATATTGTAATAACTCAAAGTATAATAAAACTTACCTAAAAATTACTCTTAAATTATTCTTAACGTGCTCCCGTTTCTAAGACTCCTTGCTCCCGTTTCTAAGACTCCTCCCTTGAATGCTTCTTATTGTTTTTTTTGGTGTTCTAGCTACAGCACCAACTTCTCATTTATACATGTCTCAAAGTGAGGCCCAAGTAAAGCCAACGCACAGGTGGATAATTCCTTTCTTTGCCACCTGTTCTTCACTCCTCAAGTTTAACTCTTTCTTGACACCTGTTTCACCCCTCTGCTTCATCTCCCTGAATTCATCAAGGGCCAAGTTGCCCCTTGGCCCACACCGAAATTTACTCCCTTATTTATTTATTTATTAATTATGTTATTTCAATTTTAAAAGTCACAATTCTTAAAATTACTTATGATTATACGTTAGGTTCACGTCTAAAAACCTCACTATCCAATTATAAAACGTCACTTATCACTTATTAAAATATTTAATATGTGGTGTCTTACAATTTATTTCCTTAACAATTTAATCGATAAATTCTCAATTTCCTAAATCATGCATTTATTTATTTATTATTATTTATTTATTTATTTTTGAGTCTTATTTATTGCAATTTTAAATTTTAAAAAAAAGAAAATTCGTGTGTCATAGATCCGACTAGATCTAAACCAAAAATAGTTACTGGAGTACAATATTCTTTCTATATCTATTATTTCCTTCAATTTCTCAATTTTTCTATATTTTTCTGTTACACAAGTCTATCTTTCTGTTTTAATGGAGAAAATTTTCAAATTATGAATAAGTTGTTTTCGAGTATTAGTTATAGGCAGTGAAAATTGTAAAATTTTGCAGTTTCAATTTTTTTGGTGTTGAAATGAATCATGGTTTAAAACTGTAAAATTTTACAGTTTCATAACATTATTTAAAACTGTTAAATTTTGCAGTTTCATAACATGTTTTTCAGTTTGATTAATAAGGATAAATACTTAATAGATTTTTGCTCTGAAACTGTAACATTTTACAGTTTCAAAACTTGTTTTTCAGTTTGATTAATATTGAAGATTATGCTTAAACCCTACAAAAATTGAAAAAATAACATATGTTTTTTCTATTGTTGCTATTTTTTGTTGTTACATTTTTTTTCTTTTTAGTTTATCAATATTTAGCATATTTTGCTATGTTTTTGCTCTAATTTCTCCATTTCTCCATTTATTCTTTTTTTTTTTTTGGCAATATTTTGGACATTTCAGTGGGTCTCCAATGATGGTCTTAACGTCCAGCGGATGTTCTGGACATTTCGATGACTTCTATTACCGTTCATAACAGTCCGGTGACCTTCCGGCGACTTCTCGGAGATACTCCGACGACTTTTCAGCGATACTCTGACGACTTGCCGGTGATGTTGAATATTTTGGCGAGTCTACGGTAACCGTCTAACGGAAGTCCGACGATAGTGGGATGTAACAGTATTTGTAAATTTAAAAAAAAAAAAAGAAAAGGATTTTTTGGTAACAATTAAAAATATATAGGACTAATTAGTACAAGTATTTTGTTTTGGATTAGATGGGTTTTGAACTTTATATATAGGACTTATTGGTAAGTTCCCCATATTTTTATTTATTTATTTTTCCTCCAAATTTGAACGGTTTTTAAACACGAGAATGGCTTCTCTCCGGTCCTAGATCGGACCAGAGGGTATTGTTGGGCCCATGAGGGTCCACCACGGGTCCCATTTCGATAATTTAAACCGTTCAATGTGTAGAACTCGTCAAGTACTATATACTTGTAAAACATTACGTTGATCGGATATCGATAGCTATTTCATCGGATCAGATTTCTGTCAACTATTTATTTTTTCACTGTCCATTTTTTTTATATACAAAACTGATTTGATCAAGTAGATATCGATATCTGGTCAACGTGATTTTTTACAAGCATATAGTACTTGACGAGTTCTGTACATTGAACAATTCAGATTATCGAAATAGAACCCGTGGTGAGCCTCCACGGGCCTAACAATACCTTCCAATCCCAGATCGGACTGGAGGGAAGCCAGGCCCTTTAAACACTTGGTTTCAACACTTTTTGCATGATAGATGTAATCGTTAGTATTGTTCATGCAGTGTTTTTAATCAATAATATAGTAAACATTTTTATGAGTGACACAAAATCCTAATTAATTTTTGTTTTCTAATTGAGAGAGAGAGGCATGTGATGATCTATTTGATATATTTTTTAATTTCTTTATTTATTAAAAATGTTATATAAATAATATCATATAATATTTCAAAAACTGTTTAAATAATTTTCTATCATAATAATGATACTAAGATAACAAGAATAGCCCATTACCCAACTCTAAATGGGCTTTTAGGGAAACTTGGAGGTGTTAGTATTGAAAAAAATATGATTTTTATAGGCTTATTTTGGGTCAATTTTGAGCCCAAATTTGAGTGGATGCCAAACGTCTTTTGAGGTGGATCCAAAGAGGTGACGTATTTCTTACCGCTTGGCAAGTCACACGGTGCAAACGGTTCATCAAAACCATTTATGAGTGAATGAGAGGTTGATGTCATTTTCGGGTTCGTGGAATGGACTATTAAAGAAGTAAATGTGAGTTTCTTTGAAATGGGTATCCCCCATTGGAAACTTAAGAGAACTTATGTGTGTATATAAGTTCTAGGTGGCAACATTTGGGTTGAGCTTCAAGGGACATCCCAAGTTTTTAGAAGGGAGGAGTTATAGTCAAAGTGAACCTTGGCTCAAACCACCACATGCGTGCGTCGTCGCCGTCGCCGTCTGACTGGCCTTGTCAGGTGTGGGTTGTGGGTCGGGTCGATTCTAACATTAACTTTTAGGACAAAATTTATTTGAACTTTTTCCAGAAATTCTTAATGAAATTAATTATCTAAACTGCCCAACAGTTTAAACAGATTCAGTTTTCTTTTAGAACAAATTAAAACTGTCCAGACAGATTCACATCTACTAGCATTTTTGGATAGGTAGAAAACTGCCAGCAGTTAAAAAAAAAAAAACTATTTGCACCTGTTTTGTTTGAAAACAGATTTGTTCATTTGAAATTGAACCTATTCGGACAGCCACAGTTTGCCTATAAATACCAGCCATTTCCAGCTTGAAAAATTCATTTTTTGCTGTCCAGATTTTGGTCTGTTGCATATATATTCTTCATATAATTTTAGGAAAAATTTAGCGAGTATAGAACACAGGTTTTGTTTGTCGTACAAATTGTTTGGAGTGCTACTACAATTTGTGAAGATCATTGTACCCTGAGAGATAGACGTCTTTTATCCGTAAGTACCATAGCAAGGCGAATCTGTCTTAAGGACAGAGTGTCACACACTTGACTTGATCTTTTCGTACTTTTACATTTCGGTAAAATAAATTGTGTAAGTAATTTTATTTTTATTTGTTTGATTTGTTTCAAGTTATTTATTTTACATAGAAGATCGTTCCAACAATCTTAAGACAAATTCGAATTGTTCTGTTTATACATAATTTTTCATTTGTTTCCTTTTCTCTTTCTTCTTCTTACAGGAATTATTTTCTGTAGTTTTACAAAATAATATTCTGGTTGGAAAAACAAATAGTAGTGATTTACTGTTTGACAAATAGTAGTAATATATTGTTTATTTTATTTGATAACTAGTAGTAATATACTGGTGTCATTAACAATTCAGAATATTTATTTGCGACGTTAGTCAGAAATTAATTTTTGATTTTCAAAAATAATTTCTAAGTTTTCATTAATTAAAATTCTGTTTTAGATCCCAACATGTACACACATGTTTCACGTTGATTGCATACGTTACTGGGCCCATTCAAATCCAACTTGTCCACTCTGTAGATGCCGTATCACCACCACCAATGGATGTGGCCAATCACAGCCACCTCTTTTACCCAATCAGAACCCACAGATGGTTTCTAATCCAGAGCAACAAGAGCAAGGAGTTAGAGTTGACTCAGATATGGCTAATAATTTAAAAGAGCATCAAATGGTAGTATTAATGGAAGGATCATCCACTACTAGTGGTGGAACATCTACTTGTTTGGAGAGTGATCCACATTGTACGGGAAAGAAATAAACCTTCTCGTATAATTCTGTTGATCAAGTCTGCGCTCCTCCGTACGACGTTGCTTTATCCCCTGAAAATACAAACGTGAGCTAGCCGGTGGGTGTGTGCCGGATACCTCTCCGATGCCTAAGTCAGCAAAATAGACAAATAGACAAAAGCTCTGTGTATTCGAGAATCAAAGTTGTGTTACCTCTCCATAGGTGATGTTATGAGCTTTTATAGGTTCCGTGTGGCACAATCCTAGTAGGACTCTTATTCCTCCATGTAGAGTCCACCTAGGAATCACATTCTTGAAAGATAATGCCTATCCCTCGACACCCCCCTCACTGCTTAAACCAAGTGAGATGGTTTTACCTTGGTTGGATGTTGATATAACCGAGATAACATGGCCATGCTAAAGCTGTAGGCTAGATCGAGCTTCACCTAGCTCGGTTATTCCTTTCACTATTCGTACCTCGGTTTAACACGTTCTAACCAGGCTGTCAGAGACCATGCAAACCACTCCGAGTTAGGACCGAACTAACCCATAGCATGGTTCTGAGAAAAGCTCAATATACTGGTTCAAGATGATCTAACTGAACTAACTGTCACCGCGTTGACAGCGACGACCGAGCTAATCACCAAGCTCTTATGGACCGAGCTTAGCTCCGAAGCTCTCTTTGGACCGGGCTATCTCCAAGCCCTTTTTACCGTGGCCCACTACGGCCCATTACCCAGCTCGGCCCAATTTACCTATAAATTACCCTCTCAATTGCCCCTTAATTCCATCTGCGCAGCATGATAGGGATTACCCATTTATCGGCCGAGCTAAACAACTTGAGCCTTTCAACCGGGCTAAATAAACTTTTAACCCTCCAACCGAGCTAGATTCATACTGAGCTCTGTTTGTCCGGTCAAAACGTCTCATCAGTCGTTGTAACTGAATCGCTTCTCATTCCAAGGACACGTGGCACACTCTGATTAGCCCAATGCAGTTGTCACACCGCCTTCATACTCCGTGTATTTTGAACAGTCCAGCTCAAAGTTTGGGCCTTTCACCAAAACAAACCCTAAGGTTTTGCATCAATTACTTTATTATTCATACTCTTCTCCCTCTTCCTCCTGAGCTATCACCATTTTTCGACCTGCAACTGTTATTTCGATTTTCCAGTTCCTTCATCTTCGATCTGGTAAGCTACATCTGTTCTCTTTTTGTTATTTTCGCACTTGTTTTTTACAATCCACAACATATTGTTGGTGTGTTTTTGTAAAACACATTTTCTCAATTTTCTTGCTTTGCCTTGCGTTTTCTAGAAAAAACCTTGTAAGCACCACTAGTATTCATGAAACAATCTGTAGAACACTGCATCTGATCCAAAATCACAATGTAACCGAACTAGGAAGTTGTTTGTAGTTGATGTCAGTCTAGTTAGACTAACCAACCGAACTAACACTTCATGCTATTCCAGTAGTTTAAATAACTCAAACCACCTTTTGATTCAATTAGTCGAGCTATCGAACCGTACTAGGTCTGCGTAATACCATGCTAGAGAACCTCAATCGCTGCCCGGGCTAAAACTTTGGGCTAAACCAGCTCCCTTAGTTCAGACCGAGCTAAGATTGCTCCCCAATAGCTTTAACCGCCGACCAAGCTAAAACCTGGGGCTGAACCAGCTCCCTTAGTTCAAACCGAACCGAACTAAGGGTGCTGCCCCAAAAGCTCAACCGGGCTAAAAACTGATAGCGTTTTATGTAGCCGAGCTAGGACTTCATTTATCTTGCCCTTGTTTTTTGTAGCACGGTCCAGCGATCTGTGCTTAACACCTTTGTTTTTCACTTTGCAGACTTAGGTTGCCCAGGCACGCCTTTGAGCGCTCAACCGAGCTACTCAGCATCATACTCCGACTGAGCTAATATTGTTGTCTAACTTATTTATAAATTAAACCATAAATGGGAAAGTATAGGTTCTTAGTTAACTCACCAAGTGCCATGGCCAAATTCTGAAAGGATTATAACATCCCTGATGATGTCCATCTCATTTTAGTCGACCTGGACATCGTACCAGGGGGAAAACACGGCGTCATTCCCTTTACCCTTCTGTCCATAGTAGAAACCGGACTAAGATTCCCTGTACAGCCTCTTCTCTGTGAATTCCTTAGGCAGACCAACCTTTGCCCAACCCAACTTTCCACCAATTCTTAGAGTATAATAAATGGTATTGCCGAGCTAAATTGCCGGGCTGGCCTTAACCTCAGTTTAGCCGAGCTCTTCCATCAATATTCTATAGGCTCCGCCGAAGATGAATGGGTCTATTATTTAAGAATAAGACACCGGCGTGAAAAAATAATAAAGGATACCCCGGATAAAGACGTAAATGATGATGACTTCCTCTGGGTATCTGAAAATTTTGAGGACCAACAGGCCCAGATCCCTGGTGACAGAATAAATTGGAACAAGGGTGTAGCCAGTAGAGTTACTGTCACGACCCAAACCCGGCCCTATGGGTTTAGCACCGTAACCGGCCAGTAATCCGAGATTACCGAAGGCCTGCTGAACAGTAATACAGTGAAACAGAGTACAGGGCCTGGCGGAAGCCAATACAGTAAATAAATAGTGTCCATTGAGCTGTGACAGTCTGTATGCAAAAAGGCTTTTCATACATTATACAAAAACAGTACAGAACAGTATACACAATATTCACATCCATTTAACTAGGGACTCAACCCCACATAACAGTACAGAAAACATTCCGTCTGTACAACACAGTATACAAAATTAACAGTCACACAGTACAGGGACCTAATCCCTGTATAACAGTACAGTAAACAGTCAGTCTATACAAAACAGTGAAACAGTACAAAAAGGGGGGAGAAATTCTAAAACACCCCTAAGCCTTAACAGTAGGCTCGGAACCTCGCAGTGAGGCACAAAGGCTGGCTTGACAAAACTGGAGTAACCCTGACGCCTCTAGCTGCGGTCTGGTGCCTGTACACCTACATATATATATGAGCAGTGAGCTAAAGCCCAGTGAATAACATAAAGCGTAAAGAGGTTAAGAATGAATGTCCTTACAGTATGAAAACAGTTCATTTCAATCAGTCATTCAGTTGTTCAGTACAGTAAACAGTCATATGTGGTACATCCATTAGCATAACAGTAACAGTAGGTCTTAAAAGACCGAACAGTAATGATGGCCATCAGTCAGTAAACAGTAGTGGTTCCAACAAGGGAACCGACAGAGATTTCTGTCACAGTAACAGTAAACAGTAGGTGCTAAGGATGCCACAATACAATTCAGAATATAGGACATACATTCATTCAGTTAACAGTAATCAGTTCAGAAAACAGTACAGTTCAGTTGTTCAGAAGATAATCATTTGTGAACATATCTTTACACAATCGTTACTCACAGAGTTCTGGGCTACAGTATGCTAGAGCGTGTCTCCCCAGTTGCCAACCCTACACAGTTCACCAGTTGAACACACTAAGCTACACAGTTGGGAAATCTCATAACTTAATCCCTAATTTGCCTGGGTGTGTTCTACAATGATACCCTCATCAAGATGCCTTAAACTAGGCCTAAGAATGCCTAGGATGGGATGAGGATGCAAAAATACACTTGGAAAATATTTCGCAAAGTTTGCTGAAAATAAGAGCCTCGCTCGAGCGAGACTTTCTACGCTCGAGCGTAAGTCCAAAATCAAAGGCTTCGCTCGAGCGAGGAATCCTTCGCTCGAGCGGTCTGCAAAACAGTAAAAGTACTGGATGCTGAAATTTTACGCGCGATCGTCGCTCGATGGTCGCTCGAGCGGAGCCCTGGACGAAGGTGCTCGCTCGAGCGGGGAATCCTTCGCTCGAGCGAGGAAGCCAAATCTGGAATTTCCAGATTTGCCTCCCAAGCTCAAACCAAGCATTCAACCACTCCAAACTCGACCTCTTGGGCCCAAATTCTGGAAAACATCATTAAATTCAATGTATAACAAGTTTCAAAGCTCAATTTATGAATTCAAGCCCCAAAGGTGAGTCAATTAAAACCATATTCAAACCCATTTTCAAGAATATGAAGAACATGCAAACATGCAAGGATTTAAACCAAATCAAAGCTTCAAAGCTTGTTCAAATGAGCTCATTCTTTTCAAAACAAGATGAAAACATGGTCTACTCTTACAACATGGACATGCATGCAACCATTTACCATGAATTCAACTCAAAACTCATTAATTCAACCATGCATGCAAGAAATGAGCTTCAATTCACCATTAATGACCCAAATCATGACTTAGTTCTACAATGAAGCATGAACCATGCAAGAACTAGTTCAATAGCATCAATAAGAAGATAAGATCCTTACCTAGAGCTTGAATTAGAAGACTAGGAGCTCAAATATGCAATCTATACTTCAATTCCCAAACAATGCCAAGCAAGATCAAGCAAATCTCTCAAGAACAACTCAACTCTCTCTCACTCTCTAGCTTGGGTCGGTTGAGGCAAGAAGAGGAGAAGAAAATGTTTGGTTTAATCACATACGTGGAGTGTTCAAAGACTCAAGTGTGTGTATATGAGATAGTGGCAAAATGGTAAATATGGCAAACTCTTTAATTGGCTTATTTTAATCTAATTTAATCATACCTAATCAATTTTCAGATAATTATACCATAAAATCACATTAAATATGAGGGTCACGTAACATCAATCGGTTTCAGATTCGGCCGCCGATAAGGCCTTCAAATAGCAGTTTAAACATATAAACATGAACAGATAATCAGACAATCAAACAGATAGAATGCAATTAACTAACATATACTCAGTCAATTCAGTTTCAACTTCAGTCAGTCGGTTCAGTATTTCATTCAGTTCGATTATCAGTTAGTTATCAGTCATTATCAGCTTCATTTAACAGTAATCGGTGATTAACGGTAATCAATCGGTCATAAATCAGTAAACAGTATGAGGGTTGTTACAGTCTCCCCTCCTTATAAAGAGTTTAGTCCTCTAAACTCGAGTTACCTTCATTCTGGAAGAAAACAGGATTCAGTGGAAACAGTTCAGGATATCGTTTGGCCATGTCATCTTCCCTTTCCCAAGTGGCATACACGCCACCATGGTTTTGCCAGTCAACTTTCACTAACGGGATCTCTTTGTTCCTCAGTTTCTTGATCCGTCTGTTTACAATCTGTATAGGCCGTTCCTCGTATGTGTAGTCATCACTCAACACTACGTGGGTAGGCTCTATTACATGGAAGGGATCCCGGAGATAATCTCTTAACATAGAAATGTGGAAAACATTATGCATGTGTTCCATTTCAGGAGGAAGCGCAACTCGATACGCCACCGGATTGATTTTCTCAATGACCTCGTATGGTCCGACGTATCTCGGCGCTAGCTTGCCTTTGACTCCGAAACGAGTCTGGCCTTTCATTGGTGTCACTTTCACAAAAACGTGATCACCCACTTCATACTCTCTGTCCCGTCTTCTGACATCTGCATAACTTTTCTGTCTACTCTGTGCAGTTTTCAGTCTTTGTTGTATCAGTTTCACTTTTTCAGTTGTTTCATACACAATCTCGGGCCCAAGCAAAGGCCCATCTCCAACCTCTGCCCAGCAAATTGGAGATCTACATTTTCTGCCATACAATGCCTCAAAAGGCGCCATACAAATACTCGAATTGTAGCTGTTGTTGTAGGCGAATTCAGCTAAGGGCAAGTGACTTTCCCAGTTTCCCTGAAAATCAAGGACACACATTCTCAGTAAATCCTCCAGAGTTTGGATGGTCCTTTCAGATTGGCCATCTGTCTGAGGATGATAGGCACTACTCAATCTCAGTTCAGTACCCAGTGCAGTTTGTAGGCTTTGCCAAAACCTCGATGTAAACTTCGAATCCCTGTCAGAAACAATAGACACAGGCACTCCATGCAGTCTTACAATTTCATCAATATAGATAACAGCCAATTTGTCCGCATTATAGATTGTCTTGACAGGTAAGAAGTGAGCAGATTTGGTTAATCTATCAACAATAACCCAAATTGAATCCATACCTTTTCTGGAGCGAGGTAATCCAACGATAAAATCCATCGTGATATGCTCCCATTTCCACTCTGGTATGGGTAGGGGTTGCAATAGTCCGGCAGGTCGTTGATGTTCAGCTTTGACCTGTTGGCAATGAAGACATTTGGATATAAAATCAGCAATTTCTTTCTTCATTCCCGGCCACCAGAAATTCTGTTTCAGATCTTGGTACATTTTCGTATTCCCCGGATGGATAGACAATTTCGAATTGTGGCCTTCTTGCAGAACTCTTCTTTTCAGTTCAGTATCATTTGGTACACACAGTCTTTCTTGAAATTTCAGGACATTATTCTCAAATTTGAATTCCGGTCTCTGTTTGGATTCTCTTTCCTCGATGATCTTCTTCAAGAAGTCATCCAGTTGCTGTTTCTCTTTAATCTCTTCAATCAGCGCCGGTTGGGCAGAAATAGCAGCTAAGGTTCCACCTTGTTCTCTCAAAACAACTTCTATTTCAGATTTTTCAAGGTCACAAAGCAACTCTTTCTGTCCTGTAAGCAAACAGGCTAAGTTTCCAATCGACTTCCGGCTCAATGCATCGGCAACGGTATTGGCTTTTCCCGGATGGTACAATATCTGTAGGTCATAGTCTTTAATCAGTTCCAGCCATCTCCGCTGTCTCATATTCAGTTCTTTCTGTGTGAAGAAATACTTTAAGCTCTTGTGGTCGGTGTATACTTCACATGTCACCCCGTACAGATAGTGACGCCAGATTTTCAGTGCAAATACTACTGCAGCAAGTTCCAGATCATGGGTTGGGTAGTTCTTTTCATGTGGTCTCAGTTGACGGGAAGCATAAGCAATAACTCTCCCATTCTGCATTAAAACACACCCCAGACCCTTATGAGAAGCATCACTAAATACAGTATAACCATCCGTACCTGTAGGTAAGGTCAAAACTGGTGCAGTCACAAGTCGAGTTTTCAATTCTTGAAAAGCAGATTCTCTTTGGTCAGTCCAGTCAAATGATATCCCCTTTTGTGTTAACTGCGTCAGTGGTAGGGCAATTTTGGAGAAATCTTTGACAAATCTCCTGTAATATCCAGCCAATCCCAAAAAGCTTCGGACTTCAGTCACATTTGTTGGTCTAGGCCAGTTCACTACAGCTTCAATTTTCTGCGGATCAACAGAAATTCCATTTTTGCTAACAACATGCCCCAAAAACATAACATGGTCAAGCCAAAATTCACATTTAGACAGCTTAGCATACAGTTTCTGTTCTCTTAAGGTTTGTAGGGCAAGTCTCAGATGATGTTCATGCTGTCCTATGCTTTTGGAGTAAATCAATATGTCATCGATAAATACAACAATAAAGTCATCAAGGTACGGTTTAAAAATTCTGTTCATGAGGTCCATAAAAGCAGCAGGGGCATTCGTGACCCCAAAAGGCATAACCAAAAATTCGTAGTGTCCATACCTTGTTCTAAAAGCAGTTTTATCGATGTCTTCCGGTTTAACCTTCAGTTGATGATACCCCGATCTGAGATCAATCTTAGAAAACACTTGTGCACCCTGTAACTGATCAAATAAATCATCAATGCGTGGCAATGGGTATTTGTTCTTTACAGTTACCTTATTCAGTTCACGGTAGTCGATGCACAGTCTCAGTGAGCCATCTTTCTTCTTGACAAACAAAACTGGAGCACCCCATGGCGAAGTGCTAGGTCTGATGAACTTTTTATCTAACAGTTCTTGCAATTGCACTTTCAGTTCCTTCAGTTCAGTTGGAGCCATTCTGTAAGGAGCTTTAGAAACTGGTTGTGTTCCGGGAATCACATCAACGGTAAATTCAATCTCCCTATCAGTCAAATCTCCTGGAAGATTATCTGGAAAAATATCTGGAAATTCCCTGACTATAGGAATACAATTCACATCAGTTTTAACACTATCATCAGTAGACACAGTCAGTACAGAACACAGATATCCTTTACACCCCTTTCTAATTAACTTAACAGCTTTCACTGACGAAATCAAATACGGAGGAGGTACTACTCCACTCCCATTAAACACAAATTCAGGCAAACCAGGTGGACGGAAAACAACTTGCTTGGTCACACAGTCAATAGTGGCATGATATTTTTGTAACCAATCCATCCCCAATATTACGTCAAAATGATCAATGTTCAATGGCAGTAAATCAATAAACAGATGCATATCCCCAACAATAATTTCACATGCGGGGTACATATAAGCACATGTCATGGATCCCCCTACGGGTGATGATACGGCTAGCAGATAGTTCATGGGTTCTAAGGGTCTATCCAATTTCCGTGAAAAAGCATATGATACATAAGAATGCGTAGACCCCGAATCAATCAGTACATATGCATTTTGAGTACAGATAGAGAGAATACCTGACACAACGGTCTCGGTATTCTGCACATCTCCCGGTACTAGTGCGAACACTCGGCCTTGCCTCATAGGCTCTTTCCCGGTAGCTTTAGGGTTAGGCTTTGGTGGAGCATTTGATACTGCTGCGCTTGGTGCAGCTTTACCACTGGCTTGTGGAGCAGAGGGGCAGTCTTTAACCATGTGGCCCACCTTGCCACACCTGTAACAGGCTCCAGATATTCTGTAGCAAACCCCTTTGTGCTTCTTGCCACATTCAGAACAGGGTGGTATGAAACCACTCCCTTGGCTGGGGCTAGTTGTCAACCCCGTATTCTGTTTCTTGTTGGCTGGGTTATGCTTGCCTCTCTTAAATTTGAAACCCTGCCTTTTACCATGCCATTCAGTTGTTGGTGTTTCAGATTGTTTCACTGCTGCAATGTTCGACTCGGCCATCAATGCCCGGTCGAGAACACCCACAAAAGTCGGTAATTTCAAAACATTTATCCGGTCAAGTATTGCCACATTAAGGCCGCCTTCAAATTTTCTGGCCTTCTTATATTCGGTATCCACCATGTGCGGTGCATAACGGGCAAGTTCAGTAAATTTGGTTTCATATTCTGCAACGGACATTGTGCCCTGCTTTAGCTGTTCAAATTCAGTCACTTTTCTATCCCTGACACACTGAGGGAAGTACTTTTCAAAGAAGGACTCCTTGAACTGAGCCCAAGTCATAACAGTGTTTGTTTCACGGATTAACATCCACCACCTTCTAGCTTCTTCTCGTAAGGTGAAGGTAGCTAACAGTACTTTATTCGCTTCAGAGCACGGAAACACTTCAAATAGTTTTTCTGTTTCCAGAACCCAAGCTTCAGCTTTTAACGGTTCAAGGCCTCCCTGAAAGGATGGCGGTTTCATTTTGCTGAACTTCTGGGTGAGAGCAATAATATCCCCATCATCCACATTAACATTAGGTTCCGGCTGTACCGGAGGAGGAGGAGGTGGTTGGTTCTGTTGTTCAAGTCTAGCAGTTATCAGTTCTATCATTCTTTCCATTCTTTCCATTCTTGCCTCAGTAGATGAGGACTCAGGTTCATTTGCATTGTCCATTTCACTATAAGCAGTTATAACAGTTTTAAACATAAGCAGTCATTTGTTTACCAGTTTAACACATTAACAGATATTCAGTCATAACATAACCACACACTTATCATGCTCATGAGATGTCCTAATTACTTTTTCTAGGACCCCCTATAGCTCATTTGGACACGTGTGTGCGGTATAACTCGTGGTAAGTATCGCTCTGATACCACTCTGTCACGACCCAAACCCGGCCCTATGGGTTTAGCACCGTAACCGGCCAGTAATCCGAGATTACCGAAGGCCTGCTGAACAGTAATACAGTGAAACAGAGTACAGGGCCTGGCGGAAGCCAATACAGTAAATAAATAGTGTCCATTGAGCTGTGACAGTCTGTATGCAAAAAGGCTTTTCATACATTATACAAAAACAGTACAGAACAGTATACACAATATTCACATCCATTTAACTAGGGACTCAACCCCACATAACAGTACAGAAAACATTCCGTCTGTACAACACAGTATACAAAATTAACAGTCACACAGTACAGGGACCTAATCCCTGTATAACAGTACAGTAAACAGTCAGTCTATACAAAACAGTGAAACAGTACAAAAAGGGGGGAGAAATTCTAAAACACCCCTAAGCCTTAACAGTAGGCTCGGAACCTCGCAGTGAGGCACAAAGGCTGGCTTGACAAAACTGGAGTAACCCTGACGCCTCTAGCTGCGGTCTGGTGCCTGTACACCTACATATATATATGAGCAGTGAGCTAAAGCCCAGTGAATAACATAAAGCGTAAAGAGGTTAAGAATGAATGTCCTTACAGTATGAAAACAGTTCATTTCAATCAGTCATTCAGTTGTTCAGTACAGTAAACAGTCATATGTGGTACATCCATTAGCATAACAGTAACAGTAGGTCTTAAAAGACCGAACAGTAATGATGGCCATCAGTCAGTAAACAGTAGTGGTTCCAACAAGGGAACCGACAGAGATTTCTGTCACAGTAACAGTAAACAGTAGGTGCTAAGGATGCCACAATACAATTCAGAATATAGGACATACATTCATTCAGTTAACAGTAATCAGTTCAGAAAACAGTACAGTTCAGTTGTTCAGAAGATAATCATTTGTGAACATATCTTTACACAATCGTTACTCACAGAGTTCTGGGCTACAGTATGCTAGAGCGTGTCTCCCCAGTTGCCAACCCTACACAGTTCACCAGTTGAACACACTAAGCTACACAGTTGGGAAATCTCATAACTTAATCCCTAATTTGCCTGGGTGTGTTCTACAATGATACCCTCATCAAGATGCCTTAAACTAGGCCTAAGAATGCCTAGGATGGGATGAGGATGCAAAAATACACTTGGAAAATATTTCGCAAAGTTTGCTGAAAATAAGAGCCTCGCTCGAGCGAGACTTTCTACGCTCGAGCGTAAGTCCAAAATCAAAGGCTTCGCTCGAGCGAGGAATCCTTCGCTCGAGCGGTCTGCAAAACAGTAAAAGTACTGGATGCTGAAATTTTACGCGCGATCGTCGCTCGATGGTCGCTCGAGCGGAGCCCTGGACGAAGGTGCTCGCTCGAGCGGGGAATCCTTCGCTCGAGCGAGGAAGCCAAATCTGGAATTTCCAGATTTGCCTCCCAAGCTCAAACCAAGCATTCAACCACTCCAAACTCGACCTCTTGGGCCCAAATTCTGGAAAACATCATTAAATTCAATGTATAACAAGTTTCAAAGCTCAATTTATGAATTCAAGCCCCAAAGGTGAGTCAATTAAAACCATATTCAAACCCATTTTCAAGAATATGAAGAACATGCAAACATGCAAGGATTTAAACCAAATCAAAGCTTCAAAGCTTGTTCAAATGAGCTCATTCTTTTCAAAACAAGATGAAAACATGGTCTACTCTTACAACATGGACATGCATGCAACCATTTACCATGAATTCAACTCAAAACTCATTAATTCAACCATGCATGCAAGAAATGAGCTTCAATTCACCATTAATGACCCAAATCATGACTTAGTTCTACAATGAAGCATGAACCATGCAAGAACTAGTTCAATAGCATCAATAAGAAGATAAGATCCTTACCTAGAGCTTGAATTAGAAGACTAGGAGCTCAAATATGCAATCTATACTTCAATTCCCAAACAATGCCAAGCAAGATCAAGCAAATCTCTCAAGAACAACTCAACTCTCTCTCACTCTCTAGCTTGGGTCGGTTGAGGCAAGAAGAGGAGAAGAAAATGTTTGGTTTAATCACATACGTGGAGTGTTCAAAGACTCAAGTGTGTGTATATGAGATAGTGGCAAAATGGTAAATATGGCAAACTCTTTAATTGGCTTATTTTAATCTAATTTAATCATACCTAATCAATTTTCAGATAATTATACCATAAAATCACATTAAATATGAGGGTCACGTAACATCAATCGGTTTCAGATTCGGCCGCCGATAAGGCCTTCAAATAGCAGTTTAAACATATAAACATGAACAGATAATCAGACAATCAAACAGATAGAATGCAATTAACTAACATATACTCAGTCAATTCAGTTTCAACTTCAGTCAGTCGGTTCAGTATTTCATTCAGTTCGATTATCAGTTAGTTATCAGTCATTATCAGCTTCATTTAACAGTAATCGGTGATTAACGGTAATCAATCGGTCATAAATCAGTAAACAGTATGAGGGTTGTTACAGTTACCTTGGCTTCATACTACGCCTTTCTTTACTTCGGTTTTCCCATTTTAAACCGCTCTAACTGTTGTCTTCTTTTATGTAGATTTGAACTTCCTCAAGTCCCAATACAGCTACCCGAACTTGAATATACTTCGCGCCGCCCTGTGATATCTCAACCGAAGTTGGACCAAGCTATTGGACTTTCAGCCGACCTACCGATACAGTGGCAAACCGAAGACCAAGGTAACTGATTTCTTATTGGAAGCCTCTCCTGAACCAGACCCAAACTTGTCCCAAATCAGATTGATCCCTTTAACCGCTGAGCAAGAGATGGCCAAAAAACGAGCTGTGAGGGCCCTTTTGACCGAAACAAACCAAGCCAAGGTACCACCAGCAAGCCAACCCCAAGAGACCGTGGTGGCCTTACCGACGCATCAACCCTCTTCATCTCGTCCAAACAAGCGTGCTCAGACTTCCACAACCGAGCCATGCCTTGTTGATGAAGAGGATACCATTCCTCCACCAAGCCCTCCACCAAGCCCACAACCGGAGCGCTCTGACCGAGCTAACTCTTCCAAGTAGGCTTCAAAAATCACTTTTCAGAACCGTGCTATACGGGATACTGACTCAGTGGTCGCTGAAAAAGACCACCTAATGGCATTTAATCTGGCCAAGAGTGTTTGCCTTCCACCTGACATGGAGCACCATGACCACCTGATCGAGCTGAAGGCCCTTCGCTCGTCCACGAAATCCATGGTGCTGGTAAGTAGCTCACTTGCTTATCTTTCAAATTCTTACCAACTTTCGGATCGGTCGTATTTAAAAAAGTTTCTTTCCATCTTTTTGTAGGCCATACAGAAGAACCATATCGCTCATAAGCGAGTGTTGGAGCTTCGGAAAACAACAAGGCAGGCTATGGCCGAAGTAACTGAAAAAACCGCCGAGCTAGAAGAGGCCAGGAAGCAGCTAGCCGAGCTACGAACCGAGAATGGTCGTTTGACCAGTCTTGTTAGCTCGGCTGAGGCGGACAAACAAAAGGCTGCAGCCGTGATAAATGACAAATATTTGCGCGACCTGGCCAAGCTTGAAGGGAAAAAGGATGCCGAAATAACCAAGCTTGAAAAGAAGCTGGAGGATGCGGAGAAACTCGGTTTCAAGAAAGGGGAGGCTCTTTACATTAAGCAATGCGAGTTGGCCAAAGACTTATTCTTTAAATGCGGATGGAGGGCGGCCGTGGCATAGCTCGGTCATGGGCCAGAGACCGAGGTCTTCAACCCTCCTCCATATTTTATCCCGAGTTCGATGACGGAGTACGCTTCTGCCATTCAGCAACAATTTCTTCAGGCTGAGGATGATGAAGAAGAGACTGAGCCAAACAATACCCCGGTTGTTAACGAACCTGCTGTTCAATCAGCTCAATTGGAGCCACTGGTTGAAGATCTGACGACCGAACTACCAGTTGAGACCAGGCTACCAGATGAGACCGGACTCCAAGTTGATCTTGACGCGGAAATAGATGACCTTTTTGCTTAATCTCTGTACTTTCGTCTTTTTACTTTTGGACAAGAAGTTATAACCGGGCTGAGCTCCCACCTCGTTTATTCAATTTGCACTTAATGAAATCCTCTTTTGTTTTAACTGTTACCTCGGTTTACATCCATGCTGGTACTTGCTTTCTAAGTGTAATCTGAATGAAGTATAACCTTCTCTTGCCAAGATACTTTATCCCGGTCTTTAGCTTTCCAATCTATCAAGCCATAGTTGCCAACCTCTTCAGCCTAGATTACTATGCCGGCTGAAGAATAATAAGTGTTGGTTTTTCCAGCCAACCACTCTTCAGCCTAGGTCCTTGTCTTGGTTGAAGAGTACAAAGTGTTAGTTTTTCCAGCCAAACTTCTTGCAGCCTAGTGTAGACACCCCATTTTTGACCGTCCTCAAAACTTGGACGTCACCGCTTGGAACGCTTGGTGATTATCCGTGTTTGTGTTCGTTTGGAGTTCCCGGAAGTCTCGGCTCGCGCGCCCTGCTTCAGGATCTCCGAACTTGACCGTTTAGTGTCTGGTTTCACACCGAACACTTATGTTTTGCCTTGGAAGGGCAAGGAAGGCCTTGTAAGGCATCCCCACACACCACCGGCAGTGGCTAGAGGTCACTGGTTGGTCTTTTGCTTCCATCGGCACTATTTGTTGTCGATCGGCACATTTTATTGCCGGTCGACATAGTTTGTTGCCGGTCGGCACTCTTTTTTGTCGAAACAACTTTTTTGGGCAGCCGACCACTGTTCTTCCACTTTATGGAGATATTTTGTGCCAGCTGTGATAGCTGGCATCAACTCTGCCTCCCTCCATACACGTGTATGGAGGGATCTCCCTCTAAGCAAGCTTGTTGTATAAGCTTTGCAAGAGGGAGTCTTATAAGAGGAAGGGTCTTCCTCTTTGATCTAGGTTAGAATTTTGGAACAAAAAATCAGAGCTTTGAGATATAGATACACTCTATCTCTATATCTCCCTCTCTCCCCTCCTTTGTGTGTGTTTCCTTGGCCTAAAGGTGATTTTTACCTTACTTTTGCACCATTACACACACTATTACACCTTACTCCGAGATTGAGGAACTTGGGGGGTTGATTCTTGAGTTTTTGGACTGGTTTTGATCAAAAGAAGAGGGCTAGACCATTTGTTCTTCAAGGGTTCTTCAAGGGTGAGCATCTTGCTTTATATTCCCCAAACTTGCAATAGTTTTTTACCTATCTTGCTTGCTGTTTTAGCTCTTGTGTATAACATAAAAAGGGTTTGTATTTTCATGCTTTAGAACTTTCATTAAGGTCGTTTTGTGGTTTGAGTGCAAACTCACCCTTCTAGGCCTTGTTTGGTCCATTTTGGTGCCTCTTTGGTAAGGCTTTGTTCACTTCAGTGTTTTGGTCCTTTCACCACTAAAAACTAGTTGATTTTCAGTGTTAAAAAAGGTGGTTTGAAGTCTTGCATAGGGGAGGGACACCCCTCTCCCTTCATTGTTTTGTTTCCTTGCTTTTTGGGCTTAAAAGGGTAGCATGTGTGCTTGATCATTCTTGGCCTCATTTCAGAAGTTTTTTAGGTGTTTTAGGTCATATGTAACCTCTGTTTTTGGCCGGATTTGTGCCTCCTTGTATGCTTGTAGTATTTGCTTTGTATTGCTCCATTTTGCTTAGAAGTGCATCTCATGATTAGGCCATGATTCTTGTGTGTGTTGGCTTAGTTCCATGAAGCTTTTAGTATTGTTTTTCCATGCTTAAAGTCTGTTGGTTATCAATTTGGTCATGCTTGACATGTTTGTTATAGGTGCTATGTATTTTGGCTTGAAAGCTTTGAGCATGTTGACCTCTAGCATGCATGGTTGTGATCACCCTCATGATTTAACATCATTTAGGACCACATTTTAGTCCAAGAATCATGTTTGTATGTGTGCATGCATGACCTCTTTTATGCCTTGAGGGTGTACCCTCTTATGCCTACATTTGAGCCTTGGTGCATACACTCTTTTGGAGTCATTTTAGCTACCATGTTAGGAGGCTTTGGAATCCCATTCTGCATGTAAAAGGTCTGTCTTTACTTGTCTTAGTCATGCCATGAGTAGTCATGTTGGTGGGGGAAAAATGTCTCTTTTTTATGCGTTAACCTTGGGACCATTAGTTTGCTTGTTAGCATGAGTATTGGTCCACCTTTTAGACATCTTTTGGCCGCTGTTTTGGGATGGTTTAAGGTCTGCCCCTTTATGGTTCTAGGCCCCATTGCATGCTTGTTTCATATTTGTTGCATGGTTATGCCATTAAGCCTTGTAGTATATTAATCCCATTGTCAAATTGGTCCATGTTTGCATCATATTTGCACCTTGTATGCTTGGCATTACACATTTGTCATGTTGGTTGCATAATGCTTGTTGTGCCTTGCATCTTGGTATCATGTTGCATTTTGAGCCATGTTTGCATAACATGCATTGCATTTACTTGGTTTGGGGTGTCAAACCAAGTGTGGGAATCAAGGAACATTCATACTTCAAGTGATGTAATGTGCCTCGATTCCCGGTCACCGGGGCCTTTGACTCCAACTTGATAAGGCTTCGGTTTTCATTTTGTTTGTTGCATGCATCTTTATATCAAATGGCAAATTTGATTCTTTGAATCACCATGCACCATTGATGGTTCGAGGATCGAGGGACATGCTTCCTTGAGTTCAAAACATGATAGGAAGTATGATCATGCTTACATGTGCCTGAAAGCCCCATGCCATGCACTGTCTATTCTCTGTTTGCTGTCAAAACTGTCTCTGCAGAAAGTTTCTGCCGACCGGTAGAATTCAGTGCCGGCCGGCAATTTTTTAAGTGCCGACTATCAATTCAACAGCCGATGGAAATTCTGGAGTGCCGGTAGGAATTCTATCTGGCCGGTGGTGCTCTGCAGTGTGTAAGGAACCTGCTTCAGGACTTTGGCAATTTTCAGAGAGATAAGGCAGTACAAACAGAAGTGGCAGGGGTACGGTACGGGTTTTTCGGGCGAGCCGAGTTCCGAGCATGCATCATCTGCGCACCCCGAGGCAGAGGCTGTGGCCACCCTCTTCTTTCTTTTGCATCCTTTCTTTTAATTAATTAGAAATTCTGTAATAATTTTATTTGTTTATTATTTGGGACTGTAATATTTATTTGGGCCCTCCGAGTGAGGGCAAATCTGTAATAAGTGTGTGTGAGTGTGTGTATGTCTTCCAACCTCACGTCTTCCTTCCCTTTTATTTACCTGCTTACGATGGTAGATTAGGGCATGTTTAAATTCAGCATACTTATGCTAATGCATTCATGCATTTGTACTGCATGTATTAGGCTCGGTACATCACGCTAACTGCATTTGTACTTCAATTTACAAATCGAATATGTGATAATTGATCGCATTACATATGCCATGCTTAGGTTAACCGAGCCTATCTAAATTACATCTTGTATGTGTTGCATTAGGCAATTTAACATGAACTAGGACACGCACATTTTGCTAACTAGTTTACTGTTTTGGCACGGAGTACTAGGTAAGCTTTTATGCTTTAGCATATCGCATGCGTGTGAATGTTGCCATGATAGCATGATTACCATGAGGCTAGCTGCTTATGTGATATAACTGCTTGAATGCCTGTGGATGGAGGTTGAATTACCTAAATTGGAATAATGCATTAAAACTGTGAGTTTTAAGCCCACTAGATAGTGGCAAAATCATCTTTTCTAAAAGCCCACTTAAGGGTGGCAAAATCCGCATTTTAGCCTACTTGCGAGTAGCAAACCATTTTCAAAACAAACATGAAATGTTTTGTTCCAATTTGGCGATTTGGTCTATACTTGTTTGCTGCGCGCACAACATAGTAATTCTAGGCTAATAACCGGTTTAAGAACACATAACGTTTTCAAAATTGGATATCACGGTTAGTAGAGGCCGATCTTCAGACCGGGCGAGAGGGGGTGCTCATAGCTGACCTTCCTCGTTCCCGAGCCGAGGCAACTTTGGTAATGACGGACATGTGGCCTTCGGCACCGAGTCAGGGTTTCCTAAATTTCCCCATTTAAAAATATTTAGATGGCGACTCTGTATCTGGCAAAGCAGTCCATGTTTGGCACTTCTTTTCAAAAAACCTGTTTCTCAAAACGATTTGCCAGATTTGGACTCTTTGGTTCAAGATTAAGAACCGACACAAATCGAGAGTCCGAACTGTAGCGAGGTCCCCCGCGGACTTGTTACACCTGGATCCTTATCCTGGGCTTAGGAGGGGTGTTGGTTATTCCAGCCAACATCTAAGTTGATTTTTCCAGCCAACCTAGAGTAAAGTGTTTGGGTTTTCCAGCCAAACGTCCTGCAGCCTAGATCCTTATTCTGGGCTTAGGAGGGGTGTTGGTTATTCCAGCCAACCTCTAAGTTGGTTTTTCCAGCCAACCTAGAGTAAAGTGTTTGGTTATTCCGACTAAACGTCCTACAGCCTGGATCCTTATTCTGGGCTTAGGAGGGGTGTTGGTTATTCCAGCCAACCTAGAGTAAAGTGTTTGGTTATTTCGACCAAACGTCCTGCAGCCTGGATCCTTATCTTGGGCTTAGGAGGGGTGTTGGTTATTCTAGCCAACTTCTTCAGCACTGATCCTGATCTTAGCTGAAGAGAATGTAAAGTTGGTTATTCCGGCCAACTATGCTTACAGTGCTCCTAACTCACTAAAACAATCTTTTACAGAAGGAAACGGCTATACTGAAAAAGAAACTATTTGTTTTATTGAGAAAAAAAGAAAAAAGAAAATTACAAATACTAAGAAGAAAAAGCTAAAAATAAAATAGTTTGAGATTGGCAGTGTTCCATGGCCTGGGGATGGCTTTGCTGTCTGCATCTTCCAAGTGGTATGCCCCTTTTCTTGTTAATCCGACCACTTTGTAAGGTCCTTTCCAATTGGGCCCCAACTTGTCGTCTCCGGGTACCACGGTGTTTCCCATTACTTTGCGCAATACCCAATCTCCAATCTTGAATTGCCGTGGGTGCACTGTCTTGTTATACTTTCTGGACAACTTTTGCTGGTATGAAGCGATGTGAACCAATGCTCTTTCTCTTCTTTCTTCTGCAAGGTCGAGCTCTAATGCTATGGCCTCTCTATTTAAGTCTGGATCAAAATTTTAAGTTCTAATTGTGGGGAGGCCCACTTCCAGTGGGATTACTGCTTCCATGCCATAGGCCAAGGAAAAGGGTGTTTCTCCGGTTGATCGTCGAGGTGTGGTACGGTAAGCCCACAAAACATGAGGAAGTTCTTCTGTCCACTTGCCTTTTGCTTTCTCTAACCTTTCCTTTAATCCATCCAAGACGACTTTGTTTGATGCTTCTGCCTGGCCAATTGCTTGGGGGTATGCTGGTGTAGAATTATAGAACTCTATCTTGTATTCTTCACAAAAGCCTCTGAAGATTTTACAGCCAAACTGAGTGCCGTTGTCAGATATCAAAGCTTTCGGTATGCCAAACCGAGTGATGATATTTTTCCAGACGAACTTCTTTACATATTTCTCTTTTATTGATGCTAGTGTTTCTGCCTCCACCCACTTTGTGAAGTAGTCTGTTGCTACGAGAAGGAACTTTCTGTTGCCGGGTGCTGCTGGAAGTGGTCCGACTATGTCCAAGCCCCACATTGCAAAGGGCCATGGACTAGTTAAAGGTAGGAGCTCTCTGGCTGGTTGATGTATTTGGTGTGCGAACTTCTGGCATTTCTTGCACTTCTTGACATACTTCTCTGAATCTGCTTGCATGTATGGCCACCAATATCCTTGCGAAATGGCTCTGTAAGCTAATGATCTTCCTCCTTGGTGGCTTCCGCATACGCCTTCGTGTATCTCGAACAAGAATGTTTCAACTTTACTGGGATAGACACACTTTAGATAAGGTCCTGTGAAGGATTTCTTGTACAAGGCCATTGATGGGGAGAGCCAAAATCGCTGTGACTTTGCTCTTATTTTGTTGGCCTCTTTCTTCTCTTCCGGTAGGAGGCTGTCTTTTAAGAATGCTATGATGGGATCCATCCATGAAGGGCCTAGTTCGGCGCAACATACTTATTCTACTTCAGGTTCTTTTATGCTTGGTCTTGATAAGTAGTCAATCAATAACGGATGTGGGATGGATGTATCTGCCATTGAAGCAAAGCCTGCTAGTTTGTCCGCTTTACTGATTTCTTCCCTACCAATCTGTTCTATCCGCACTACTTCAAATTTCTTGATCTCTTTTCTGACTAATTCTTGGTACTTAGCCATCCTATCGTCCTTTGCCTCGTAGTCACCTGAAATTTGATTTACCACCAGCTGTGAGTCACTGTAAACCATTAGCTCGGTGGCCTTTATGTAGGATGTTGATTTCAGTCCTGCTAAAAGTGCTTCATATTCCGCCTCGTTGTTTGATGTTGGGAAGCCAAGGTTGACTGCTTGTTCCACTACTAGGCCATCTGGTGAGATGAGGACTATGCCAAGTCCTGCTCCGTGCCTGTTGGATGCTCCATCCACAAAAGAGCATCCACATCTCTCCTACGAATAACTTCCAGTAGGCAGAGGGATCGGATGATGCCCTGGGGTCCTGAGTATTGCTGATGTTTTCTTCAAAGTCCATGATTACTGTTTGCCTCTCATTATCTGATTGTACCAAGTCTTCATTTGCTGGTGAGTTTTTGCTTGGTGTAGCATGGTTTGCTTATTTCTCCCTTACTTTACTCTAGTCTACCTTAGGGTCTGATTGGGTATCCTGCACCAGGGGTTGCGCTATTCCATCATCAACTTCTAACCCTAGTTCAGTTGTATCAGTCAGGTCGACTGGGCAGATATAATGACTTCCTGGGGTGAATTCTGCAACAAAGTCTGCCAAGGCTTGGGTTTTTATCGCGGTTCTGGGTTGGAACTTGATGTCAAATTGTCCCAACTCCACTGCCCACTTCAAGATTTGCCCAAAAAAGTTCGCCCTCTCAAACAGAGCTTTTAATGGAAAAGCTGTGAGGACGATTATGGTGTGGGCGTGAAAGTAGTGCGACAACTTCCTTGATGCCATCATCAAGGCTAAGGCCAATTTTTTCAATGGTAAGTACCTGGTTTCTGCGCCCAGCAATGTCTTGCTGACATAAAAGATGGGTAGATGTTGGATTCCTTCCGCTCGGATCAACACTGCGCTAATTGCGTGCTGTGAGACTGCCAGGTACAAAAATAGTTCTTCTCCAGGTATTGGGGTCACTAGCAGCGGTGGAGCAAACATGTATTCTTTCAAACCTTCAAGGGCACGGTCACATTCTTCATCCCATTGAAACTTGGCCTTCAATGCTTGAAAGAATGGTCGACATCTGTCTGACGACCGACTTATGAACCGGTTTAGCGCGGCTACCATACCGGTGAGATACTGTACTTCTTTTACTGAGTTGGGCCTCTCTAGATCCTGGATTGCTTTGATCTGAGAAGGGTCTGCCTCTATGCCACAGTTGGTTACCAGGAAGCCTAGGAATTTGCCAGATCCTACGCTGAACGCACACTTAAATGCATTAAGGCGTAACTTGTGTTTCTTCAAGATCTGAAACATCTCACCTAGGTCCTTGAGATGGTCACTCTTGTCCTTGCTCTTGACCACCATGTCGTCGATGTAAGCCTCCATTGTTCTGCCTAACAATGGTTCAAACATCTTAGCGACCATCCGTTGGAATGTTGCCCCTGCGTTCTTTAGGCCAAAGGGCATGACCTTGTAGCAGTAAAGTCCTCTTGGCGTTGTAAAAGATGTGACCTCCTGGTCTGGTTCATACATAGCGATCTGATGGTAGCCTCTGTACGCATCGAGGAAGCTAAGACGGTTGTGTTCTGCCGTCAGATCTACCAGTTGGTCTATCCGTGGAAGAGGAAAGCTGTCTTTTGGGCACGCCTTGTTGACCATTTTGTAGTCCACACAGACACGCCATTTTCCATTCTTCTTAGGCACTACCACTGTATTGGAGATCCATCTTGGGTAGTGCACCTCTCTGATAGCTTCTGCTTCTAGCAGGTTTTCTACTTCTTCCGCCACTATCTCGGCATGGTGGAGTGCCGATCTGCGAATGCGTTGTATAATTAGTCTGGCAGTTGGGTGGACATTCAATTGGTGACAGATGAAGCTTGGGTCAATGCCGGGCATATCATACGACGTTCAGGCAAACACTTCGATGTTAGAGGTCAAGAATTCTATGACCTCTATTCTCTTAGTGCTGGACATAGATGAGCCAAGTAAAAAGAACTTATCCAGGTTCTTTTCATCTATTCTTACCTGTACTAAGTCTTCCATTGCTTTCTATTCAGCGGCTTTGCCAACATCCGCAAATAATTCATTATTTTCGAGTTCTTCCATCATTTGAACAAACCCCTTGGCAGCTCGACTGCCATTTACTGTGACGAAGCATTGCTTGGACATAATTTGATCTCCATAGACTTCTTCAATTACTCTGGCTTCGTTGGGGAACCGCATTACTTGATGGTAGGTTGACGCTACTGCTCTCATGGCGTGCAGCCATGTCCTTCCCAAGATTATGTTGTAAGTGGAGGGCACTTTCAATACCCAAAATTTCACTTGTTTAGTCATGCTTCCTGCTCTGACTGAGAGGATTATCTTGCCGACTGGCCATTCTGGCATTGAGTTGAACCCGATCAGAGGAGATACGGCAGGTGCCAAGTCTTTGTCCTTCAATTTCAATTGTTTGAAAGTTTTATAGTACATTATCTCACATGAGCTTCCTTGGTCAATCAAAATTTGCTTGACGTCATAATCCTTGATGCGAAGAGTGACGACCAGTGCATCGTTGTGAGGGCAATATATCCTTTCCAAGTCTTTGTCTGAAAAAGACATGACGTTCGCGGCCTCTGTTTTCCCCTTTTTAATGGTGGGCTGCGCATTTAATACCTACCTTAAGTGCTCAGCCTTCTTTATCATGCCCCTGAGCTCACATACTCGCTCAGGCTCGAATATCCCATGTATTACGTTTATCACACCTTGACGTGGGGCGTCGTTTGGTGTTCCGTCTGGGTGGTCGTGGTTTTGGGGGGCTGGCTGCGTTCCCCCTTCTATGTACCAGTCTAGGTGACCAGCTGCCACTAACTCCTCCAGATGCTATCTCAACGGTGCGCAATTTTCAGTGCAGTGCCCCTTTTGCTTATGGAAGATGCACCGAGATCTTTCGTCGTAGTCCTTCTAAGCCTCTCCCAATTTAGCTGGCCATTTGACGAAAGGTTCATCGCGTATCTCACTGAGAATTCAGTAGATTGGTTTCTTGAATACCGTGGTAATGGCAGTGCGAACTCTCAACCATCTTTTATCTCGGTCCTCTTCATTGTCTCGCCTACCTCGTCCATTCTTGCTTGGACGTTCTACCGTATTGACCTTCGCCGTAGTCTTCTTGTCTGGTGTTGCTGTCGCACCAGATTTTGCCTTGGCATGGGCACCATCCTCCTCCACCCGAATATGTTAGTGCACCCTATCCATCAAGGCTTCCATCGTGAGGGGTGGAGTCATTGTAATCGAATCCCTCAATCTGTTTCCGACTGGAAGTCCTCTTTTGTATTGTGCGATGGTGAGATTGGTGGGACAGTCCCCTATCTGGTTGAACGTCTCCTAGTAGCGACTGTTGTAGGACCTCAATGTTTCTTTGTCGCCCATGTCAACGGAGAGTAGTTGATCAATCTCCACTGGCGTCTTGGTGTTCGTTCTGAATCTTGTCACGAACGCCTCCTCTAATTACGCCCAGGAGGCTATGCTGCCTTCTGGTAGCCTTTCGAACTAGGTTAAATCTAGGTCGCCAAGGCTTGGATGTGAATAGGATGCACATCAAAGCTTCGTTCTGCCGGTATACTGCCATGACCTGGCGAAAGTGGCTTAGGTGCATGCAAGGGTCTGTCTTCCCTTCGTACGTGGTAAATTTAGGCTGGATGAAACCTGAGGGTAATGGTGCGTTCTCAATCGTCGGAACGAACGGCGAGCTATGTAGTCTTGCCAATGCTTTATCTGTTGGTTCGTAGGCAAGGTGCGGTATTGGCATTCCAACCTCGTCGCTTCCATGCGTCCGAGGAGCCAACCGCTGAAGGGCTGAAATTCTATACGGGTCGCGTGCCCTGGCATCCTCCTTCTGTCGCGCCCTTTCTTCAAGCACTATCCATAAATCGGACGATCTAGGCAAGTCTGTTTGCCTGGATGATGTCTGATGCGTATGTGAGGGCTGAGAGGTACTTCCCTCAGTGTAAGATCTTAATAATCTCGTTCTCTCAGACCTAGAGTAATGAGTTTTGGAAGTCCTTGATTGAGTGTGGCCTGTCTTGAGGCTTCTACTCTCTGCTTGCGATGGCGTAGTATGCCTACCACGATCTTCTGAGTGGTGATGAGGCGTATTGCCTTTGCGCCCCTCTCCTGTCGCCACCCCTTTTCCCCTGATCTGGCGCTTCATGGCCTCTATGTCCGCCGCCATCTTCTTTATTAGTTCATCTTGCTCTTTTACGCGATCCTTCAGAGTTTGAGGGTCGATTCTTCGCCTTTGCCTTTCAGGACTTTGTGAGCGAGAGCGACGGGGGCTGTTGTTCCGCCTCCCTCTTGTATCCCTCCTGGGATTCTGTCGCTGAGGCTCTAAGTCCACCATGGGAGGGATAGAGGGTAATCCTTCGCGCCTCCCACACCCCTCTGGGGTTTGTCCGTCGATGGCGGGCTGCGGCAAATGTTCGTTGTGCGCCATTCAATTAGCGAGGGAAACTTGATCAAGAGGTTTTGTTCCTTGTCTGATCTTTCCACAGACGACGCCAATTGTACAGGAAAGAAATAAACCTTCTCGTATAATCTTGTTGATCAAGTCTGCGCTCCTCCGTATGACGTCGCTTTATCCCCTTAAAACACAAACGTGAGCTAGCCGGCGGGTGTGTTCCGGATACCTCTCTGATGCCTAAGTCAGCAAAATAGACAAATAGACAAAAGCTCTGTGTATTTGAGAATCAAAGTCGTGTTACCTCTCCATAGGTGATGTTATGAGCTTTTATAGGTTTCGTGTGGCACAATCCTGGTAGGACTCTTACTCCTCCATGTAGAGTCCTCCTAGGAATCACATTCTTGAAAGATAATGCCTATCCCTCAACACCTCCCTCACTGCTTAAACCAAGTGAGATGGTTTTACCTTGGTTGGATGTTCATATAACCGAGATAACATGGCCATGCTAAAGCTGCAAGCTAGACCGAGTTTCACCTAGCTCGGTTCTTCCTTTCACTGTCTGTACCTCGGTTTAACATGTTCCAACCAGGCTGTCTGAGACCATGCTAACCACTCCGAGTTAGGACCGAACTAACCCATAGCATGGTTCTGAGAAAAGCTCAACATACTGGTTCAAGATGATCTGACCGAACTAACTATCACTGCACTGACAGCGACGACCGAGCTAATCACCAAGCTCTTATGGACCGAGCTTAACTCCGAAGCTCTCTTTGGACCGGGCTATCTCCAAGCCCTTTTTACCATGGCCCACTACGGCCCATTACCCAGCTCAGCCCAATTTACCTATAAATTACCCTCTCACACATCAAGATTCAGTAGCTCTTACAGTCCGTTTGGCAAACTAGAAAAGAAAAGAAAGAGAATGTTATCCATTTTTCTTGAAAAGTTGGAGCAAAAAGTCATTGTGAACATAGGACATGCCTTCTATACCAAGTTGGAGCAAAAGAGCGAGCACACATAGATTGGTCAATGATCTTTTGTTCATAAATCTCTTGATTCCTCTGTCCCCAACATTTCTGACTTTTGGATCATTGAAATTTTATTTGTGCAATAATTTCAAGATACGTTTAAGTAGATATAGGTGATTTGAGATGGGGATAAGAAAATTTAGGGATAGAGAATCCTTTGCTATATAAGTAGTCGGTGAAATGAGAAAAATGAATTATAATGTCTTGGGAGGGTCTGATTTAGTTCATTCACTTTTAAGAATGAAACTAAGTGTAGACTATAGGGGTCATAACCCCTCTTCCGCTCAAAAATCTTGTGTAACACAGTAGGTAAGGTCATATTTTTCATGTGTTGATAATAGCCCTCTAAAAAAATTGAACATTACATAGAAGTCTTTATTTAACACATGCGGAATTAATTTTTTTGTTAGAGAAAAAGATGAAGTTTCGAAATTTCAATTTCTTCAATTGAAAGTCATGAATTACAATTCAATAAACAAAGAATAATTCATGAATTCACCCTTTCTTATTATGTGTGAGCAATTTCTTTATTTTTATTTTGGTGCTCAAGTCTTCCCCCCAATAATTACTACATAAAACAAAGAATGAGAATAGAATTGTGAAATTCATAACAACCATTAACATATTAAAATGCCCGAGAGGATACCAAGTAAAGAAGCCATGATAGAACTACTGATGTCAAGGTGATCTTTGTAGGCAACTTCCCTTTATCACTTCTCAACAGCATGGCTTCATAAACAGGCCAACTACTCAACACTCCAAAGCCAACTATGAACAATTGCGTAAACACATCTTCAAACCTCAATCCATTGCTCAAGACTTGAATGATGCCAGAGACAAACGAAACTAAGTTGATTATAGCAGCCATTGTTATCGGCAAAAACATTTGTGATTCAACTCCAAATTCAAAAATTCCTTGCTCGTATCGCTTGCCTTGTTCGTTGTCAACCACCTTGCTTGTCACATTGAATCCAAATTTGGTTAAGCCTAAGGACTTGAAGAAGTATTCAACTAGTCCAAAGGAGAAACTTGAGACCCCCCTAAGTATCCACATTCTCTGAGAGTTCCACCACCTTTGGATTGTTCCTCCGGCTAACATGAAGTCGATAAAATCTTGTGCGTAGGCTTCGAGGAAAAGAAAAGCATACATGAAAAACCAAGGATCTGACACCTGCATACCAAAGCTTTTCTCAATGAAAAAAAAAATCATTAAAAACAAATGAAACCGAACATAACATCACCACAAACAAGTATATAGATTTCAACCATAAAATCAATCAATTGGTAATCATGTCAAACACGGATAGATTGATCTTACAAATCATGAATTAGTGTGTTGACATACCTTTGGGAAGATTGAGAAAGAGTTAAGGAGAGCTAGCTGTGGTAAGAAAGCATACGTAGTTATTGGAATCCCCGAAATGGCCCACAAGGAATAGTGTGTAAAACAAATGGCATGGAAGGGGTTCAAGGACCATAAGCCCAAGGTTAATGGGCTATTCTTGATAAAGCCCACTTCAAGGAGGCCCATTGACCATCTCATAATTTGATACAGCACATCATTCAGAGTCACTGGAACATCCCCCAAAAATGCAGCTCTTTTGGGATGGCAGAAAATGGATCTCCACCCTTCACAATGCAGCCTGTAACTGGTGTAGAAGTCCTCAACCAATGATCCATACCTACATCCCATCTGCAATTGGTTTAAAATGATGGTATTAGAATACATATTAGTATCTATAGTGTGGTCATATATTGACCGATATCAGATAATATCAAGCAGTATATTGGTGAATATCAATATCAGAAGTTCGAAATCTCGATATGTATTGGCTGATATTTAAAACATTAGTTATCAAATATTGGGTCTTAATCCCTTTATGTATGTTGATTAATCCCACCTTGCCTACGTTTAGTAAATATTGCCTTCATACTTGACCCACCCACTAGATCCCTCCCTCACTTGAACCCTGCTCCGTTTAGTTTTACAACTTACATATTTCCAAACAAAAAAAAAAATTAAAATATGAAGCATAATTGGGTTGGGGTTACTTTCCCTCACTCCTCCGATAACTATCTTTTCCTTATTTTTTCCACCCCAAACCCATTGCCATCCCTATTAAGATGATCTAAAATCGTTAAAATATGAACATAGAAATCCAAAACAGTGTTAGTCATAGGAGTCTTACCTTGGAGCCCCATTTGGTTTGGGCATCAAAATTGCAACTAGCAACTTGGTACGACAGGGACAAAACTTCTTTGGACCGGATGGGCTTATTTGGAACATGATCTGGGCTTAGTTCAGGATTTTCTGGGGCAACAAATGAAAATGGGCCTCCAAAGAAAGCCCGGCGACGAAAAAAGCCTTCGGTGCCCATATGGACTAGGCCCCACAAGCCATCCATTCCATGAGAATCAATTTGAAAGGGATATTTCAATTCAGAAGCATAAATGTCATCCTTGTTGAGGCCATGGAAGTATTGAGGAAACTGAACGAAAGCTAGCCAGGGGTCCATGTGAGGGTTCAAGAGATAACATAGAGCTCGAAGAGGGGTTTGTGGATCATTTGAGAACATGTCACAGTCCAGCGTTAGGACTATTGGTGCATTGGTCATGGTTGCCGATACTCGAAGCTTCATAATTTGCACAAAAAAATATTAATATTGGTGACATATAATTCAATTATAGAAAGTTGCACAGAATACTAGCAAAGAGTGTGGCCTAGGGGTGGGCATTGACTAGGTCGTGCCAGTTTTGGGCACTTTCACTACAAGAAAAGGGAGTAAAAAACACGGAAGAATTAGTGACGACACGTCTCCCGTCGCAAAAAATGGTCTTTTGTGACGGCAGTTTAAACCGTCGCAAATAAAGAGTTTTAGCGACGGCAGAAGTTTTAGCGACGGTGGTTTACCATCGGTAATAAAACTACGCGGGTAGGGTAATAAATGCGGAAGTATTAGCGACGGCGTTTTTTACCGTCACAAATACATGTGTGTTATCACAAACTCGTTCGACCCAACATCAGCCATTTTTTAAATTCTAAGCTTAATTCTAAAAGACTTCTTAAATCCCAAGCTTAGATACTTAACCTGATGTATATAAATTACTAAATTTTTTAGTCTTTGGAAGGCTATTAAATTAATTTAGGCCTTTTAGGCCTCATTTGGGAAGCGCCTGATTTAGTCAAAAAGTTACAAAAAAAATCAAAAAGCCAACAACCCATATAAAAAAGTCAAAGATTTTTTTTTCTCTCTACTTTTTGCACATCTTTTCGTAAAAAGCCGAAAAGGCATCCCAAATATACTCGTTTTTTTGAGCTAATATTTTAGCCAAAAAGTCAAAAAGTTACTAAATTAGCATGCTCCCAACCGAGGCCTATATATATATATATATATTAATTTAGGCACTAAAAAATCTAATTGTACAAGATTTTGAGTCTTTTAACAAATTTTTAATTTCAAATAAAAAAAATGTTTAAATTTAACAAGTCTTAGAAAGATATATAGATGTACATATATATTTTGTTTATCTTTTTATTTTTTTTTTTTGTTTATTATGTAACTAAATAATATAAAATTTTAAATTAATATTGTACATATGTGCCGAGGGAGTTAGAATTTCTAATTTTAAGCAAAAATAAGCAAGTTCAAAATCCTAACCCAACTGAAGTCCTATAAGTTAAAAACTTTATCTCAAATTTTAAAAATATTGAGTTAGGCCAAACAGGCTATTGGGCCAGTGCCCTATCCCTGTAATGTGCGACACTTTGTAAGTGTTTGAGAAGTTGCTATTTTAATAAGTTATTTTAATTTTTGGCTATTTTAGTAGGTTAAAATTTTTGTGTTTGGAAAGATGATTGGACTTTTTTATAATTGGATGTGATATTTGTAAGAGAAAAAGTCAAATTATATTGAGTTTGATGTGACATTTTATCTTATTAATTATTTTAACATATTTTATCTTTTTGTAAATTTTAGCTTAAATTATGCTAAAATCCCACTTCCCAAACAACCCCAGTGTGATTAAATTTTGCGTCCATAACATTGTTGCACAAAAATGATTTTTTGTGAATTTGATACATGAAAGACAAGTGTTTAGGTGTGCAAGGTGCATATCATATGCACTTACGTAAATTCTCATAAATATATATACATTACATTGCAAAATCACGTAAATTTTGATTTCTCAAATTTTTATAAGTTAACTTATATATATTTAGAAATTTATGCGATTTTATGAGATAAATTACGTATATTTACAACAATTTATATGCTTATATATATGCACTTAAAAACCTAAAAATTGCCCTACATGGATATGTATTCAAAGAAAATGGACATAATGAAATACATATACATATATATGTATATAGCTTTAGGGGTAGTCTTACCAGGACATTAAGAGCACCGGCCTTATAATTGTGGGAAGTTGATCGGCTTTTCTCTCTGGAAACATAGATAAGGTTTGGCATCGCATGATGTAGACGTCCCCGAACGCCCCGGGAAGACGAGTCCCCCCGTTCTGTTCGTTTGGGCTCACTACAGTTCGAACTCTCAATTTGTCACGGTTTTCAATCTGAACCAAAGAGTCCAAATCCGGCAAATCGTTTTGAGAAAACAGATTTTTGAAAGAAGTGCCAAACATGGACTACTTTGCCAGATACAGAGTCGCCACCTAAATATTTTATTTTTTGGGGAATTTAGGAAACCCTGACTCGTTGCCAAGGCCACGTGTCCGTCATCACCAAAGTTGCCTCGGCTCGGGAACTTGGGTACAATTGGGAAAGGTCACTTCGTGAGCACCCCCGCTCACCCGATCAATGATCGGCCTCTACTAACCATGATATCTAGTTTTGAAAACATTATGCGTTCTTATTCCGGTTATTAGCCTAGATTTACTATGTGATGCGCACAGCATACAAGTATAGACTGGGTCGCCTGAATTGGAACAAAACATTTCATGTTTGTTTATTTTGAGAATGGCTTGATGGTGCTACCCGCAAGTAGGCTAAGACGTGGATTTGCCACCCTCGGGTGGGCTTAGAAAACATGATTTTGCCACTATCTAGTGGGCTTAAAACACACATTTTAACGAATTGCTCCAACTCAAATAACCCAACCTTCACCCATAGACATTCAAGCAGTTTATATCACATAAGCACATAGCCTCATGGTAAACATGCTATCATGGCAGTCACTCACACATATGCAAGGATGCTAAAGCATAAAACTTACCGAGTACTCCAAGCCAAAACAGAAGCTAATTAGAAATCCATGCATGATCCTAACTATACAGAAATGCCTAATGCAACACATGCAAAAATGCAACTATAGCAGGCTCGACTATTCTAAACATGGCATATGAAATGCTACAGCTAACACGTATTCAACTCGGAATTGAAATACAATGCAGTTAGTATGATGCGCTGAGCCCGGTGCGTGCAAAACAGATGAATGAATGCAAACATGCTATCATACTGTATGCTAATTGAAACATGCCCTCATCTAACCATCATAAGCTGATAAATAAAAGGGAGAAAGACGTGGGGTTGGAAGACATACATCACACGCACGCATACTTATTACAGTTGTGCCCTCGCTCGGAGGGTCCGAATAAATAATACAGTTCCGAATAAATAATTACAGTCCAAATAATTACAAAACTCTAATTAATTGACAAATTAATCTAGGAAAATAATAAATTGGCACGCAAATCCGTGGACCGCCTCGGCTCTGTTCCGAATGATGAATGATGCATGCTCGGATTGCCTTTGTCGGAAAATCTCTTGTGATGCCCCAGTTTGTCTCTGTTTGCAATTGTTCTTGGAATACGTGCCAAGCTCCGAAAGGCTGCTGATTTCTGATTTGCTGTAACAGAGAGCAGCAAAGGGGCATGGCAAAGTATTTTCACATATGTATGCATGACTACTCTTCAGTGAGGGTAGTCCTCGATCCTCGTGCCACCAATCACGCATCTCGATGCATGATGGCCGGGGAGTCGATTTGCACGGCTCAATATGAAATGAATGCACATGTGGACACAACAAGGCCTAGACTCCATCATAGATAATCCGGAATGTCGGCGATAGAGAATTGAGATAAGTTCCGTCACTCGGAGTACGAAACGTACCTCGTTTCCCGTGCTTGGGCTAACTCCTATCCCAAGCACAATGCGATATGCATGACATGCATGAATGCAATCCTAACATGCAACCTAGCATACACAATGCTGTGAAATGGCATACACAATGCACGATGTAACATGGCATACACGATGTTCTAACATACAACCTAGCATACGCAATGCTATGAATTGAAATGGCATACGCAATGCATAATAGACTTACACCAACATGAATGGACCTCAGCCACACTCACATCAGTAGCCATTAGATGAAAATGAGACTCTCGAAATACGTGCATGCATGAACGCAAACCGAGGACCGATCCTAAGGCAACAAATGCCACTCTACCAAAGCATGGCAAGGCATGGAATATGGTATGAAAACATGCAAATTTCAGCGCTGAAATATGATACAAAACAGCCCCGAAACATGGAAACATGGCACTCGATGCATGGAATGGCCCCGAAACACAAAACTAGGCATATGCATTGGCCTATAGCTATAGAAAACATGCATTATTTGATCATGAAGTATGAAGACAGAAGCAAGACAGTCCCAAAAAATGCATATTTCCAGTTTATAACAAGTCTCAAAAATGAATACAAATAGGGCTAATCTATCATGCAAAATGGCCCTAAAAGAGAGATTAAACACAAGGGACAGCAGCCGGCCCCAACTGGCAAAGATCCCTTCAACAAAGTTGAATAGGGGATCAAAAAAAGGCACTTTACAGTTTACATCAAGCCACAAAAATAATCACAAATAAGGCCAAACTATCATGCAAGAAAAGGCCTAAAAGAGGGGTAAAGAGACAAGGGGTAGCTTCTGTTCTCAAACAGAGGAGAGCCCTTCAACAAAGTTGAAGAGGGGCTCAAGAAAAGACATTTCATAGTTTATGACCAAGTCCAAAACAGCTCACAAATAAGCCTAAAATACTATGTAAAAAAAGGCCTAAAAGAGAGTTAAAGAGGCAAGTGATAGCAGGAGACCTCAAATAGCAAGAGGTCCTTAATCAAACATGAAAAGAGGCTCAAAATGTGACTATTTACAGTTGGGGTCGGAGCCCAAAAATGCAAGAAACTAAGGCTTATATATAGAGCAAGAAAAGACTAGAAAATGGAGAAAGAGGACTCACCCTTGAGGACCAATGAACCAGCAACTTTTGGTTGAAGAAATGGTGCTCCTAACCTCTGGAAATAACCTCCAAGTTGCTGGAATGGAGTATGGAGGTGTGGTGCTATGAGGTGGTGTAGAAATGGTCCGAGAACAAAGGTATTTGATGGTTGAATGAGAGAGATGGAGGATGTATGTATGCAAGGCTCCAATTGGTTTTTGTCAACCTCTAAAATGATGGAGAGGGGTCTGGTCTTATAGAGGGAGAAGTGGAGAAAAAAGGGGGGGAAACCAATTCAAATTTCCCCGCAAAAGGTACCCCCCCCCCCCCCGAATACAAAATCTGGGGGGAAACAGAATACACAGCTGGAACAAGCTTGGAGAGGGGGTTCAGGCCGACTAGGTTCAGAAGGCTCAGGGGGCCGGCCGGCCACCTCCCCTGGTCGGCCAACCAGGGGTCAAAAGGGTTAGGTGGAATTGCTGGTCGGCCATCCCAAATTGGTGGCCTCCCATGTGTGCACAACACAAACATGTGGTTAACACCCGGAGAATGTGAACCAAGAGAGAGAAAAACCCATTTTTTAAAAGAGTTCAAAAGGGTCAAGTGGAATTTCTGGTCGGCCTATTCATATTGGTGGCCTCCCAGGTGTGTACAACATATATATGGGGTTTAGGGTTGAAGAAAGTGGCCCCGGGGTGGTCAACATTAGCTTTTAAGTGAGGAAAAACGGGCGACGGAGAGCGATGAAGAAATAAAGCTGGCTTTCAGAACAATTGCTGGCCTCCCACCCTCCTACAAGCTTCTTAACAATGAAAATAATGTCCCCACCAAAAATGAAACAAAGCGGATGTAAAACGGAGGTTCGGGGGACCGAAACGCGCGGCTTGGGGCCCCAAAAATGGACTGTTAAGCACCGGAGGTGGTGTTCAACCACGAAGTTGGTTTCTCGGGCCACAGTGTCCCTCAAAAGGGAGGAAATAAGTTGCATACCAAAAATCGGAGCAAACGGAGGTGGTTAAGCGGTCCCGAACCGAGGCACACGGCCGACGACTCTGAAAAATCGAAAACCGGGCTCCAAACTGGAAAAATGGCCTACGACCACGAAACATAGCCTACAGCCACTGAGAGATGCTCTACGAGACCTCTCCCTCCCTTTGGGAAGAGAAAACGTAGAAAATGGAGCCTGGTTTGCAAACCAAGGCAAGACACGAAAGAGTTCGGAAGTCTGGAGGCAAGGCTCGCAGCCGGGACTCTGAAACTTCTGAACGAGCACAATATGCAATATCACCAAGCGCTCAATCAGTGACGTCTAAGTCTTAAGGTCGGTCAAAATGGGGTGTCTATAGTTTCCCCTCTTTGACAGAACTCGAAAGTCAAGAAGTGACGGGAGTGAATGTCAAAGCCCAGAGACGACCCATTTTTGACAAGGCCAAAGACTTAGACAAACATACAAAGTACAGACAAATAAATGGTTGCGCCCGCAGGCTGCCTACGTATCCCTTTGCAAGGAATCAAACCAGCGTAGTTCAGGGGCAGGATAAAATGATATGCGAGAAGATTTTGATGAGTGGACTTATATGCTACGCGAAGCCGGTTTAAAAAAATGAGGATTTATGCGATGCACTGTAATGTAGTGGCTAAAATGCAATGTAATAACTAAGAGGTGAAGGTACTTTATAGGGGCAATTGGCAATGACTTACCTCATGCTGCTAGGGGTCTTTCACTTCTTCTTGGTTGAACAGCAGGTACTACTTTTCTCCCTGACTATGGTCGCAGTTTTCCCTATTCTCCAACAGGGTGACAGACTAGGTTGATTCGGTATCTAGAATTGAGGCGCATACATATGTTATCTCAATCTATGGGGCTGCCATACAGATTTTAAGCTGAGGATATACCCCTGGGTATTTAAACCAGACTTTAGCCTCGGAAATCCCGAACCTTTGCGTTCTAGGCAAGAGCCATTCGAACTCTAGTTTCCACCGTCTCAGTTGATCTCCTAAGAACTCACTGCTAACACAGGTAGGTGGCTATACCAGACCACTGGAAGTCGTTCGGCCACGACAAACACCAAAGGAATTGTAACTTTAGAGGATTTAAGGTCTCCTAGACCCGGGAGTGCACAAGACAGTGCGAATAAAGATGCAGGATTTAAGGTCTCCTTAGACCGGAGGATTTAAGGTCTCCTAGACCAGACAGTAAAATAGATACGATGTAATAGATGTGATGTAATAGATGCAAAGGGTGAACACACGCCAACCACGCTGGACTCGTGAGTGGAGGAAGAACAAAGAAAATCAATTAGGAGCGCGTTCCATGCAACCTAAGATAAATTCCAAACACGCTGAAATCGTGTGAGGAAGGGGAGGCTCCAAAAATAACCCGCCCAGCACGTCTACAACGCAACCGGGGACAAATTCCAAACACGCTGAAATCGTGTGAGGAAAAGAACACTCTAACCACGCTGAAATCGTGAGAAGAGGTCCGAAAACAATCGCCCAGTGCGTCTACAGCACAACCTAGGATAAATTCCAAACACGCTGAAATCGTGTAAGGAAAAGAACACTCTAACCATGCTGAAATCGTGAGAAGAGGTAAACAACTCGGGAGCGTGTTCTACGCAACCTAAGTTGAGTCTCGGGGGACAACGATCCTAAACGCTGCTCAGCGTAAAAGGATAAACAATAAGAGATAACACAAGATGCAAATAGATGCAATAAGTGTGATGAATGCAATAAGTGTGATGATATGATACAAGTTGCAAGCAATGCGGAGCGTGATGTTTAAGGAATGCAATAAACAAACAAAGCGGCACTTTAGAAAGCACCTCATGGTGTGAGTAGCAGTAAACCGCTTTACTCTGACGGGGAATGGTACTCAGAGAGAGCACTTCTGATCACCATTCTGGCTTGAAACAGTGTAACAGTCAACACAATATTCTGTTCACTTTGAACACACAGCTCGTAACACAACACTCTGTTTAATCTGGGCACGCCGCTCTTTTGGGCACACAGCTCATTTGGGGCACACAACACATTTTGAGCACGCAGCTCATATTGGACACACAGCGCATTCTTCGGGCACACAGCTCCTTTGCGGGCACGTAGCTCGTTTTCGGGCACATAGCTCATTTTCGGGCACACAGCTCGTTTGCGGGCACACAGCTCATTTTCGGGCACACAGCTCGTTTTTCGGGCGCGCAGCTCATTTTTCTAGCACACAGCTCATTTTCGGGCACACAGCTCATTCTTCGGGCGCACAGCTCCTTCTTCGGGCACACAGCTTGTTTTTCGGGCACACAGCTCGTCTTCGGGCACACAGCTCATTCTTTGGGCACACAGTTCGTTTTTCAGGCACACAGCTCATTCTTCGGCACACAGCTCATTCTTCGGGCACACAGCTTCTTCTTCGGGCACACAGCTCGCTTTTCGGGCACACAACTCATTCTTCGGGCACACAGCTCATTTTCGGGTACACAGCTCATTCTTCGAGCACACAGCTCCTTCTTCGGGCACACAGCTCATTTTCGGGCACACAGCTCCTTCTTCGGGCACACAACTCATTCTTCGGGCACACAGCTCCTTCTTCGGGCACACAACTCGCTTTTCGGGCACACAGCTCATTTTTCAGGCACACAGCTCGTTCTTCAGGTACACAGCTCATTTTCGGGCACACAGCTCATTTTTCGGGCGCGCAGCTCATTTTTCGAGCACACAGCTCATTCTTCGGGCACACAGCTCGTCTTCGGGCACACAGCTCGCTTTTCGGGCACACAGCTCATTCTTCGGGCACAGAGCTCCTTCTTCGGGCACACAGCTCGCTTTTCGGGCACACAGCTCATTTTCGGGCACACAGCTCCTTCTTCGGGCACACAGCTCATTTTCGGGCACATAGCTCATTCTTCAGGCACACAGCTCCTTCTTCGGGCACACAGCTCATTTTTCGGGCACACAGCTCATTCTTCGGGCACACAGCTCCTTCTTCGGGCACACAGCTCGCTTTTCAGGCACACAGCTCATTTTTCGGGCACACAGCTCGTTCTTCGGGCACGCAGCTCCTTCTTCGGGCACACAGCTCGCTTTTCGGGCACACAACTCATTTTCGGGCACACAACTCGTAACACTGCTCAATCTGAACACTCAGTCCATAACGCAGCATTTGGTTTGCATTTTGAACACACAGCTCAAGCACTTGAATTTCTGAACACGCAGCTCATACTTTTTGTCATGAACACGCAGCCCACCTTTTCTGAAATCTGAACACACAGTTCAAAATTTTTTTTTGTCGTGAACACGTAGCCTACCTTTTCTGAAATCTGAACTCGCAGCTCAAATTTTTGAATTTCTGAACACGCAGCCCATTTTGATTGTGAACACGCAGCACACACTTGTTGAAAGAAGTTGAACACGCAGCCCGAACTTTTGAATCTCTGAACACGCAGCTCATGTTTTGAATGTGAACACTCAGCACACACTTGTTGAGAGTTGAACATGCAGTCCAAACTTTGAATTTCTGAACACGCAGCCCATATCTTGATTGTGAACACACAGCGCACATTCGTTGAAAGTTGAACACGCAGCCCAAACTTTGAATTTCTGAACACGCAGCCCATATCTTGATTGTGAACACACAGCGCACATTTGTTGAAAGTTGAACACGCAGCCCAAACTTTAAATTTCTGAACACGCAGCCCATATCTTGATTGTGAACACACAGCGCACATTTGTTGAAAGTTGAACACGCAGCCCGAACTTTTGAATCTTCTGAACACGCAGCCCAGTTTCGAGTGTGAACACACAGCACACACTTGTTGAAAGTTGAACACGCAGCCCAAACTTTGAATTTCTGAACACGCAACCCATATCTTGATTGTGAACAAGCAGCTCATAACACAACACTGCTCCATCTGAACACAAGGCTCATAACACAGTAGCCTTTTAATTTTGAACACACAGGATGCGATGACTGAGCTTGCAGAAGTTGAGACAAACTCAGATGCCCGACATTTTCCCTTTCTCCTTTTGCTTCGAAGTCTGGAACCTATATAGCTTCAAATGGGTTATGGTTTTACCGTTCCCACATGACTCGGGTTGAACCCTGCGGTTTTTGAAAGAACAAAATCTTGTTTTGCACAAATGTAGAGAACGACACGGCACTCTGAGCACAAAATAATTTTTTGTAATTGACATGAGAAAAGGGTTCTCAACCGGGTATTGAGCCTACAACTGACCACAGCCAAAACGACTCAACAATGGAAAACAAAGGTAGAACAACCTAAACACATCTATTGACACTTAAACAACTCAAAACAAGAATCGAGACAAACAAAACACACAATCACAACACTCAACTGTGTTACAAAGACAAGAGACCTCTTGGTGCACGAGGAGCCAGTTTCTCCGGGTATTATTTTCCACCCTTTTCTTATTTGTGATTCTCACATCACTCGGCCCTTAGGCTCTGTTTTTCTGAAAAAGCCATTTCCTCACTTTTTCTCTCAGCGTACATCTCTCTATTCTTCAATCTCTCATTTTTTATCCCTCCCCTGGGTGGTTGATGGATAAATAGAAAGTTGCGGGCTCTTGCCCAACATAATCAGTTCACGGCTATTTCCTCTGGTGACATCTGTCGATGTGCCGGATGAGGGAATGGAGTATCTTGATCCATTCCAATCTTGTGCTTCGCACTTGGCTTGATATCTCGCTGCTTGGAGGATGAGAGAGCTTTCAGCCCTTCTGTTGTCGCCTTCAGTTATGCCTTTTCTGGCAGGTAGAGTGCCCTTCTTGGCAAGTATGGCGCCTTTTCTGGCATGTATGTTTGACAATGGGGAAAAGACAGAACACCTGACTCAACTGTGCCCCTAGTTCATCATTTTGACCATTTTTTGTTTTTGGCTTTCTACTAAAACAATTTTAACCAAAAAGAGAGTTAGATTAACACGCTTGTTCGATTTTCTGATTCAAAATCATGCAAGTTAGGTTATGAGCATTGAAAATTTTCCTTTTTTGAGTCCAAGAAAAAGGTTCAATTTTGGAAAAATGAAATAGTTTTCGAGAGAAGATCAGTAAACCTTAGTAAAAATTCTCAAAAACTGTTTTTTCAAACGACCACTGCTCAACAAGCATAGAACCCACTCTCGAGATGTACAACCTCAGATCCGAAGGAAAATTGCCCCTTGCTTGAGGGGAGCTGCATGGCAACGGACAGTCGCCCCTTGTTTGAACGGCACTGCAGCGCATTGAATGGCAACGGAAAGTTGCCCCTTGTTTGAACGGCACCACAGCACATTGAATGGCAACGGAAAGTTGCCCCTTGTCTGAATGGCCCCGCGGCGCATTGTAGTCAGTCCTCAGAGTGATGAACACAACCAAATTCTCGACTACAGAGAAAGCGAAGATGATCAAAACCATTACATGGGCACAATCAATTTGAAGTGTCTTACGGCTGGACTTCAGAATGAAATTGCCTACGTATCCCAAAGATGGGAATCAAGCCTTACGTAGTTCGGGGTGAAGGTACACTCGGGTATTAACCTCTCCTTTTGCGCTCTAACTTTTGCCAAGGCCGCCCTTCCGGGTTTTCAACCTTGCGAGCTTTGTTCTTCTTTTCATTTCTTTTTATCTTTTTATCTTTTTCTTCTTTTTCTTCTTTCATTTTCTTCGTTTTTTTCTTCTTTTTCTTGCTCTAACTTTTGCCTGGGTCGCCCTTCCGGGTTTTCGGCCCAGCGAGCCTCTCAAGGGTAAAAGTGTAGCTTGGTCTATGTCAAATGGTTCTAAGATCTCGAATCCGTATGAATCCAAGAAAGTGGCTGCTGTTTGTTGACGATGTAGGAGTCCATCCAACGGGGGCTGAATTTGCCCCTAGTGTTGTGGATAGGAACTCGGTTGTCCTTCAGCAGTGTCTTCTTCTTTCCTCCCTTTTGGGGTTCGGCATTCTTGCTGATCTTCATTGATTTGTGGAATGATCCATCTTCGGCTCTTCGAGCACAATCTGACATCTTTTGCCTCTAGTTCGAGGGGTGCTTCTGATCTAGCTTTGCAAGCTTCTTTTGATGACATCTGATCTTTTTGATCTGACTTGCATGCCCCTAGTTCGAGGGCTGCTTCTGATCCGGCCACACAGGCTTTACATTGTAGTTGACCCTTGAACTTTCTGAGTTCTAGTCTAAGGTTTGAAAATTAGGGGTCGAGTCTCGAGGCTGAGAGCGATCCTAAGCTGCACAATCTCGAGAGTGATTCCACAAAGATCTTCGCAGGACTGCGCAAAACATTTTTTGAAATCTTTTAAGAAAGCGACTAATCGCTCGCGCTGAAGACGGTGTGGAACCATCCTGGATCAAGCCAGGATCCTTCTCAGTACTCACGTTAACAAACATGATTTCATTCATTAAGGGCTTAGCATGTCTCTCTTCCTCTCAGTTGATCAAATTTTGCAAAACCCGAGGAATTCTTTCCTCTTCGTTTTTTTATCACAGTGTTAGAAAGGTTTTGAAAAACTTAGGTCAATGCAATGAGTTCGAGGCACAGAAAAGTAGGCAAAAAGCACTGCCATTTCATTCTAGACTTGTTGGCACAACAGGCTCAAAGTAGCAAGAAGCACTAAACATGACAGCCATAGCTGTTTCATTCAGATTTCCTAGTTGCAACTGGCTCCAAGCAGAAACAGACTCAAAAGAAAATGAAAAGACAAGCGCAAAACAGAATGGTGATGCCCGAGGTAACACCCCCGGAATCACCTGACCTTTGTACAACAGGACTGACTCGATACAACAAGACAGACCCTTAATCAAAAAGACAGACTCAAGACAATGAGATAGACTCAAAATAAAACTACAGAACTGACTCAACACCCAAGTCGGAAACTACAAAACTAGTATTCGCAAATGCTCAAAACAGTGCGTGCCAAACGCCACATCTGATGTAAACTGAACACCGCCCGCAGGTGGTTCATCCCCTGATCACATTATTTTATTATCCTTGAAATTTGCTGACCCAGTGATGGTGGACTTCGCCGAGCTTGGCGGGAGGACAACCCCATTGTCAAACAGATCTTGTACTTCATGACGAAGACGGAAGCAGTTGTCAGTGGTGTGACCAGTCTGTTTGTCGTACGCACAGTACAGGGTAGCATCATGTCAGAGAAGGAGATTACTTGGGAGAGGTCGAGGCTCGAGGGGTTTGAGATATCCCTTTTTAGCGAGGATTTGAAGTGCCTTAGACAAAGGCATGTAGAGGGCGTGAAAGACCCTACGACCTCGGGGCAGATACTTTGAGGTCTGCGTGCTTTTGCTGGATGCACTTGAAAAAGGATCGGCAAGTGCTGCCTTGGCTCTCTGATCTTTTCCAGGCGCAGGGTTAGGATTGGCAGGAACAGTTCCGGTGCGACGGTCCCTATCCTGATTTTCCCTCCTGCCAGAACTGCTCTCGGCCTGAGTGGGAAAGACGTCATCTATAGTCTTAGCCACAACCGCAAGTACTTGCTGCTTATTCAACCCCCTAGCTTTCAGAGCCTCAACAGCTTGCTGGAGTTGTTCATAGGGATCAGTGTCCACCTTCATCTTGTTCTTTCCATTAGCATCAGCTTGGCGAAAGGTTTGGGTTACTTGGTCAGAGTGGATCCTTGTTGTCGGCATGTCATTGCCGGAGCTAAAGACAGCTTCAGGTTGGCTGAGTTCGATCACAATTCGCCCCAGCAGTGGGGGCTCCTGTGGTATGAAATTCCCGGCATACAGTGTAGTTAGTGGTGAAGCCGACATCCCATAGGCGAGATCAGCCACAGACCTCTGAAGGTCGCCAATCATTCCCATCAACTCAAATGTGGTGGGCTCACGAGTTTGAAACAACTGGGGTGTCCAGATCGGGTGCGCGGCAGGTGACCTAGGTGGGTGTGGTAATTCAACGTCGGTCTCACCCTGCAATGTGATTCCTTGGTCTAATGCGGCTGCCATAACCACAATTTCTTCCGAATTTTGCGTCATCACGAGTTTGCTGAACTGAACAGAGGTGATGTGACTGGTGACTGACAGATCAGATGGACCGGACTGGTGACTGACGGATCAGATGGACTGGACTGGTGACTAACGGATCTGAAGAACCGGTGAGCCTTTTCCTGTCTTGCCTCAGCAAAGGAGAACACTGGTTGCTCTGAACCGAGTCTCTGAACTTAAAGAGAAAACATGCAGCATCTCAGCCCAATCCCACTAATACAGACATGAACATAACTGAATAATTGCATTCGACCATTGATCACTGTTTCCAAAATTACTGCCCCCAAAATTGAATCTGATACCCGCAGATATAATTGATTCCCGAAAATACTGAACTGGTGCCCGCAGGCCTGATGCCCAAACTACTAAACTGGTGCCCGCAGGCCTGATGCCCAAACTTGTAGACTGATACATGCATTCATATAGAGACTCACTCTAAAAGCACATAACAAACAAGTGAGAGCCAAAACACCCCTATGTTGGGGTAGGGTTTCCCTATCCTATTTTGTTAGGAGCTAGGGTTTCACTACGCATGCAGCGGTTTCAAACAACCTATATCGGATAAGCAACCTGTCCTAGTTTGGAATGGTCACTATGGATTTCGAATATGCACTAGGTCGAATGGTCAAAAAAGGGTGCCCCGGTAAAATCGGGATTTGTGTTCCCATACTGGCAGAGCCCATAACCAGTCAGCCTTATGGTCATGCCTTGACAAAACAAGCCTCCGGCAAACCGTTCAGGAATAGCAGATGGCAAACACGGTGTCCTAGGCGCACCAATGCAAATGCAATGGAAAGAAACACATAAGTGTAGTCAAAACAAGATATCATGAGTTCGAGTCAAGTTCTCTAAATCTCCAGCAGAGTCGCCAGAAAATGTAGACGTCTCCGAACGCCCCGGGAGGACGAGTCCCCCCGTTCTGTTCGTTTGGGCTCACTACAGTTCGGACTCTCAATTTGTCACGGTTCTCAATCTAAACCAAAGAGTCCAAATCCGGCAAATCGTTTTGAGAAAACAGATTTTTGAAAGAAGTGCCAAACATGGACTGCTTTGCCAGATATAGGGTCGCCACCTAAATATTTTATTTTTGGAGAATTTAGGAAACCCTGACTCGTTGCCTAAGGCCACGTGTCCGTCATCACCAAAGTTGCCTCGGCTCGGGAACTTGGGTACGATTGGGGAAGGTCACTTCGTGAGCACCCCCGCTCGCCCGATCAAAGATCGACCTCTACTAACCATGATATCTAGTTTTGAAAACATTATGCGTTCTTATTCCGGTTATTAGCCTAGATTTACTATGTGATGCGCACAGCATACAAGTATAGACTGGGTCGCCTGAATTGGAACAAAACATTTCATGTTTATTTATTTTGAGAATGGCTTGATGGTGCTACCCGCAAGTAGGCTAAGACGTGGATTTGCCATCCTCGGGTGGGCTTAGAAAACATGATTTTGCCACTATCTAGTGGGCTTAAAACACACATTTTAACGAATTGCTCCAACTCAAATAACCCAACCTTCACCCATAGATATTCAGGCAGTTTATCTCACATAAGCACATAGCCTCATGGTAAACATGCTATCATGGCAGTTACTCACACACATGCAAGGATGCTAAAGCATAAAACTTACCGAGTACTCCAAGCCAAAACAGAAGCTAATTAGAAATCCATGCATGATCCTAACTATACAGAAATGCCTAACGCAACACATGCAAAAATGTAACTATAACAGGCTCGACTATTCTAAACATGGCATATGAAATGCTACAGCTAACACGTATTCAACTTGGAATTGAAATACAATGCAGTTAGTATGATGCGCCGAGCCCGGTGCGTGCAAAACAGATGAATGAATGCAAACATGCTATCATACAGTATGCTAATTGAAACATGCCCTAATCTAACCATCATAAGATGGTAAATAAAAGGGAGAAAGACGTGGGGTTGGAAGACATACATCACACGCACGCACACTTGTTACAGTTGTGCTCTCGCTCGGAGGGTCCGAATAAATAATACAGTCCCGAATAAATAATTACAGTCCAAATAATTACAAAACTCTAATTAATTGACAAATTAATCTAGGAAAATAATAAATTGGCACGCAAATCTGTGGACCGCCTCGGCTCTGTTCCGAATGATGAATGATGCATGCTCGGATTGCCTTTGTCGGAAAATCCCTTGTGATGCCCCAGTTTGTCTCTGTTTGCAATTGTTCTTGGAATGCGTGCCAAGCTCCGGAAGGCTGTTGATTTCTGATTTGCTGTAACAGAGAGCAGCAAAGGGGCATGGCAAAGTATTTTCACATATGTATGCATGACTACTCTTCAGTGAGAGTAGTCCTCGATCCTCGTGCCACCAATCACGCATCTCGATGCATGATGGCCGAGGAGTCGATTTGCACGACTCAATATGAAATGAATGCACATGTGGACACAACAAGGCCTAGACTCCATCATGGATAATCCGGAGTGTCGGCGACAGGGAATTGAGATAAGTTCCGTCACTCGGAGTACGAAACGTACCTCGTTTCCCGTGCTTGGGCTAACTCCTATCCCAAGCACAATGCAATATGCATGACATGCATGAATGCAATCCTAACATGCAACCTAGCATATGCAATGCTATGAAATGGCATACACAATGCACGATGTAACATGGCATACACGATGCTCTAACATACAACCTAGCATACGCAATGTACGCAATGCATAATGGACTTACACCAACATGAATGGACCTCAGCCACACTCACATCAGTAGCCATTAGATGAAAATGAGACTCTCGAAATATGTGCATGCATGCACGCAAACCGAGGACCGATCCTAAGGCAACAAATGCCACTCTACCAAAGCATGGCAAGGCATGGAATATGGTATGAAAACATGCAAATTTTAGCGCTGAAATATGATACAAAACAGCCCCGAAACATGGAAACATGGCACTCGATGCATGGAATGGCCCCGAAACACAAAACTAGGCATATGCATTGGCCTATAGCTATACAAAACATGCATTATTTGATCATGAAGTATGAAGAAAAAACCAAGTCAGTCCCAAAACATGCATATTTTCAGTTTATAATAAGTCTCAAAAATGAACAAAAATAGGGCTAATCTATCATGCAAAATGGCCCTAAAAGAGAGATTAAACACAAGGGATAGCAGCTGGCCCCAAATGGCAAAGATTCCTTCAACAAAGTTGAAGAGAGGATCAAAACAAGGCACTTTACAGTTTACATCAAGCCATGAAAATAATCACAAATAAGGCCAAACTATCATGCAAGAAAAGGCCTAAAAGAGGGGTAAAGAGACAAGGGGTAGCTTCTGTTCTCAAACAGAGGAGATCCCTTCAACAAGGTTGAAGAGGGGCTCAAAACAAGACATTTCACAGTTTATGACCAAGTCCAAAACAGCTCACAAATAAGCCTAAAATACAATGCAAAAAAAAAGGCCTAAAAGAAAGTTAAAGAGGCAAGTGATAGCAGAAGACCTCAAACAGCAAGAGGTCCTTAATCAAACATGAAAAGTGGCTCAAAATGTGACTATTTACAGTTGGGGTCAGAGCCCAAAAATGCAAACAAATAAGGCTTAGATATAGAGCGAGAAAAGACTAGAAAAGGGAGAAAGAGGACTCACCCTTGAGGACCAATGAACCAGCAGCTTTTGGTTGAAGAAATGGTGCTCCTAACCTCTATAAATAACCTCCAAGTTTCTGGAATGGAGTATGGAGCTGTGGTGCTATGAGGTGGTGTAGAAATGGTCCAAGAACAAAGGTATTTGATGGTTGAATGAGAGAGATGGAGGATGTATGTATGCAAGGCTCCAATTGGTTTTTGTCAACCTATGAAATGGTGGAGAGGGGTCTGGTCTTATAGAGGGAGAAGTGGAGAAAAAAGGGGGGGGAACCAATTCAAATTTCCCCCCAAAAGGTACTCCCCCCAAATACAAAATCTGGGGAGAAATAGAATACACAGCTGGAACAAGCTTGGAGAAGGGGTTCAGGCCGACCAGGTTCAGAAGGCTCAGGGGACCGGCCAGCCACCTCCCCTGGTCGGCCGACCAGGGTTCAAAAGGGTCAGGTGGAATTACTGGTCGGCCACCCCAAATTGGTGGCCTCCCATGTGTGCACAACACAAACATGTGGTTGACACCCGGAGAATGTGAACCAGGAGAGAGAAAAACCCATTTTTCAAAGGGGTTCAAAAGGGTCAAGTGGAATTTCTGGTCGGCCTATTCATATTGGTGGCCTCCCAGGTGTGTACAACACAAATATGGGGTTTAGGGTTGAAGAAAGTGGCCCCGGGGTGGTCAACTTTAGCTTTTAAGTGAGGAAAAACGGGCGACGGAGAGCGATGAAGAAATAAAGCTGGCTTTCAGAACAATTGCTAGCCTCCCACCCTCCTACAAGCTTCTTAACAATAAAAATAAGGTCCCCACCAAAAAAGAAACAAAGCGAATGTAAAACGGAGGTTCGAGGGACCGAAACGCGCGACCCGAGGCCCCGAAAATGGGCTGTTAAGCACAGGAGATGGTGTTCAACCACGAAGTTGGTTTCTCGGGCCACAGTGTCCCTTAAAAGGGAGGAAATAAGTTTCATACCAAAAATCGGAGCAAACGGAGGTGGTTAAGCAGTCCCAAACCGAGGCACACGGCCGACGGCTCCGAAAAACCGAAAACCGGGCTCCAAAAGGGAAAAATGGCCTACGACCACGAAACGTAGCCTACAACCACTGAGAGATGCTCTACGAGACCTATCACTCCCTTCGAGAAGAGAAAACGAAGAAAATGGAGCCTGGTTCGCAAACCGAGGCAAGGCACGAAAGAGTCCGGAAGTCCGGAGGCAAGGCTCGTAGCCGGGACTCTGAAACTTCTGAACGAGCACAATATGCAATATCACCGAGCACTCAATCAGTGACGTCTAAATCTTAAGGTCGGTCAAAAATGGGGTGTCTACACATGACCTCTGCTGTCCTTGTCTTTTCCACTCTCTAATTGTAACAACCCTCATACTGATTACTGATTAATGACTGATTGATTACCGATTACTGCTAAACGGAACTGATAATGACTGATAACTGACTGATAATTGAACTGATTAAAGTACTGAACTGACTGACCGAACTTTAAACTGAATTAAATGAATACATCTGTTTGAATTGCATTCTATCTGTTTGACTGTATGATTATCTGTTCATGCTTATATGTTTAGACTGCTAATTGAAGGCCTTATCGGCGGCCGAATCCGGAATCGATTGATGTTTAATGATCCTTAGAATTAATGTGATTTTATAGTATAATTATCTGAAAACTGATTAGGTATGATTAAATTAGATTAAATTAAGCTAATTAAAGAGTTGGACTTAATTACCGTTTTGACCTTGAGTGGGCCACTACCTCTATACCTTGAGCTCATTATACTTGAGCCAAGAACATTTCATCAGCCATTTCTCATTGTGCCTAGCCGACCTTAGAGAGAGAGAGACTTGAGAAGTTGATTTCATCTCAATTTTGCTTGTAGAATTGCTTGGTAATTGAAGAAATTGTTGAAGTGATTGCATATTGAGCTCCCTTCTTGAACTACAAGACTAAAGGTAGCTCCATTGTCTTCTTGTCCATGTTTTGAGTTGATTGTTGCATGGTCCATGTTAGATGGTAGAGCTAAGTCATGATTTGGGTCATTAATGGTGAATTGAAGCTTAAGTGTTGCATGCATGTACATATATTGAAGTTTTGAGGTTGTGGTTCATCATACCTCACATGCATGTCCATCTTTTGGTCATACTCCATGAGTTCATCTTGGTTTTGACGGCTTGAGCTCTTTTGAAACAGCATTAAAGCTTTGAAAATGATTTAAGATCATGCATGTCATGTTTGAAGATTGTTCTTGAAAATGATTTGAAATTGGTTTGAAATTGGGTTTGAATTAAACACCCTTGGGCTTTGATTTCTCAAATTGCGCTTTGAAACATGATATCCTATGTGTTTTTAAATGTTTTCCAGAAAATGGGCCCAAGAGGATTGGTTTTGATGCTTTTGAGCTTGGTTTTGGACCTGGAGCTCGAATCTGGGATTTCCAGATTTCAGTCGTCCGCTCGAGCGAGGGAAGTGCCGCTCGAGCGGGAAAATCGAGCTTCCAGCATCTTGCACTGTTTTACAGTCCGCTCGAGCGGAGTATTGGGCGCTCGAGCGGAGTCATGTCTCAAGCTCGAGCGGGCGTCGAGCGGGGATTTCACCCATCCAGTACTTTTACAGTACGCTCGAGCGGGAAGGTTTGCGCTCGAGCGTGTACCTTTGTTTGCCTGTACGCTCGAGCGGGGAAACCTGAGCTCGAGCGGGACTCTGTTTTTCTGAAAATCCTGAAAATGCTTTTAAATGTGCATTTTTGCATCCTCATCCCATCCTAGGCATTCTTAGGCCTAGTTTAAGGCATTTAGATGAGGATATCGTTGTAGAACACACCAAGGCAAATTAGGGATTAAGTTATGATATTGCCCAACTGTGTAGCTTAGTGTGTGTTCAACCTGTGAACTGTGTAGGGTTGGCAACTGGGGAGACACGCTCTAGCATACTGTAGCCCAGAACTCTGTGAGTAACAATTGTGTAAAGATATGTTCAACTGATTATCTTCTGAATACTAAACTGAACTGTTTACTGAACTGGTATTATTTACTGAATGAATGTATGTCCTTTATTTCTGAACGGTACTGTGGCATCCTTAGTATCTACGGTTTACTGTTACTGTTACTGTCACAGAGATCTCTGTCGGTTCCCTCGTGGAACCACTACTGTTTACTGACTGATGGCCATCATTACTGTTCGGTCTTTTAAGACCTACTGTTACTGTTATGCTAATGGATGTACCACATATGACTGTTTACTGTACTGAACAACTGAATGACTGATTGAAATGAACTGTTTTCATACTGTAAGGACATTCATTCTTAACCTCTTTACGCTTTATGTTATTCACTGGGCTTTAGCTCACTGCTCATATATATATGTAGGTGTACAGGCACCAGACCGCAGCTAGAGGCGTCAGGGTTACTCCAGTTTTGTCAAGCCAGCCTTTGTGCCTCACTGCGAGGTTCCGAGCCTACTGTTAAGGCTTAGGGGTGTTTTAGAATTTCTCCCCCCTTTTTGTACTGTTTCACTGTTTTGTATAGACTGACTGTTTACTGTACTGTTATACAGGGATTAGGTCCCTGTACTGTGTGACTGTTAATTTTGTATACTGTGTTGTACAGACGGAATGTTTTCTGTACTGTTATGTGGGGTTGAGTCCCTAGTTAAATGGATGTGAATATTGTGTATACTGTTCTGTACTGTTTTTGTATAATGTATGAAAAGCCTTTTTGCATACAGACTGTCACAGCTCAATGGACACTATTTATTTACTGTATTGGCTTCCGCCAGGCCCTGTACTCTGTTTCACTGTATTACTGTTCAGCAGGCCTTCGGTAATCTCGGATTACTGGCCGGTTACGGTGCTAAACCCATAGGGCCGGGTTTGGGTCGTGACAGAGTGGTATCAGAGCGATACTTAACCACGAGTTATACCGCACACACGTGTCCAAATGAGCTATAGGGTGTCCTAGAAAGTTATTAGGGCATCTCATGAGCATGTTAAGTGTGTGCTTACGTTATGACTGAATATCTGCTAATGTGTTAAACTGGTAAACAAATGACTGCTTATGTTTAAAACTGTTATAACTGCTTATAGTGAAATGGACAATGCAAATGAACCTGAGTCCTCGTCTACCGAGGCAAGAATGGAAAGAATGGAAAGAATGATAGAACTGATAACTGCTAGACTTGAACAACAACAGAACCAACCGCCCCCACCTCCTCCTCCTCCTCCGGTACAGCCGGAACCTAATGTTAATGTGGATGATGGGGATATTATTGCTCTGACCCAGAAGTTCAGCAAAATGAAACCGCCATCCTTTCAGGGAGGCCTTGAACCGTTAAAAGCTGAAGCTTGGGTTCTGGAAACAGAAAAACTATTTGAAGTGTTTCCGTGCTCTGAAGCGAATAAAGTACTGTTAGCTACCTTCACCTTACGAGAAGAAGCTAGAAGGTGGTGGATGTTAATCCGTGAAACAAACACTGTTATGACTTGGGCTCAGTTCAAGGAGTCCTTCTTTGAAAAGTACTTCCCTCAGTGTGTCAGGGATAGAAAAGTGACTGAATTTGAACAGCTAAAGCAGGGCACAATGTCCGTTGCAGAATATGAAACCAAATTTACTGAACTTGCCCGTTATGCACCGCACATGGTGGATACCGAATATAAGAAGGCCAGAAAATTTGAAGGCGGCCTTAATGTGGCAATACTTGACCGGATAAATGTTTTGAAATTACCGACTTTTGTGGGTGTTCTCGACCGGGCATTGATGGCCGAGTCGAACATTGCAGCAGTGAAACAATCTGAAACACCAACAACTGAATGGCATGGTAAAAGGCAGGGTTTCAAATTTAAGAGAGGCAAGCATAACCCAGCCAACAAGAAACAGAATACGGGGTTGACAACTAGCCCCAGCCAAGGGAGTGGTTTCATACCACCCTGTTCTGAATGTGGCAAGAAGCACAAAGGGGTTTGCTACAGAATATCTGGAGCCTGTTACAGGTGTGGCAAGGTGGGCCACATGGTTAAAGACTGCCCCTCTGCTCCACAAGCCAGTGGTAAAGCTGCACCAAGCGCAGCAGTATCAAATGCTCCACCAAAGCCTAACCCTAAAGCTACCGGGAAAGAGCCTATGAGGCAAGGCCGAGTGTTCGCACTAGTACCGGGAGATGTGCAGAATACCGAGACCGTTGTGTCAGGTATTCTCTCTATCTGTACTCAAAATGCATATGTACTGATTGATTCGGGGTCTACGCATTCTTATGTATCATATGCTTTTTCACGGAAATTGGATAGACCCTTAGAACCCATGAACTATCTGCTAGCCGTATCATCACCCGTAGGGGGATCCATGACATGTGCTTATATGTACCCCGCATGTGAAATTATTGTTGGGGATATGCATCTGTTTATTGATTTACTGCCATTGAACATTGATCATTTTGACGTAATATTGGGGATGGATTGGTTACAAAAATATCATGCCACTATTGACTGTGTGACCAAGCAAGTTGTTTTCCGTCCACCTGGTTTGCCTGAATTTGTGTTTAATGGGAGTGGAGTAGTACCTCCTCCGTATTTGATTTCGTCAGTGAAAGCTGTTAAATTAATTAGAAAGGGGTGTAAAGGATATCTGTGTTCTGCACTGACTGTGTCTACTGATGATAGTATTAAAACTGATGTGAATTGTATTCCTATAGTCAGAGAATTTCCAGATGTTTTTCCAGATAATCTTCCAGGAGATTTGACTGACAGGGAGATTGAATTTACCGTTGATGTGATTCCCGGAACACAACCAGTTTCTAAAGCTCCTTACAGAATGGCTCCAACTGAACTGAAGGAACTGAAAGTGCAATTGCAAGAACTGTTAGATAAAAAGTTCATCAGACCTAGCACTTCGCCATGGGGTGCTCCAGTTTTGTTTGTCAAGAAGAAAGATGGCTCACTGAGACTGTGCATCGACTACCGTGAACTGAATAAGGTAACTGTAAAGAACAAATACCCATTGCCACGCATTGATGATTTATTTGATCAGTTACAGGGTGCACAAGTGTTTTCTAAGATTGATCTCAGATCGGGGTATCATCAACTGAAGGTTAAACCGGAAGACATCGATAAAACTGCTTTTAGAACAAGGTATGGACACTACGAATTTTTGGTTATGCCTTTTGGGGTCACGAATGCCCCTGCTGCTTTTATGGACCTCATGAACAGAATTTTTAAACCGTACCTTGATGACTTTATTGTTGTATTTATCGATGACATATTGATTTACTCCAAAAGCATAGGACAGCATGAACATCATCTGAGACTTGCCCTACAAACCTTAAGAGAACAGAAACTGTATGCTAAGCTGTCTAAATGTGAATTTTGGCTTGACCATGTTATGTTTTTGGGGCATGTTGTTAGCAAAAATGGAATTTCTGTTGATCCGCAGAAAATTGAAGCTGTAGTGAACTGGCCTAGACCAACAAATGTGACTGAAGTCCGAAGCTTTTTGGGATTGGCTGGATATTACAGGAGATTTGTCAAAGATTTCTCCAAAATTGCCCTACCACTGACGCAGTTAACACAAAAGGGGATATCATTTGACTGGACTGACCAAAGAGAATCTGCTTTTCAAGAATTGAAAACTCGACTTGTGACTGCACCAGTTTTGACCTTACCTACAGGTACGGATGGTTATACTGTATTTAGTGATGCTTCTCATAAGGGTCTGGGGTGTGTTTTAATGCAGAATGGGAGAGTTATTGCTTATGCTTCCCGTCAACTGAGACCACATGAAAAGAACTACCCAACCCATGATCTGGAACTTGCTGCAGTAGTATTTGCACTGAAAATCTGGCGTCACTATCTGTACGGGGTGACATGTGAAGTATACACCGACCACAAGAGCTTAAAGTATTTCTTCACACAGAAAGAACTGAATATGAGACAGCGGAGATGGCTGGAACTGATTAAAGACTATGACCTACAGATATTGTACCATCCGGGAAAAGCCAATACCGTTGCCGATGCATTGAGCCGGAAGTCGATTGGAAACTTAGCCTGTTTGCTTACAGGACAGAAAGAGTTGCTTTGTGACCTTGAAAAATCTGAAATAGAAGTTGTTTTGAGAGAACAAGGTGGAACCTTAGCTGCTATTTCTGCCCAACCGGCGCTGATTGAAGAGATTAAAGAGAAACAGCAACTGGATGACTTCTTGAAGAAGATCATCGAGGAAAGAGAATCCAAACAGAGACCGGAATTCAAATTTGAGAATAATGTCCTGAAATTTCAAGAAAGACTGTGTGTACCAAATGATACTGAACTGAAAAGAAGAGTTCTGCAAGAAGGCCACAATTCGAAATTGTCTATCCATCCGGGGAATACGAAAATGTACCAAGATCTGAAACAGAATTTCTGGTGGCCGGGAATGAAGAAAGAAATTGCTGATTTTATATCCAAATGTCTTCATTGCCAACAGGTCAAAGCTGAACATCAACGACCTGCCGGACTATTGCAACCCCTACCCATACCAGAGTGGAAATGGGAGCATATCACGATGGATTTTATCGTTGGATTACCTCGCTCCAGAAAAGGTATGGATTTAATTTGGGTTATTGTTGATAGATTAACCAAATCTGCTCACTTCTTACCTGTCAAGACAATCTATAATGCGGACAAATTGGCTGTTATCTATATTGATGAAATTGTAAGACTGCATGGAGTGCCTGTGTCTATTGTTTCTGACAGGGATTCGAAGTTTACATCGAGGTTTTGGCAAAGCCTACAAACTGCACTGGGTACTGAACTGAGATTGAGTAGTGCCTATCATCCTCAGACAGATGGCCAATCAGAAAGGACCATCCAAACTCTGGAGGATTTACTGAGAATGTGTGTCCTTGATTTTCAGGGAAACTGGGAAAGTCACTTGCCCTTAGCTGAATTCGCCTACAACAACAGCTACCATTCGAGTATTTGTATGGCGCCTTTTGAGGCATTGTATGGCAGAAAATGTAGATCTCCAATTTGCTGGGCAGAGGTTGGAGATGGGCCTTTGCTTGGGCCCGAGATTGTGTATGAAACAACTGAAAAAGTGAAACTGATACAACAAAGACTGAAAACTGCACAGAGTAGACAGAAAAGTTATGCAGATATCAGAAGACGGGACAGAGAGTATGAAGTGGGTGATCACGTTTTTGTGAAAGTGACACCAATGAAAGGCCAGACTCGTTTTGGAGTCAAAGGCAAGTTAGCACCGAGATACGTCGAACCATATGAGATCATTAAGAAAATCAATCCGGTGGCGTATCAAGTTGCGCTTCCTCCTGAAATGGAGCACATGCATAACGTCTTCCACATCTCTATGTTGAGAGACTACCTTCGGGATCCTTTCCATGTAATAGAGCCTACTCGTGTAGTGCTGAGTGATGACTACACTTACGAGGAACGGCCTATACAGATTGTTAACAGACGGATCAAGAAACTGAGGAACAAAGAGATCCCGTTAGTGAAAGTTGACTGGCAAAACCATGGTGGCGTGTATGCCACTTGGGAAAGGGAAGATGACATGGCCAAACGATATCCTGAACTGTTTCCACTGAATCCTGTTTTCTTCCTGAATGAAGGTAACTCGAGTTTAGAGGACTAAACTCTTTATAAGGAGGGGAGACTGTAACAACCCTCATACTGATTACTGATTAATGACTGATTGATTACCGATTACTGCTAAACGGAACTGATAATGACTGATAACTGACTGATAATTGAACTGATTAAAGTACTGAACTGACTGACCGAACTTTAAACTGAATTAAATGAATACATCTGTTTGAATTGCATTCTATCTGTTTGACTGTATGATTATCTGTTCATGCTTATATGTTTAGACTGCTAATTGAAGGCCTTATCGGCGGCCGAATCCGGAATCGATTGATGTTTAATGATCCTTAGAATTAATGTGATTTTATAGTATAATTATCTGAAAACTGATTAGGTATGATTAAATTAGATTAAATTAAGCTAATTAAAGAGTTGGACTTAATTACCGTTTTGACCTTGAGTGGGCCACTACCTCTATACCTTGAGCTCATTATACTTGAGCCAAGAACATTTCATCAGCCATTTCTCATTGTGCCTAGCCGACCTTAGAGAGAGAGAGACTTGAGAAGTTGATTTCATCTCAATTTTGCTTGTAGAATTGCTTGGTAATTGAAGAAATTGTTGAAGTGATTGCATATTGAGCTCCCTTCTTGAACTACAAGACTAAAGGTAGCTCCATTGTCTTCTTGTCCATGTTTTGAGTTGATTGTTGCATGGTCCATGTTAGATGGTAGAGCTAAGTCATGATTTGGGTCATTAATGGTGAATTGAAGCTTAAGTGTTGCATGCATGTACATATATTGAAGTTTTGAGGTTGTGGTTCATCATACCTCACATGCATGTCCATCTTTTGGTCATACTCCATGAGTTCATCTTGGTTTTGACGGCTTGAGCTCTTTTGAAACAGCATTAAAGCTTTGAAAATGATTTAAGATCATGCATGTCATGTTTGAAGATTGTTCTTGAAAATGATTTGAAATTGGTTTGAAATTGGGTTTGAATTAAACACCCTTGGGCTTTGATTTCTCAAATTGCGCTTTGAAACATGATATCCTATGTGTTTTTAAATGTTTTCCAGAAAATGGGCCCAAGAGGATTGGTTTTGATGCTTTTGAGCTTGGTTTTGGACCTGGAGCTCGAATCTGGGATTTCCAGATTTCAGTCGTCCGCTCGAGCGAGGGAAGTGCCGCTCGAGCGGGAAAATCGAGCTTCCAGCATCTTGCACTGTTTTACAGTCCGCTCGAGCGGAGTATTGGGCGCTCGAGCGGAGTCATGTCTCAAGCTCGAGCGGGCGTCGAGCGGGGATTTCACCCATCCAGTACTTTTACAGTACGCTCGAGCGGGAAGGTTTGCGCTCGAGCGTGTACCTTTGTTTGCCTGTACGCTCGAGCGGGGAAACCTGAGCTCGAGCGGGACTCTGTTTTTCTGAAAATCCTGAAAATGCTTTTAAATGTGCATTTTTGCATCCTCATCCCATCCTAGGCATTCTTAGGCCTAGTTTAAGGCATTTAGATGAGGATATCGTTGTAGAACACACCAAGGCAAATTAGGGATTAAGTTATGATATTGCCCAACTGTGTAGCTTAGTGTGTGTTCAACCTGTGAACTGTGTAGGGTTGGCAACTGGGGAGACACGCTCTAGCATACTGTAGCCCAGAACTCTGTGAGTAACAATTGTGTAAAGATATGTTCAACTGATTATCTTCTGAATACTAAACTGAACTGTTTACTGAACTGGTATTATTTACTGAATGAATGTATGTCCTTTATTTCTGAACGGTACTGTGGCATCCTTAGTATCTACGGTTTACTGTTACTGTTACTGTCACAGAGATCTCTGTCGGTTCCCTCGTGGAACCACTACTGTTTACTGACTGATGGCCATCATTACTGTTCGGTCTTTTAAGACCTACTGTTACTGTTATGCTAATGGATGTACCACATATGACTGTTTACTGTACTGAACAACTGAATGACTGATTGAAATGAACTGTTTTCATACTGTAAGGACATTCATTCTTAACCTCTTTACGCTTTATGTTATTCACTGGGCTTTAGCTCACTGCTCATATATATATGTAGGTGTACAGGCACCAGACCGCAGCTAGAGGCGTCAGGGTTACTCCAGTTTTGTCAAGCCAGCCTTTGTGCCTCACTGCGAGGTTCCGAGCCTACTGTTAAGGCTTAGGGGTGTTTTAGAATTTCTCCCCCCTTTTTGTACTGTTTCACTGTTTTGTATAGACTGACTGTTTACTGTACTGTTATACAGGGATTAGGTCCCTGTACTGTGTGACTGTTAATTTTGTATACTGTGTTGTACAGACGGAATGTTTTCTGTACTGTTATGTGGGGTTGAGTCCCTAGTTAAATGGATGTGAATATTGTGTATACTGTTCTGTACTGTTTTTGTATAATGTATGAAAAGCCTTTTTGCATACAGACTGTCACAGCTCAATGGACACTATTTATTTACTGTATTGGCTTCCGCCAGGCCCTGTACTCTGTTTCACTGTATTACTGTTCAGCAGGCCTTCGGTAATCTCGGATTACTGGCCGGTTACGGTGCTAAACCCATAGGGCCGGGTTTGGGTCGTGACACTAATAGAACCTGTTTTTCAATGTTTCGTTTATATCAACTGAGACTATTAATTCTCTATGACTTGAATTGAAACACAAATATTCCTTCAAATTTTTTGATTTCAAGAAGATGAATTTTCATATTTTTAAACAGCGAGTACAATACCACCGGGGTGGTGGCCCAGTGGAGAAAACAACTCGTCTTCATAGGCATGACCTAGGGTCGAATCTTGGGAAGAGTGTGGAAGTGTTCTCTTTGAGACCCCCTCTCTGTACTCCGGTTCGAACCCTCGGCGGCCTGTGGGGT